>NC_142091.1:25195934-25515576 GCF_054644295.1 Miniopterus natalensis
GGGGATCTTGCAGCAGAACTTGTTTATGTCAGGTAGACTGACAATTCCGTGTCTGACAGCTCAGTTTGGATGAGCCATCTGTCATGTCACACGCTGCTTGCTTGCCTGCTCCTTCTAGCGGGGAGGTGGGCAGTCAGTCGCTCATTTAACAGGAGTGCAAGGCAGGCTGTGAACTGTGCTGTGGGAGCCTGGTGGGCCTGACAGAGGAGGTGACGCTGACGATGGGCCTTGAAGAGTAAGCACAGACCTGAGAATGAGGAGGCAGTGATCTGAGCTGAGGCAGAGGGGATAAAGGTCCAGTGAGAGTGTCCATAGTGAGGTACAACTGGAATTGGGAGATTGCGAGGAGTCTTGGGAGGTGGAGATGGAAAGTTGAGACTAGATTATTGAGGTCTTTCAGAGCCGAGGGGGACACAGGCAGGTGTGTAGTTTGGGAAGATCACTAATCATAGCCTCCAGCCAACTAAAAAGAAAAGCCAGTATCTACTGAGTTTTGATAATTGCCCATGACAAGCACAGGCAGACCTCGTTTTAGTGTGCTTTGCTTTATCGTGCTTCACAGGTGTTGTGTTTTTTACAAATTGAAGGCAAGACCCTCCAGCAAAAAGAGTATGACTTGCTTTATTTTAATAGTAACTTTATTGCTGTGGTCTGGAGCCTAACCCACAGTATCTCCGAGGTATGCCTGTTCAAGGCAATAATCTCTGTGACTATTTATTGAGCACCTACTTTGTGCCAGGCACTGTAACAGCTGCCTTCTGTTCATCTTCACAGTAATCCTGCAAATAGGTGCTGAGTCCCCATTTTATAGAGGAAACTATAGCTCAGAGAGGTTGAGGGACTAGCCTAAAGGTATTTATACAGCACGTGTTTATGGAAAGCCCACAGTGCCTGACACTTTGCTAGGCCCTGGTGATTCAGTGGTGAACAAGCTGACCAACCCCTTTGTTCACAGCTAATGGTTGATCTAGGAGAATGAACCATTAATCAAGAGGATAAGTGTGTTGATAGAGAGGAACAGGGAGCTGTGGGAACACAGAACTGGGCCCCTAACCTGGTGCTGATTGACTGGGGAAGGCTTCCTGGAAGAAGTGATGTTTTAACTAAGACCTAGAGGATGAAAATGAATTGGCCCTAGAGTCTCCTTCTTTGAAGGAGGAATTTTGTACTCTTACCGTGGTACCCAGTCATGTGTGTGCCTGAATTATCTTTTGGTCACTCTACACCCCTCTTCCAAGTGCCTTCAGGCATCCTGCGAGTCCTCCCAGAAGAACTGTTGGGAGGTCATGCTCCCTCATTTCTTCCTCTGTCTTCCTTTCCACACACATTTCTGCAGAGGCTCCCGCCTTCCAGTTTCCCAGGAGGGCCACTGGCTCAGGCCTGACCGTAAGTCCTGCAGCCCAGCTCTGCAGCGGGCAAACCCAGCAGCGCCCCACCCCACAATGTTGTGCGGGGCTGGGCAGCTGCCTTGCCCTGTGTGGCTTCCTTGGCATCTAAATAGAAGCACAGCACAGACTCGACCATAGCCTGTGGCCATTCAGAAGAGTTCGGCTTTCCAGCAAGGGCGGCTCTTGTGTAAGATAAAAAGATTCCAGAAGGAATTCCGCAGCGAAGAATTTCAGGCTGCCCAGGCTCTTACCACACTTCCATAAGGGAATCACAGATTTTAAATGCTCATTCCAGTCCTCTGCCTACTAAGGGATTTGAGCTGAAAGAACCAGCCTTCTTCACCCAACCCTTTAGCTCCCAGTCTCAGACCTACGGCTTCAACCCCTGCTACAGTTCCAGCTGCTGCTTGCACACCCCTGAGAATGGAAGTTCACTACCTCAGTAAGCAGCTCAGTGCGTCTTCAAAGAATTCTCCCTAGTAATTAATATTTACAGAGTGATCAAGTGTTAGAAACTGATGGGCTTCTTATATGTGTTGTCTCACTTAAATTATTTTTCCAGCCCTGGCTTAGTTGGTTGGGGTGTCATCCTGTACACCAAAATGTTGTGCGTTCGATTCCCTGTCTGGGCACATACCTAGGTTGTGGGTTCCATCCCCAGTCAGGGGGTCAGGGTACCTGCAGGAGGCAACTGATCGATGTGTCTCTCTCACATTGATATCTCTCTTCTCTCTCTCTTTCTCTCAAATCAATAAAAACATATCCTGGGTGGGAATTTAAAAAAACCAAACACACAGCAACTGTATTCTGCCACCCGTGACCCTAAACTGTAATCAGCTGGCTGGGAAAGAATTATCTTGTTTTAATTAATCTTTTTAAACATATGCATAGCTCACATTTATTTTGTTTACTATTAGGAGAGTATGGGGGTCTTTATTTAGAAGTTTGGTGGCGTTTTTGTGACCAGAAACATGCTGTAAGAATTTCATTCTTGTTTATATCAATTAGCCTATGATAAAATTGGTTTCCTTCTACATCATTTCAGTTAAAGTCACGGTTTCCAAGAGCCTATCACTGACATTAAGTAAGGACTTACCATACTTATTCATAGATTCAGTAACTGAGACCGAAAGAAACGACTTATCGCAGGTCACACAGCTGTTACTGGAAGACCTAGATTCTGGGCACAAGTCTGTCTGACTGCAGAGTCCATGAATGCATCCGTTGTGTACACACTGCCTCAATTTTGTTCACTGTTATCCTTTCCATCTGTACCCAGTGGTCCTCATTCTGGCAATGACTGGGTGTCCCCAGTCTTCCCTTCTCCAGGATGAGAAGTTCTGCAGCGGAGGCTGGTCCCCGGCCAGGGAGAAGTGGTGTTAGCAATGTTGGAGAAGGAGAGGGGGGCCGGCCTGCAGGGATGCTGGGGGCATTCTTAGTGCCCTGTTTGCTGGAAATCCTCTCAGTATCGTTACTGCTGAAGTTTGAAAAGTGTGGTCCTGGGCCCAGCAGCAGCATTACCTAGAAGCTTGTTAGAAATGCAGACTCTGGAGCCTCCTCAGACCTGCTGAATTAGAAACTGAGGCTGAGGCCCAGCGATTGTGTTTGAACAAGGGCTCCAGGTGATTCTGATGCGGCTAAATGTTGAAAAATGCTGTCTCATAGCATTGGAGAGAATGGAGGGGGCAAATGGAATTACTTAGCTCACCTGTTCCTTGGTTCCAAAGGCTCCCTCTACAGCCGCTCTGAGAAAAGATTGGCCTGAGCTGATTGGGCACCAGATTAACTACTAATGGACGTCCACGTGGAGCAGGTGACGCTGAGTCAGTGCCCTGCAAATGTTAGTCCCCTTTGCTTCCATTCCCATTGAACGGAATGAGACTGGATTCAAATCCCAGCGTCGGGATTTGAATCAGGGCTTCTTCTGGGTGAGAAGTCAGGGAAGGGAGCGTCTCTGCCCCCTGGAATTGTTCCTGACTGCCAGGCTGTCTCACCCACATGTTTTTTGGTTTGTGTTTTTATCGAATCATTGATAGAAAGCCATGACGATCCCTAATTACAAATGAGAAAATGGTGGGCCAGAGAGGTAACAGGATTTGTGCAATCACCCCACTAGGGCATGTGCAGCCAGAACAGAACCTGGGTCTTTCGGTTCCACAGAGTGCGCATGGGTGGCCCTCCAAGGGCTTCCCCGGACTGCATCTTGCCCTCGTCTGCCACAGGCAGGTAGGCGTGCCTTCTTGGCATCTGGGGAGAAGGACAGAGCTGACCTCTCAGGAAGCCTGCTGAGTGTCCACTTTACCGTCAGAGAAGGAGCTGGGAAGAACACCAGGTGAGTGCGGTGCCCCAGAAGCCACAAGGTGTTTCAAGCAGGTGAGGTTGGTGAGCAGTGTCCCAGGAGGAGAAGGTCACCTACTGAGAATGAGAAGGAACTTGTAGGTCCAAAGGGATGGGAGGGATCTTATCTTAGTAATTATGGGGAAAAGAAGAGTAAATTTACATGGTAAACATAGTAAGATTGACAGTATGGAGGGCCCTCTTGGATTTGGTGACCTTGAAGGTGCACTGGAAGCAGCGGGCTTTGGTGTCTGGAGAGTGTCTGCCATGGGACATGCTTCTGCAGCGTTGACTGCTCAGGTCTGGGCAGAGAGGAAGTAGAGAGTGGTCAACCCAGGGCTAGGATTTTGTCAGGCAAATTTGGTGAAAAGATAGAGGTCAATGGAGATGAAAGAATTGGAAAGACTACTCAAGACACGATGGACTTGGAACCAAGACTGGACAGGGAGGGCAGGGAGAACAGTGAGGACTGGGAAAAGCAGAAGGAATCATCGGGTAGAAGGACAGAGGAGGCCAGTGGCAGAGGTTGAGCAGGAAACGGAGGAGAGAAGGTTGTGGCCAGAGCAGACTGCTTGACTGGAGGCCCAGGTAAATGGAGGGACAGTGTTCTTGTAGAAGAGGGTGCTGGATGTGGCGCAGAGTGCTCCTATTGCAAAAGGGTGGAGGAATGCAAGTCTAGACCAGTGCTATCCAATAGTAATATAGTGCCAGCCACACATGCAAGCCACATATTGTAATTTTAAATTTTCTAGTGGCCACATTAGTGTCACCTTTCTTTTTACTTTTTAATTTTAATAATATATTTTGTTTAACCCAATATATCCAAAATATTACCATTTCAGCATGTAATCAGTGTGAAGATTATTAATGAGCTATTTTACGTTCTCACATACTAAGTACTAAGCCTTCCAAATCCCATGTATATTTTACACTTAGAGCACATCTCAGCCAATTTCACCTGCTCAACAGCTATGTGTGCCTAGCAGCTACTGTATTGGAAAGCCCACGTCTAGACTCTTCTTATTTCATCTCTCTCCCAAGTCTTTACCAGCACAAAGCAGTGTGTGCTTTCAGGAAACATAAAATAATTATAAAACTTCACCTTTATACTCAAAGTGCCTTATCTTACTGGAGGCAACTGCGGAGCAGTGAAGAGAGCTTGAGTTCCAGTCTCAGCTCCGTGGCAAGGACTTGGGCACTTACGTTATGCCTCTCAGTTTAGTTGCCTCACTTGCCCTATGCATCTGTTCGTTGGGCTGTTCCCTAGTTGTGTCCTTTATAATAAACTGGTAATAGTTTTTTCAGTGATCAAATAAGCAAGTACCTGTGAAGCAAAAGGCGTAAGTTCTTAACCCAAGTCTCCTGCCTGCTTCACAGGTCAAAATAATGTTTAAGTACTTTGTCAGTTGTGTAAATGTGAATTACTAAAATTTTCAAACATGAAGAATCCGGGGTGCAGATCCAATGTTTGCAGGCATTTATTTTTAAGATCGCACCGTTTCTACTTTTTATGTCATTCACAAACTTCCTAAAGTATTCCCACTGTTCAAAATGGTCTAGAGAAAATGTAAGGCTTTCCTCCACCCCCAGCACCCAGTCTCCTCCCCAAACACAAGCACAGCTCCTGGTTTTAGTGTGTCCTTGCGGGGCTGCTCTGTGTATTTCTATGGACAAGTGTGTGTGTATTAATTACTCATATGGAAACATTCTCTGCACACCTTTCTGCCGTGTGCTCTTTCCTTATTTGTATATGATTATCTAATACCAATGCATATAGACCTACCTTATTTTTTAATGTCTCTGTAGTATACCAAGGTATGAACGTCACCATATCGATAATTCAAAGTATGAGTATTGCTAATTTATTAACTGGTTATGACATAATAAGAAATAGATGGTCTCCTAAAATCCTAGTAATTTCCTGAGTGAGAGGAACATCTTTGGTTTTACTATTTGGTCCAAGTGCCCAGTTCCTGACACAAAGTTTTTAAAACCCTTGGAATCACCAGTTCGATAAGAGTGTGTTTTTGTTTGTTAATGAGGAAACTCTTGGAAGATGAGGGCTGTTTGGCAGAGGAACTGACCATGTGATTAGAGTGTTGGAACTTTCAGCCACACACCCCTGACCTCCAGGGTGCTTGCTGAAGGGAGAGGGCCTGGGAACTGAGTTAATCACCAATGGCCAATGATTTCATTCAACGATGTCTGTGTAATGGAACCTCCCACTCCCACCACATCAAGGTCGTGGGAGAGAGATGCACCCAGAGAGTGCATGGAGGTGCCACACCCCTTCTTACATACCTTGCCCTATGTGTCTCTTCCCTTGGGCTGTTCCTGAATTGTATTCTTTATAGGAAACTGGTAATAGTAAGTAAAGTGGCTTCCTGAGTTCTGTGAGCTGTTTTAGCAAATTATTAAACCTAAGGTGGGGGTCGTGGGAACCCCTGATGTGTAGCCAGTTGGTCAGAAGTTTGAGAGGCCAGGACTTGTGATTGGCATCTAAAATGGCCTGCATTCTGCTGAGACAGAGCCCTTACCCTGTGGGGTCTGTGCTGACTCCAGGTAGCTAGTGTCAAAGAGTTTTCCTTTACCAGTGAACACACAGGTTGTCTCCAGCCTTTTGCTACTACAACTGACTATATCTTGCTTCAGTGGCAGCACTTACACTGTGTCTCTGCATCTATGTGCCCTTATTGCTAGTACGATAAGTTCCTAAAAGTGGAATTCTGGGTCAAGAGGTATGTGCTATTTAAATAATTCTCTGGATTTCATCATATTGCCTCCAAGCAGGTTACACCCATTTACAATCCCCACAGTAATGTTTGAGTATAACTTCTGTATAATCCTGACCACACAATGTTATCAAAACTCATCATCTTTACTAGTCTGATAGCAGCCAAGTCATTCAGCTTCCCTGGCCTGGTTTCACTGGGCTGTGAGAATTGTGTATGAATCTAGGACCTAACGGGTATTACCAATGGAAATGGTGGCTGTTGCTGTTTTGGAGTGATTTTTCTAATTGGGGTACAAATACAGGAACCTGATGAGAAGAGCAACCTGCCAGCCTCTCTCTCAACCTACCTCTGTCCGTCTTGTTTGGGTTTGGCCAACATCTGCGTGACTTTCCAAGGCCATTAAACAGCAAGATCGTGGGGGAGCTCCCTCGGAGAGGAGCTGAGCTTTGGTCTCTGAGTATTGACTTTTGTCATGATTTTGGGAAATAGATCCTTCTTAAATAATACATTTTTTAAAGCAGCAAAGCACTACCTCTGTAATTTATTTGTAAGGAAAGGAGTCAGGAACCATTCTGAGTACAAGTTCTCACTTACCGTCATTGATAGGTTCTTGGAAACTGAGACTTTAAGGAAAACAATGTTATGATGAAACCAGTTTTACCGTAGGCTAATTGATATAAGTAAGAGTTGGGGTCCTGCAGCGTACTTCTGACAAAAACACCCCAGCACTTCTAAATACTGAGAAGCAAGGCCAACTTCTAAACTAAACTTTTCTTTAAACTTTGCCCATCAGATTACATGTTCTAATCAGGAGAACTTAAAAAGATTTAAAAAAATACATCTATTTTTTATTAATTCAGTGAATACCTGTGAAAAGTTTAAAATTACATAAATGTATCACTTGTAAAATAAAATTCTGTTGCCATCCAGTCTCTAAGGAGCAATTCCTGTTAACGGTTTAGCATATATTACTCCAACACTTTTCTGCATAGTAGTACATATTTACACAAATGTAAGTAAGATCATATTATTCTGTTTTATAAATTTATTTTTTAACTTAGTAACATATCATAGACATCTTTCCTCGTTCTTACAAAGCTCCTCCTGTCCACAGCTGCCTGGCATCCATTGTATAAGTAGAATCTGACTCATTGAACCGGCCTCCTTGAGTAGAACTCTTGAGCCAGGTTTGAATGTTGGTCTGGTCACTGAGTTTCTCTGGACTTGTTCTGGGGTGATTTTAGCATGAGGTGCAGCGGTGGTTGCTCAACAGTCAGCTTGCCTTTAAACTCTTGGAACTGTTACTTTTCCGCCTTTGCTGTGGATCATTTATTTCTATATGTGGTAGATTGACAGGAGGAGAAACATCTTGTCCCTGAAACCTAGTTAAATACCTGGTTACTTTGTTTGATTAGGAGGAGATTTTTCTGGTCAAGAGGAAATACAGAAACCTAAGCTAACTAGTTGGTCAGTTTACAGCTGTATGTGTTAAGCGAAAAATAAAAGGCCAAAGTGAGAGGCAACAAGCATTTATGTGAGATAAAAAGAAAAAAAGAATAGCTATGTGAATATTGTTTTAAGAAAAAAGAAAAAAAAGAATAGCTACTTGGGAAGCACTGATTTAGGCAGAAATCCAAATAGTGTTCTGATTAGGAGACAAAGGCAAGGGGTGAGAGAAGGGGAAGGGGAACAATTGTATCAATAGAAGGAAGGCATTTCTACTGGTGCAGATAAGCTAACAGTGATGTTAAGTCTGAAGAATGTTTTCCATTTTCTGTCCGGTGGTCGTCGTTTCCGTGGAGTAGTCACAGTGTCTGCTTTTTTGTGATCTTTGCAAACAGCTCTTTGGGGGCACAGTGTGGCTTTAGGCCCAATCCAAAGGTTATTTTGCCCTGTTTTAATTTCCCAGAGGTTTGAGGCTCCAGTTCCTCGGCATGGTAGCTCAGGCTCCATTTTAAAGTGGATGCATTTATATTCTTTCTTTTTTTAAAAATCAACATCTGAGAAGTGGGCTTTTGTTACTTTTATTTGCTCTTCAGTTTTGCTGTTTCTTGGGTCAAATGAAGGTCCCTAAGGCTGGTAAAGGGCCTGCAGTCTCCCTGGATCAACATGGTTAACGTAGGATGTATGTGAAATACACGTCAGTGATGATGCAGATTGTCACCTAGTCTAAATATGGTTCTCCAGATCCCACAGTAATCACTCTTCCAACTGCTCATATTTGAGGTCAAAGAAATCAGAAAATATGGTAGATAAATGATAGCCACCAAGCCGAGTGGGAAAAACACCGGTTTTGCCCCAGACAGAACTGCCTTCAAATCCCACCTTTGCCATTTCCTAGCTATGTGGGCATGTTGCTGACTCACATGTAAAAAATAAAAGAGCTAAGGATTGTAAAGCACATAATAAGTATATAATATAGTAACAAATACGTGTTTGTTCGCTGTTGGATGTGCTTCATTTTTAAAATTTATTTATCTGAGCCCGGCCGGGCGTGGCTCAGCGGTTGAGCGTCGACCTGGGATCCAGGCGATCGGGGTTCGATTCCCGGTCAGGGCACATGCCCGGGTTACGGGTTTGATCAGTGACTCTCTCATCATTGGTGTTTCTGTCTCTCTCTCTCCCTCTTCTTTCCTCTCTCTGAAATCAATAAAGATATATTAAAAAAATAAAAAATAAAATAAAATTTATTTATTTGAGAGAGAGAGAAAGAGAGATTGATTGATTGATTGATTTTGTTGGTCCACTTGTCTATGCATTCATTGGTTGATTCTTATATGTGCCCTGACAGGGGATCGAACCTCTAACCTGGCTAAAGGGACGACACTCTAACCAACTGAGAGCTACCTGGCTAGGGCCAGATGGGCCTAATTTTTTAAACCACTGAAGCAGCAACAGTTCTGTCCGGAATGGCTCATCCTCTCTCTTGCTTCTATAAATATTTGGTCATTCACTTCCTCATTCACTCAGCAAACATCTATTGATCAATAACTATGTCAGGCATTGTGCTGGGTCCAGGGGGCAGAGAGATGAAGAAAACACGTAATTCCTGCCCTCCACGGGCTGTCCTGGAGCTTGACCTCTCTTTTCTTCCTGAGAAAGACAGACAGAAAGCAAATGTGGCAAACTGTTAATCACTGGTGAATCTAGAAGGTATATAGATATGAATTGTACTTGTCTTTCAACCTTTCTGTAAGTTTAACGTTTTTAAAAATACAGAGTTGGGGAGAAAATACCTTTCTGTTACTTGGCAACTGTAACACTTGAGGCCACTGCTCCCATTTGTCAGCATGGAAATTTTAGATGATCCCCATCAGCTTGGCCAGGCCTTAGGAGAGCAGCACAAATGGGATGTGCTGGGGATGGGAGAAGACAAAGAGAAAGGCCTGGAACAGCAACAGGTGTGGTTACCTGAAGCCACACAGCAGGGGCCCCTGGGCAAGGGAGCATCCAGAGAGTGAGAGGGCTAAACAGGGGGCTGAGGTGGAAACCAAGGGACGGGCTCTGGGCTTGAATCCTGCCCTGGTCACTATCTGGTTTCCAGCCAGCCCTGGCCACTCCTCTCAGTGTGGGGGCATTTGTCACGTTCTCTGCCGTCCACCTCCAACCACTGACCTTTGATTTGAACATAGAAGTTAAATATGTGAGCTTTGGAGTCAGCAGCCCTTGTGTGAATCTCAGCCTTGCAGGGCGAACTTGGTCAAACTAGTCCTGTGGAGCCTGAGGATTCTTAGAGGTAAATTCTTGATGGAATCTCATTAGCTTGTGTGACGCTAACGAGAGGATTTGTGTAAAGCAGTTAGCATAGGGCCTGTGCCTGGTACCTACTTACTATGGTATAACAACATACATGTAACCTTAGTCAGTGGCACTGCTATCAATCGACCCATTTCATGCAGAAATCGCTGCCTGACTGCTCTTCCTGTTTCCATTCTGGTCCCCTCACTCCCAGAACGTTTTCCACAGCAAACATTCTTAAGCTTCATGGAGAATGTCACCCTCCTGCTTAATTCTCCTATGGCCTCCGATCGCCCTTGAGTAAAAAACTTCATGCCTGACCTTGACCTCATGACCGGGGTCCTGCCCAGCTCTCCAACCTTGTCTCCTAAGCTCTGCCCATGGCTCACTGGATTCTAGCACATTGGCCTTCTGTCTGTCCCTCAAACACAGCAATGTTCGCTCTCACCTCATGGTCATTGTAGTTGTCCCTTCTGCCTGAAATGCGCTTCCCCCGTGTCTTCATCTGGCTGCCTCTTCTTCCTCCCTGTCTTTAGGTCTCATTTCAAACGTCCTTTGCTCGGCGAGAACTTCTGTGACCATTCTATCTAGTGGTGTGTGTGCCATCGCCACTGGTCACCAGTGCCCTGTTTTATAATCTTTAAAGCACTTGTCATTACTAAGACAATCTTGTTGGTTCAGTTAGCCCTTACAGAACAAAGCCCCAGGGAAGAGTAAATAATAACTATGTCTTATTTACCATGTGTCAGCTCAGGCTTCCCGAACAAAATACCACATATTTGGGGGTGGGGCTTAAGCAACAGAAATTTATTTTCTCACAGCTCTGGAGGCTGGAAAGTCCAAGATCAAGGTGCTGGCAGGGTTTGGTTTCTGATGAGGGCTCTCGGCTTATAGGCAGCCGCCTTCCTGCTGTTTTCACGTGGTCTTTCCCCCATATGTGCCCCTAAGGAGAGAGAGCACGAGCTCTCTGGTTCTCATATAAAGACCTAATCCTATTGCGTCAGGGCTATGCCCTTATGACCTAATTTAACTTTAATTACTTCCTTCGAGGACCCAACTCCAAATACAACCATACTGGGGGTGAATGTTTCAATATAGAAATTGGTGATTGTGGGGGGGGGCGTGGTATGAACATTCAGTCCATAACATTCACCAGTGTAGCATTACCAGAGCCTAGGAGAGAGCCTGGCGTGTAATAGGCACTCACTAAATATTTGCTAAATAAATCAGTGAATCTAGAAGTTCACGCCACTGTAAGTCCGTATAAGTTGCCCCACATCTAGCACTCCATCCTACAGGTCAGGGCGTGTCCCTGCACATTCCCCAGTCCGCCATCAATGCCACGGTGGAACAGGACATCCTGCTCTCAGTGGAATATTCCTGCCATGGCGTCCCCACCATCGAATGGAAGTATACATCCAACTGGGGGGTGCAGAAGATCGTGGAGTGGAAGCCAGGGACTCAGGCCAACATCTCCCAAAGCCACAAGGACAGAGTCTGCACCTTTGACAATGGCTCCATCCAGCTCTTCAGTGTGGGCATCAGGGATTCCGGCTACTATGTCATCACGGTGACCGAGCACCTGGGGTCCAGTCAGTTTGGCACCATCGTGCTACATGTGTCGGGTAAGAGAGTTCCAGGGACCCTGGTGCCCCTCTGACTGCAGTTGGGGGGAGGGCGGCGATGTCGTGACATTAAAAGAGACTTCGGTTTCCTTTCCCTGTCCCCCACCCCTAGAGATCCTCTATGAAGACCTCCACTTCGTTGCTGTCTTCCTTGCTTTTCTCGCTGCTGTGGCCTCCGTGTTAATTAGCCTCATGTGGGTTTGTAATAAGTGTGCATATAAATTCCAGAGGAAGAGAAGACACAAGCTCAAAGGTAATTCTCCGGGCCTTGTGCTAATCAGATCATGCTTTCATGGTCGGAGGTGGCCCACGTTAGCTTGTTCTCAACATAAAACCGCCTTATGGTTGATTTGCAACTGATTGACTTGTCTTTTGCTTTGCAGAGAGCACAACTGAGGAGATTGAGCTACAAAATGTTGAGTGTTAGCCAAGGCTGAGCCCAATTACATTCCTACCTCAAGAGGAAAACATTGTTTTCCAGTGAAAGGAGCAAACGTACCAGTCCACCCTAAGAGCTTCCTGTCATCCTGCCGCAGCCTCCCATTCCTGATGGGACTGCCGGATGTGGACAGAGTGGACGGCATGGAGCTGAGGACTCTGGATTGGACACAGCCAGGTCTCGTAGGCGCACAGGGGTCAAGGAGAAGAGTGCTTTGTGTGGCGGTGCCGTCAGAGCCACGCTAACCCGTGTGCAGTGGCGTAGGGCAGGCACTGGCTGCTCGCTCACCGCGCTCTGCTCGGGCCCAGGCCTGGCCACCGGAGGCGTCCCCGTGTCAGGGCCGGAGTGCTCGAGGCTGGGTGTGCAGCCGGCGCTGGAACAGGTGTCTGTGCTCCTGTCTGCTCTGCTCGCGCCCTCCAGCCCGCTGCTCCGGGACCTGTTGTGCGAAAACGGGAGGCTTTGAGACAACCTGCTGCCCCAGACAGCGGTAGGATGAGACTGAAGGGTGCTGCTGTGCTTTGGGGAGTTGCTCAGAGCAGGGCAAGGACCCCCATGGCCTGGAACTTTAGGGGAAAGAGCTGACTTTGTTCTCGAGGGACCAGCATTGGAAAGAAGAAAGAGGGAGAACATTACCTTTCTCTTCCTGTCTCAGTACAACATTAACTGAATTTTCTCTCCTGGGGCCCCAACTTAGGCGGGTGCGAGGAGCACAGTTCTTCGCTGTGGGCAGCCCCTGGCATCCAGAGGGCCTCCCGACACGCTGTGTGAAAGCTGGGCCCCGCATACAGGTGGCACAACTGGCAGCTCAGCCTTCGAACCTGCCCCCGTGAGTCACCAACGCTTCATGTCTCAAGTCAGGCCCTCACTGTCTCCCAACTGGGCAAAGGAGCACTTGGCACTCACCTCCCTCGCCGTCAGGTTATCAAGTGGAGCCCACAGCATACACCGAGCTCTCCAAGTGACTTAAGATAAACGTGAGGATCCTCAGCGATCTGAAAGCAGTCGGCGCTGTCCTGAGTACCGGAAGTTGATAAAACGCCCGGGGTAGTGGGCCCTAGTGAAGTTGGGGGCTGGGTCACAGCGGGCTTGGCCCTTGCTCCGTCCGGTGTTGGTTAGCATGTTTACAAGGAACTTTCTCTAGTCCAGCTTCCACTGGGCAAGCTCTAAGGCAGGCCTGCATTTATTTTCCCTTATCTGTCCTCTCTCCAGTGTTCTTAGCTGCTGACCGAAGGTACCGCCCCGATGCTTGATGGAGGCTGAGGTTATGAGCCGTGTCCCCAGCCCTCAGCTGCAAACTGACCCATGCAAAGGAGGAGAGCAAGAACGTCCCCCTCTCTCCTCCTCACGTCCCCAACAGCCACGCCTTTCCTACTCCCCGTGTGGCAGCATAAAACGTTGTGTGCCGTCTTTCCGTGCGTAAGGAATCCAGCGTCGCAGGGAGAGACCTTTGGGGTGTTCAGACAGGAGCTATCAGTGATCTAGAGCAGGGCTCCGGAGGCACTGCCTGACCCAAAAGGCGAGGGAGTAACTGGCCTGCACTGATTTGTAGCTCTAGCTCCTGACAGGAGTCCCCACTCGGGCCACCTCCCGGACACACGTGTGAACATGCACGCCTGTGCCCTTTCCCCGGGCAGGAGAGGGGCCTAGGACCACCTGCCCAGGCCTTTCTGCTTTCACACCCCAAGCCCCTCAGCCGGAAACCGGTTTGGATCTGCAGCTGCTGGAGGCTGTGCCCACTTTTACCTCCTGCTCTCGGGACTCTACCTCTCAGCCTGCCAGAGTCGGGGTGAAGACGTAATGGAAGGGGAAACGGAGGAGACCCAGTGAGAGGCCTCCATGGGCAAACCCAGGTGTGCTTTACATTGCACCCCAAATATGTCATGCAAGGTTTACCCTCAGCTTTCCGTTTCTTTATTTTGCACTTTTAAAGCTCACCTCCGTCCTGAACATTCCTGTGGAAAGGTTTTGATTCTGGAGCCTGAGGTTTGTTTTCTATTTTCAAAAAAGGAAAATATAGAGGTTAGCTACTGTACCTGTTAAGCTATAAGTTATTATGTTTCAAACTGTGAAAATTGTTTTAAGGAATGAAATAAAACCTGACAATAAAGCTCCGGTCCTTTGTATATGAGCCTGCTGCTGCAGAGCTGGAGAACTCCGAGGCCCTGGGGCCAGGGTCCCATCAGCTGTGGGCACAAGCAAAACCCTCAGCCAAGCTCCTGGGCTGGCACATCTCAAAAATCACAATAGAATGGGTAGCATTGGTTCTAAGAATAAATGTGCTTTAGCAATTCAAACAACACTCTATCATCACCATCATTCTCCCCTCTGTGGTAACCAGAAGACAGATTTGAAGTTTTTGCTTCCAGAATATTAATTGTAACTCAATAGAGTCCTTTCTGCTTCTGGAAAGGACTGAAATGGATGTTCAACAGGCTTTATTAAGCAGTTCATGTAGTAACTAGAAGGGTGCTCAGAAGGGTTGTACAAAATGGGAGGTTTTTACAGGCAAAAAGGGAGTGGGGCAAGAAAGTGAAGAGTGGGTTGTTTCAGGCAAGGCTCCCTTTCCTAGGGGAGGGCAGGGGTTTTATCAGGCAGATTGCCCCACTGGTGATGACCAGGAAATTCCAGACTGATTATTCAAAAGTCCGCTCCCAGGAGAGGCTGAAATTGCAGTTAGGTTAGGTATGAAGTCTTGGTGGACTTAGGAAAAGTGACCCCATTTGGGGTCTGTTCTGTCTTTTTAATAGTATACGGTTGATTCTTGAACAACATGGGTTTAAAATCTGAGTGTGAGTTCAAACTCGTGATGTTCAAGGGTCCACTATATTTTCGATCCGCGGTTGGGAATCCACGTGTGTGGAGGGCTGACTGTAGTTATACTCGAATTTTCCACCGAGGGGCAGGTCGGCACCCCTAAGCCCTGCGCTGCTCGGGGGTCAACTGTATTGTTATTTCTCACTTCGTGGTGTCCTGGGTGTGCAAGGAGAGCGGAAACAGGAAAGCTCTGTCCTTTGAAGCCCACGTGAGACGGTTACTCCCCGACAGTACATCACGCTCGCTCTGACTTGAAATCATGCCACACAGAGGTGCGGGGCAAGGCGGCGAGAGAGAAGTTTTCAGGGTGCCTTGGTCAGTGCGGGAACACAGAGCCAAGCCCCGAGTACAGGTGCAACTCAGAAGGGTTGGGTAACTGCAACCTTGGTGACCCCAGAAGTGGCAGAACAGGACGCTAGGACATGTGACCAGACCAAGGAACCACATATGATGGGGTGAAACCCTGGGGCTGTGACTCAAATGCAGTCCCTCTCCTTGACAGCGCTTTGGTAACCCTCTTTTTGTCATTAGCTTTTATGTATCCAGCATAGTTTCCTTCTGCTCAGTTTCCAGGGAAACATCAGACACATCTCTAGTTTATTGAAAACAGAGCAAATCCCTGTGGCTATTGTTAGCGTGTTTAGCCACAACTCAGCTTCTACTAAGGCCTGGTGTGAGTTGCCAGGGTGTGCACCTCTCTGCACACCCAAGCCCATCCCTGCTGTCAGCTTCTCCAGTCCCTGAAAACAAGGTTGCTGAGTTCACCATCTCCACTGCCTTTTCAAAATTAGGTGTGTGTTTCCAGTTTGGTTTATTCACAAAGGTGATAAAATCTTTAAAATTAAAATGACACTAAAGTCTATATGTAAAGCAAAAAGTAAAAGTTCTCCCTCCTTCAATCTTACCCAGAGGAAACAATAAATCTGGTATGTATCCTTCTCGACTTGCTTATGCACATATGAACATACCAGTCTATATACACATGCAGCACAATATACATATTTAATCTGCTTTCTTGCTGGGCAAATCGGATTCTATTATACATATTACCTACAGCTTCCTTGTTTTCCCTTAATATCCTTGGGCGTTACTTTGCCTCTCTACCTGTTCCTAAGCATCATTCTTACTGCCTGCACGATGCAACCCATAGCGTGGGTACATTATAATAGTTGGTTCACTTTTTATTTCAAATGATACATACAAAAATAAATATCTTGGGCAGTTTGTTACATCAGACTAGTTGCTTCAACCAAGGTGGCTATCTCCTATGAATCCCTTCCTCTTTCAGGGAATTCAATGTTTTATACTATTGGTGGGTTATATGTAAAGTTTATCAGAGATTGAATGTCAGGGGGAGGGAGAAAGAACATTGCTGACGTGGAATAAGTCTAAAGTTTTAGCTCTGGATTTGATCTCATAAAGTACACACACAGGTAGGTTAAATTCCTTTGCTGCAGCCGACCAGTGGTTGTTCAGGCCATTCTGTTTCTAAAAATGCTAGTATTGTTCCATTGTTCCCTCGGGTACCTCATGGTTGAAAAGTGCACTAAGCAAAGTGCACTTATTAAATAATTCGGTTTTGTTTTCACTCATCAACAATACATAAGTGCCAGAATTTCTGGTCAACGTGAGATAATCACTTTGATCAGATGGGGTTCTGGCAAATAAATCTGATGGTGAGATTTTAGAGGGTAAACATATGTTTTCTATGAGGCTTTTCAAAGACCAGACACAGATCGCAGATGTCTGTTACTGCCTCTTTGGTCCCAACGGGCCTAGATTGGGAGCCCTTGTAAAGAAAGTTAAAGAGAAGCCACGAATAGATTTGGGTGACAGGGGAGGCTCTGCGACTGGCCTCATCTCCTTGGTGTACTCACTAAATTATCAGGAAGTTTTTCAAGTTGTATGTTACTTTTATATCTGAAACTTCTCCCTCATTTCTCAAGTTTCAAGTCAAATATAGTCTGTTCTACAACAAACGTTACAGTTAGTAAATAGGGAAATGAATACAGTATAACATGGAAGTTTTTCTGGGAGCCAGAATGTTGGGAGTAGAAAAACTCCTCAGCAACTTCAGCTCAACATTTAGAGAAGAAAAAATGAGTGGCTTCCTCTGGGGCACCTCTAATTTATCTAATCATTCTCCTACTGAAGGGCATCTCTATTGGACTCAATTTTTCACTTTTAAGGATCTCCTCGATAATCCTTACACAGTGATTTTTGTGAATCTGTGCTTTGTGAAATATGTCTACAGGATACGTTCCTAGAAGTGGACTTGCAACTAAGAATCAGCAAGCTCTAGAACCAAGTCTGAGGTCTGGCCACTGACTTTATGCAACACTTGCTTTATGGTGCTATGTTAGAGAGACAGGGTTTCTCAGTTGGGAACTGCCTATTACATCGGTAAGGCTTGGAAAATAGTTCCCATCCTAAAGTGAGATTCAAAGAGACTTCAGGTCAGCCTCAAGTATGTAAAGCATCCACGAACAACAGGAGTGGGAAAGAGAAAGTGAATAAAGACAGGCAGAGAGTATTGAGAGGGGTCCCCCACGAGCACAGCGTAAAAATGCCCTGGAGAATACTATCTTCATACCCACAAACACACTCACTGTCTTTACCATCTGTACATCTGAACAACACAGGACATTCTGAAATCCCTTCTCCTAATGATAAAGCTGGTGTCTTAACTATTTTTCCAACTTCTTATTGGCTTGTCTCTTAGACAACAGTTGCGTAACGCTTTATAATTGCACAGCACTGCAGAATTTAACATCCTTTCCCAACCCACACTTAAGCCTTTGAACCACCCTTGAGATTGCGAGACACATCCTTGATTCCATTTTATACCTAGAACAGGCGCAGAGCGAGTAACCTTGCCAAGCCCACCCTGCTAAGCAGCAGCAGAGCCAGCACTCCAACACAGCTCTCGCCAACCTGTTCAATTCTTGGTGAGGGACTGATTGGTTTCCTCCAACCTGTCTCCCAAGTTCCAAAGCACATCCTTCCCACTCCAGGTAATTCAGGTTGAAACATTAAGCTGGAAAATGTAAATACAAACACGAGTTGCTGGCACAGCAACTGAGCTGCCATCTCCCTCCCTGCTCTTTCGCTTTAATTTCCACTATTCTTTAGGTGGGTAATGGCTATTCACTGAACAGTGACTTAAAATATCGGGGAAAAGAAGGCACATGAAGATCACGTTGGTCTTCAGTTATTCCACTCAGATGAAGCTTAAAAGAGGTGGCAGTATCTGTGCATGTATTCCCATGAGTCCTACTCAGAGTGTGGCTCATGACAAGATAGTGTGGAAACAGAAAATGAAGCATTCAGAAATTTTTATATTTGATACCCATTTTGTGTCTCTTATAGTATAAGTTAAACTTTTATTTTGTATCTTTTTAAATTTTTCTGATAATTCATTTTTTATATATTTTACCAAAGTATCAGTTTGCAATGGGTGCAAGTTTTTTTTAAAGTCTGTCCTTTGGTGAACAAAGTGTGAGCTTTTCAAAATCACCTGAGACTCCTCATGTGGGTAGAGCTGTACAGAAGAACTCAGTAAAATTAGCTAAAAACTTTTGTGGGCCACTGTAATCATGAGCACTAGAGTTTTAAAATAATGGCAGATTCATACCAACTATTGCCATTTCCATGGATAGGAAGATGCAGTACCTTGATCAGAAGGGGGAAAATGTAAGCAAAAACATGAAGGTGTTTTGGTATTTTATGGCTGACAAGCTCCACTTTTCTTTTAAAAGAAAAAAGCTGGAGAAATACAAAGGACTTTTAAAAGTAACTTCAGTCATGTTATAAATTATTAAAAGGGTATCTTTTAAAAATTGAAAGCCTTACTCATAAAGAAACCACTACCTATATATTATTTACAGTGATATCAAAAGGCCCATACGCCTAAATCTCTTAAGGGATGTTTCTCAGGCGTTTTAGGTTTGGGGCACTATTTCTAAGAAAGCAAACACAGTATTTGCAAAATGTAATCCATTAATCCATTAGTATTTTCTCTTTGAAAAAGCAGAGAGCTGATAGCATGACAGGACAAGACTTGAAAGAAGCAATCCAGGGCCACTGGGTGAAGGCTGGAGAATCCCAGAGGCAGGGCGAGGCAGGAGCATGCACTGTCAAGGGAGTGAGGGCAGGACGTCCAAGTGGGAGAACAGACCAAAAAGGGATCGGAAGGAAGCCCCAAAGATACTCTCTGCCATCTTCAGCTGGTGCTGAGGAAGTTCTCAAAGCGCCTGTTCAGGTTAGACCCATGCACGCATAAGACCCCTGGAGGAGGTGCTTTAGAAGACAAGAGCTCCGATTCGTAGCTTTGGTAGGGAAGGGAGGGCAGGCTCCTTTGGTTGGCATGTACCTTGTTACACTTCTGTGAAAGGGTCTGTCTAGTGAATTCCTATATGAAAGCTAGGCCATAAGAGTGTTTAAATATTCTTAAACAATCTTTCTTTTAACAAATCGTGGACTGAGGCTGGTCAATAAAAGACACAATTCATTTAGGCTGTTAAGAGTTTAGAAAGTATCTGGAATTTTTAACCATATGTTTTATTTGGTATCAACATCAAAGGAATATTTTAAAAAGCAAATTCAAACCTGTAAGTTAGTGACATTTCACGTTAACTGCATAAAAAAGTATTATTTTACATTTCCCCATACTGTATACTCTATAACTATACATACATTTCTGCAAAGCACTTGTCACTTATAAAGTGAAGATTACAAAATGCTAGGTAAACATCTGGTAATTAGTATTTTTTTAAAAACAATACTCCTTTGGAAGATTTCTCTTCCTTTTGCTTATTTTTGATCTGCAAACACCTCAAGTCAAAGTTTCTGGAAACTTCTGGAAGAAAATCACAGCAGACAAGGGCTAAGTGCAGACATGAGCAGCTCCATTTTATAGACAAAGTTCCGACCTTCCATTTTATTCCACTGAACTTCTTTGAATGGTCCACGAAGGTGATTCCATTTGCTATCTTGTAGAACATCACTTTTTGGAAGGTCTTTACACTGGTTACGTGGAAACTGAACCATAATTTTGCTGCCACTTTCAGGGCCGTTGCGCACTGTGGAGCATAACCAAAATGTCAATACACTATCTTTCCAAAATAGAAAACAACAGGGTAGATCACACAACTTCATTCTACCACGATTACAAAACCCTTGTGTGTTACCAGCTTAAAAGTTCTGTTTAAACATGCTTTTCCGTTTCAATATGCTAAAAAGTAATTTACTAATTTATATATAGTAGGCTTGCATAAGTATTCACAAATTACCATCTGTACTATAAAAATGCGGCAAGATGAATTTTGGATTAGGAAAGTCAAATGTCCTATATATTTTCAAAAAATCACCAACTGATTCTTTCTAAAACTTTATTTAATAATCCACTCATTCAATGAGTAGATTAGTATATACTAACTATACAATGAAACGCAAATGTTGAGAATCAGGATAGGGGGATGAAAGAAAGATGATTCTGAATGAAGAGCTTGAGGTTTTAGTGGGGCTTTAAGTATTCCTCAGGGAAGAGTAGTGTGCTGTGAAACTCCTATTAATGAAGGTCTAGGGATACCACGCCTGCAGATATGCAAGCTGTGGGAGAACATTCCTAATTACCCCCTCTTTCAAATATGCAGAGCAGGTATTAGAAAAAAGATCACTTTAAAACCATAAGCACCCCAAATATAATTTCAACTACATAATATGTGTAAGTGCCTACTAAAGTGCCTGATGCACAGCAGGTGCTTAATGAAACACCTCTTCCTCTCTTATCCGTCCCTTTACCATCTTTAGGGTCAGATATCATTCTTCCCCAATCTGCAGCAGGACATTTTTAAAAAGCTCTTATCCGTGAAAGGTTTCTAGCTGCAGGAGTAACAATGGTGATGGCAGTCTTCAGATGCTCTCCCAGGAAAATGCGTTGTGAGCAAACAATTTTTATAACTACTAGAAAGAGAAGTCATGGCCTGTTGCTCTGAATTAACAACTGTGATCAGATAAATGTTCAGCACCACTACTATATGAACTCACTCACTGCAGAGATAAATCACTCTTAGTACATGTAACTATTAAAGCTAATTTAAGGCCAAACTGCCAAAGGTCTCTTCTCATTCAAAGAAGTAAAAGTACCTGAAATAGCGTAGTCACCGCTTGGGGAGGCCACTGTGATAGCGGAGGCATTGCCAATGCTCTCTATGGGCCCAAGCCCCACGTGATTACTGAAACTCAGAACTTGCCAGCCCATGACCTTGGCTAGCTGCTGAACCGCATGCACCTGATGCTGTGACATCTGTGAATGAAAAAGGCAACTTCATTGACAATCGGCATGGACATTTACTTTGCAGTGACCTGACGTTATGATTATAAACTTTGGGTGGGGTTCTCACTGCCTAGCACAGGAACCCTATGTCATCTATGAGGAATCCTCCTCTGCGTGACTGCTGGGGGAGGGAAGAGGACCCCACCTTCCACTGCAGAAGCTAAAATAGCCTGACACTCGCTTTTCCTGTCTACTGGCAGCTTGAGTACAGGCACATGACCAACTAGAGACTCCCATCTAGATCACTAAGTGTGGAGAAACATTCCATGTAGCAAGGCATGCTGAGTATCTTCCATTTACCCTTCAAGTCCACTCTCCACTCTACTCTGCCCTGAGAGCCCGACCTGCATGGTTACATGAACAGCTTTCTATGTCCCCTGGTTTCTATGTCCCCTGGTTGGGCTCAGATAATGGGAGCCACCTAGGTAATGAGAGCTGGCAGGATGGCAAGGAAGAGAGTACAGTAGGGTATTTATTTTCCTGGTACCTTCTCTGTGAGGTTGTTTAGGTTTGCTGTATCCAGTGACAAAAGGCTGTTGGTCTTCTCAAGGTGGTCTGTTCTACAAGGCTGTCCCCTTTGGGGTTCCTATCGCCTGTCCCTCCTCTATCCCTTTGGCCCTGCTGGCCTGGTTACATGATTTCTACTAGTAGCAGGCTACCATACCTTCCCTGGTGACTCCCCTGTACTCCCACTTCTGTAAATAGATTCTTAGTAAACAGACCCTCCTAAGTGTGCCACATGTTTCCTGCTAAGACCCTGACTGAGACACAGGGGCAATCTGAGTGCATTCTATGCCAGTGGGGAAGGCAGCAGTGTCAGGGTGGCAACAGTGGGTTAATACTTCTCTGCTATCATGTGGTCCTGGAGTGGTTGTAAGCCTTAGCAAACATGAGAAATAAAAAGTTCGACAGTTTTAGGGCTGATCCTTTATCTTAAACACAGACTAAGTGGAAACAAATCTTGGACATTTATCAACACTTTCAACTAAACAAGAGGCTGTAAGACATGCACTAGAAATAAGATGGCAGAAACAATGCTTTTCTTTTTATAATTTACTATACCTCACTTCTTACCCACTCTGTCCTTTAAATGGTTATGAGGAAAGGGCTGAAGACTTGCAGTCTGCAACTCTCACCTGAGACAGAAGGAAATCCTGTAGCTCCTGCTCCTGGTGAGACAGAGTAATCACTCTTCCATCTCTGTGTACCACGCGGATCTGTTCAACTCCAATATTCAACTGCAGCTGAATGGACCTTGATAGACACACATACTACAAATCAGAAAGGTTCCGAATTACCTTATAAATGCCACAAACATTAACCCTCAACATCAAAGAAAAACAAACTAACAGACACTTTTGATAACCTACACCAGCACCCATAGGGTGGGGGGCTTCCCTACGTTCAACTAAACCATCCGAGTCAAGCCAGGATTCCACAGGCCATACTGAGCACAATCCAGGAAGGAGGATACGGGAGAGGAACCATGCCTGCCAGCTGGCCAACGTCAGCTGCTCCTCTTCTGTGGCAGTCCTTGTAGCAGGACATGCAGCTCTCAATGCAGCAGCAGCAGCACACCTGGCTGAACGAGGTGAGGTCCACACAGTATGCGCAGCACCTGCCCTGACTCAGAAACTCATACCCAACATGAGCCACTCTCTCTCGTAACAACTCCACAGGCATGGTTTCCAGGGTCCTCACAACAGACACTGCCCAGTTTCAGAAGTCACCTCATCCTTGGAAACCCAAAGGCATTCCCGCCAGGTGATAGTAATTCCTCCCCGTCCAGATCCATTTTATTAATGTGAAATCGTTTTGGCCATAAGCAGTGTTGCCTAGTAACACAGATGGCACCTTTCCTTATCAGGTTACTAGGGGACTAGAAATACAGAGAATTAACCAAAGGTCAAATTCCCAAACAGAAACGGAAGAGGTTTAGTTAACTCTTCACCCTCTCCTGAAATAATCAGCAAACAAGTCAGATTATGGACACTATTAACTTGGCTTAGGTCAAACAAAGAAACTCAAAAATAGCCAATGAATAACATGCAGATCATGATACTTTTCTAAACCAATGTACAATTTTCTAGCATATGATATGTACAAGAAACCCAAAATTCCCCAAGTCAAATAATCTAGATGAACAAATACAGAAAAAGTAGCACTATATATTTCCACATTTGTTAGTACCTGTTTTCTAACTTTATTTTACAGTAAATATTTAGGAATAAAGCATTTTGGCAATTGTCTACATAAAATTATTTTTATTAATTAAAGTTTACTGTGTTTCTTCCAAAGAAAAACACAAAATTCAGAAAGCTTAAAAGACTTATAAATGTAATTAAAGTTTTTAATTTCTTTTTTTAAAAAACAAGGGTGTGAGGGAGGAGCAATTCTTATCACTATTTGTAGCAGCATACTCAAGACAACCACTTTGAAAAGCAATTTGGTAACATCAATCAAAATGTTAAATGCCTCATCTTTTTACCCAGCAATTATACTTGTAGGAATTTAGCTATAGATATACTTGCACAGTTACAAATTATTTTGCTGGCATCCAACTAAAATGTTTTCAATAGAAGGCTGATTAAAAGTCTCCGTACACACAATGGAACACAAGAAAGCTATAGAAAAGAGTGAAGTTAAAAAAAAAGCAGCAGATCTGTATGTGCTGATAACTAAGATCAATGTTTCTCTCTCACATCAGTGTTTCTTTCTCTCTCCCTTCTGCTCTAAAATCAATTTAAAAACATATAAAAATAACATTATAAATATATTATACTCCCCTAGGCCTGAGGGGGTGGTTGTTTTGAGGTGTGCTTTGCCCACTGGAGAAATCACTGTGGTGAGTTAAGTCTAATGAAGTTTGATGATTTTCTCCTTAATGCTGAGGCTCTTTTCTTACCACAGCCCAAATATGTGACATTTACCTAACAGAGACTATTTCAGACATTCTTACCTCTCACTCTTACAAACACTCTATGGTTGATATAATCTACTGGAATGTTATGCCACCCTAACAAATAAAACCCCAAATCTTGATATAATCACTCAGCAAACATCAATAGATAAAAGGCAACTTAACATATTAAATGAATAACTTAGACACTTACTTGCATATCTGTTCATAACCTTGTGATGTGATTAACACTTTCACACTAGATTCATAAACATCATTAATATTTGACCAGTGGGCCTGTATCTGAGGGTCCTCAATGCGACTTGCTAAGCTGTCGATGGTTGCAGCAGTTCTTTTAAAGAAAAGTAGAAAGTTTGTAAAAGCCACCGTAAAAGATAGTAAGATTATAAATCACTTATCAATTTACGGAGATTTGAAAACCAGATGACAACTTTTTAAAAATACCACCGTTCAAAAAGCAAAGACCCTAAAGGCAGGCGAGCTGCTGTTGTGGGGCCCTCCTTCACAGTGCCCTTTAGTGCCTATTCTCAGCCCCGTCACCACCACCTCTCAGCAAAGGCTCATTTCCTTCAGCAACGTTTCCCTTCTCCCACCCAAGAAATCATATTAGAACACAACAAGGAGGGTACTTCCAGGGTACTAACCTCAGCTCTAAAAAGAATAAAATCATTCATAAATACCAATACTTGATCTTTGGTAATAAATGACTTGGGACACACCCACACTGAAATGGAAAAAAATTATTTTCAACAGAAGCTAGAAAGACATTTTGCACAGCTGAAACCTTAGCTCCAGGAAAGATAAACTAAGAAAGAATGAGAGCTAAGACTCACCGAGTGCTAATTATGTGCCAAATACTGTACAAGTGTTTTCACGGTTATGTAACTTAATTCACTAACAACTCTGCGAAGTTGGCACTATTATTAGCTCCATTTTTCAGGAGAGAAAAAAGCAGTGAGCTGTGATTCAGGGTACAAAACCAAGACTACCAGAGCCGGCAGTCTCCCTTTATATCTCATACACACTAATCAATGCCACTGCCTAGAACCGAAACATAAATCATGTAAGTTAAACAAACTACTTGGAGGGCCTCAGGCAGGGTATAAAATTTTATGATCCCAGATTTGTTTTAAAAAAAGATATACAAGCCCTGACACATATACAGGGTGGAGCAAAAGCAGGTTTACAGTTGTGAGTACATGAAACATGGAGTTTATTCTTGTATTATTATTTATTCATTATTGTATTATTTTACATATGAACAACTGTAAACCTACTTTTGCTCCACTTGTGGATCAAAACATATGACCATGTTAATAGAGCTTGCTGTGTATGGTATTACACAGATGTGGTTGATATACTGGAAGATTATTTCTGTACTTAGGGAAAAAAGGGAACATTTTAAAAGCTTTGCTGCTTCCAAGACTATAACTACGACTATGAAATGTATAATGGTTCTAAAGATAGCTATTTCTATGCCTTTTATTTATTTCAGGGAACATTTAACTTTATGGTCAATCAGAAATTTGCAAGATTAACAATATAATCAAATTAACAGCTTTTATAATTGAAATGTACAAATGAAAAGTAACAGTAACCTACCATATAATTTTATTATTTGTAAAGAACTTCTTTATATGTTATTATTATTATTATATATTTTTTATTCATTTCAGGGAGAGGAAGGGAGAGAGATATAGAAACTTTAATGATGAGAAAGTGATTAATCCTCTGCCTCCTGCATTTCCCCTACTGGGGATCGAGCCCACAACTAGGGCATGTGTGCCGACTGGGAATCGAATTGTGTCCTCCTGGTTCATAGGATCACGTTCAACCACTGAGCCATGCCGGCCGAGCTGTATACCTTATTTAACTGGATCCTAAGACCAGACTCCTATACCCCCAGAGAAATAGATAGTAATTAACTTGCCCAAAGTTACTTAGCAAGTGGCTGAACCCTGGCTTAGACTCATCTTTTACCCTAAATTCCTTGCTCCTTTCACTGTATCATGTTGTCTTCTCTGACATGTCTTCCTATTTTACTAAAAGTGGAAGGACCTAAGTTTCCATTCTAAGACTACAAACTAACATGCTAATAAAATCATGATTGTATTAACAGGAAAAAACCTGATAATCAAAAAAAATAAACAGTATCATCCATAGAGCAAGAGTGTGCCCACACCTGAAATTCTGAATACTATCAAGGCAATTATGAATGAAGTAAAAAATCAACCTTTTCACTAAGTACTAATAACAAAATAGAAGAGCAGCCTTTAGCATTTGAAAGGGATATATTTAGGTCTAATCATGCCAAGTTCGTTTGTATGGAAGAAAGAAAATGAGCTTTGGACTTACAGAGATCTGGGCATAAGTCTTTGCTTTGCTACCTGTTAGCTGTGTAACCTTGAGCAAGTGGTACAAGTTCTCTCTAAGCCTTAACTGTCTCATGAGTAAAAATGGGTTAACTCTATCTACCTCAGAGCACAAAGATTAAGTAAAGTCAACAAAAGAGTGCTTTCCAAAGTCCTAAAATGTCCAACAACCAAAAAACATAGAGAGCTTCAAAAAAAAAGATTTAAAAGGCACATTCCTAGTCAGTCGTCTTTCAAAAATTTAGTGCCATGTTAGAAATAATGTAAGTTACATGGGCCGTGGATCTGAGACTCTCTCAAACTTGACCTGCACTGCAGCTACCATCCTCTCCCTGAAAGAAAGATTAAACATGCCCAAAATAACATGTGAGAGCCCGGCCAGGCGTGGCTCAGCCGCTGAGCGACGACCTAGGATCCAGGCGATTGGGGTTCGATTCCCAGTCAGGGCACATGCCTGGGTTGCGGGCTCGATCCTCAGTTAGGGGCATGCAGGAGGTGGCTGATCAATGACTCTCTCATCACTGATGTTTCTATCTCTCTGTCTCTCTCCTTTCCTCTCTCTGAAATCAATAAAGATATATTTAAAAACAAATAACATGTGAGATAACTAATAAAAGAAAAGGCAGTGGTTTCAAAACACACACATACACACAAAAGCGGTTCATCCTTACCTACTCCTCAGAAAAATATGCTTTGCTTGTTTAATTATTTTTTCCAGAAGCCCTTCACTGGACTGTAATGAATTAATTTCATTTTTATCAAAAGCTTGAGGACCGGAAAGTCTCATTCTCTTGTGGCCGAAAGGTGCACTTGCTGGATGAGGCATCATGACGGAACTCAAGGTCTGTTTATGAAACTGTAACAAGAACAGTTGTTTTAAACAACCAATACTCACATATTAAATACTACACAGTGCTCAACGGACAGCTCACATTTTGGAAACATTAAAGTAATGGATATGAACCACACAGAAAGGCAGTCTTGCACACAGATGAATGCTAACACCTAGGCCATGAATAATTCAACTCTGTAAAGAAAAGGGTCCCTCTAAAGCTGTCGTTTTTATTTTAGAAGTTTGAAAGTAATATTCTCCAGCAAGTATCATGACAGAACACATGCAATCAGTAGTAGTTACTACAGCATAGATTAGAGGTTCCCAAACCTGGCTACCTGCAGACCTTGGAAAGAAGACTGATTCTTGTACCATCACAAACAACTGAACCAGACTTGGGGATGAGGCAGGGGAGGCTGGAATATACACTTCTATTAAAAGTTTCTTCGGGGTTCTTTTGAAATTAGGCTACACTAGGAACCAGCACTCTAGAAACACAGTTCTAGATGACTTCTAAGTACAATATGTCCCTAGATAACAGGACTACCCTGTTCACAGGCCCTGGCAAGACATTTTCCCTGACCACCCAATCAGAATCACTCTTCCCTCTGCACCCTTTAGCATGCATTCCTTATACCTCTCTATGAAACATGTGGCATCTTTCTACCACTAGAAGCTAAGCTAAGGAACAGAGACTATATTCTGATCATCTCTGAGTCCCCCTAGCATACAGCAAAGATCTTCTCATTGCAGACAGTGAATGTCACCATTATGTGAATAAAGAGGACTCAGCAGAGGGGAGCTGTGCATATTCACTGCCGCAGACATGCTCACCATACTGAAAATACAAATACTCATTTCATTACCTCTCTCATCAGCAGATGTAAATTATGCTCTAAGACATAAAGGTGGTCCTCCGGGATCTGCTTCTCAGCAGCTAATTTTTGGGATTTCTTATCATTTGAGGAATGGCACAAAGAAATAGATAACTGCAAGTCTATTTAGAAAAAGAAGTAGAACAGACATAAATAATCTAAAATATGAAAAGGCATAACCTGTCTTTATAAAGTATCATCACAACCCATTCTCAAGACACATTCTAAACTCGAAGGAGGCTTCATGATTAACATTTTTACACCAAAATGACTCTTCCTGAGTGCAATAAACTACCATGTATTTCACAATTCAAATTCTGCTGACCTTGAGCTGTGGCTAAAGACAGGTGAACATAAGCTATATATTAATGGTTTCTTCTTTCCTTTAATTAAAAAAAAACACAACTTAAAAAACACACACAAAAAGGAGTTGGTAGAGATACTCTCCCCTGCTCCCACGAGAACCAGGATGAAAATTTTCATCCCGAAAACCCATTCCCTTGACAAGATCTAAGAAGATACTCCTCAGGATTTATGTAAAAAACAAATGCACAGCTAACCACAAATACCTCCATGGGGAATCTAAATGGTTTTAAAAAATATAGTTAAAATCTAATTTCCACAAACTTAGAAATATCATGGGTACTTAATAAATTAAGCATTTTCCAATTGACATTGCATTTAGACAATAAGACAGGATCCCTGAAAAATCTTCCACAAATGGCATATTAGCATAAACACCTCAAAGCAACTGTTGTTGAAAAAGGGCCTTGCTAGTGCAGATTGTGAGCACGTGCTGTTTAAAATCTGGATTCCCACTATTTCAGACACAGAATCAGCAGTGTAGTTTGTGTTGAATGCTTTCCCAGCTGCAGTTTTGGACAGCACACTACCTCTTTGCTCTTACTATTTCTTCATCACACCCAAATAGCTATCCCTTTGTACTGTTCCCCAAAACACAACGTCCTATTTATAAACCTCGAAAGGGCTGGCTGCTCGTACTTGGAAAGGGCTGAGAGATGATCTGGTTTTTCACCACAATGTGAGGGATCTGCGATTTAATTTGAACAGCTTCCCGGGAGAGCTGTGCAAAAATTTCTTTACACAGGAGAACATTTTGTGCTGCTTCTAATTTTGTCTGCCAGTGTGGGGAACCTGAAAGACAGAAGATATATACATATACAAAATTTATATGTGTGTGTGTATATATGTGTGTGTGTGTGTGTATTATGCATTAACTAGCTTAAATGGTGATCAGAATACATACAACAGAAGTTCAGAAAACATTTTGTTACAGCATGTTCTTTCAAAAATATAAAAATTACTACTAATTTTACACAAAGAAAACTGGTAAATAAGTTCAATCTTTAAAAAAAGACTGCACAGCCCGGCCGGGCATGGCTCAGGGGTTGAGCATCGACCTGGGATCCAGGCAATCTGGGTTCGATTCCAGGTCAGGGCACATCCCCGGGTTGCAGGCTAGCCGATCAATGACTCTCTCATCATTGATGTTTCTACCTCTCTCTCTCCTTCTCTTTTTCTCTCTCTGGGATCAATAAAGATATATTAAAAAGTAAATAAATAAATAAATAATAAAAAAAGACTGCACAGTTATTCACTAATGGTTAATTAACAAATTATAAATAATACTTTACTAATTGTTCTTACTCAAAAATACCTATTTTTCCTATCTGTATTTATCTTTAGTTTATTCGTATGTATAAACTCCATTAAGACTAACAATTAGAATATAACTATACCTGGTTTGGATTTGGGCAAAGGTCGTTTGAAGAGGTTAACTGTGCCAAGATCACCTATGTCAGGAGCCTGTTTTTGAATGGAAACCTATGTGACAATAAAAACACACATACAGAAATGTTAGCAAATTAGCTTCTGGGCTATTAATAAGAAACTACTTGAAAAATACTCTGACAAATACCTTGATATATGCAGAGCCCTCTAAGTCACTAGGAATTTGAACATCGAGGGGACAGTAATCTTCGGGTATCTTCTTATCTGGATCGATATCTGTATTCTTTATTACTTCAAATGTGCCATGATGGGGAAAGAGAGATCCTAGTAGGGTATTAAAAACAGGAAAATAGAAAGCAGTTAACACATTTTACATACATTATTAAGTATATAGTAATACTTCACATCCACATCATTGAATCATAAATTAAGTTTCCACCAAAACATGTGTTTCAGGGGGAAAGGGGAAGGGATGGTGAGCAAACGGAAAAAAGGAAGCAGGAGAAGAGTTTTATTTACCTTAAAAAAATAATATTCCTTAGCCGAATGCTACCATTATAATATGAACTCCATGAGCCATCTACATTGTTTTATTCCAATAGAGTTTCAGCAAAATGAATGTACTTCTAGAAAATACTTCCTCAGATTCACATCTTAGAGATTAAATGCTTCTGGAGCTCAGCCTCTGTAACTAGGTTGCAACTGAAGTGTTCTGAGTCCAGCAAGAGAAAGACAAAAGGATACTGCATAGGCCAGCCTTTTTTCAATTAGTTCCTGGACTTTTATGTGATGTCTTTTAGTTCAGTGCAAAAGTTTCAGTAAGTTGTTCTGGCTGCTGAGTTATGTGAGGAAGGGGTGGTTAAAAGTAATTGCTGTTTTATGCCCTGGCCAGTGTGGCTCAGTTGGCTGGGCGCCATACCGTGCACTGAAAGGCTGCCATTTCAATTCCTGGGCAGGGCACATGCCTGGATTGTGGGCTGGATCCCCAGTAGGGGGTGTGCGGAAAGTAGCTGATTGATGGTTCGCTTTCACACTGTCTCTCTCTCTCTCTCCCTCCTTCTCTAAAAATCAATAAAAAATATTTTAAAAAAGTAATTATAGTTTTATAACAAGGGAAGATGGTCAAGATTTTCTTGTAATTGGAAACAAAGGTAATCAAATCCTTTTATAATCATGGGTGACTGTCCCATAGAGAAAAATCAGGTAAAGTACTTGCACAGAATTATTTGTTGGAAAGAACTTACAATGTCCAGAACCAGAAAGTACAGCTTCTAACAGATAGCCTAATAAAATGTAAAAATGTCTGTTATCTTGAATTGATCTTTGTACTGGGATTTTGCTTTCAGAATTTAAAATCTCCCAATTCATATCAATGCAGAGGCACATAGGTTCTCCAATATTTGACTTAACCACCTCAACCTACCTTCCTTTAATTTTAGAACAATGACAACTTACTCTGACAAATGAATCCTTTTAAAATACTGATCTACTAGGCCTGGCCAAGTAGTTCAATTGGTAGAGTATCATCCTAATAGCTCAAGGTTGTGGGTTTGATCCTGGTCAGGGCACATACAAGAATCAACCAATGAATGCATAAGTGGAACAACAAAATCACTGTTTTCCTCTCCTTCCCTCCCTCTCCCCCCGCATTCCTAACTCCCTCCCTCCCTCCCTCTCAAATCAATAAAATTTTTAAAAAATCATATATCATACACACACACACAATTATTATCTCAACAATCACAGCCAGGGCTCCTTGCTTTACCCCTTGGCATTCAAAGCCTTTATCCCATTGAGCTGTGAATCTTATAAACTTTTCCTGTGTAGTTCGTCTGAATATACTTCAGCAGCTTAAAGACACTCCCATAAACACCCTGAGAAACCTGCTTTTATAGCTTAACAACAAAGAATGTCCACCAAAAGATGTGAGTTCAAGATCATCAAACTTTGGTACATTCCAACAAAGTATATTCCCTAGAGCCTTGAATAAGAAAAAGGCAGGCAAGGCATTTTTACCACCCTCTCCTCACCTGAGAGGCGAAAACAGCTTAGCAAACTGAAGGGAGGAAAAAGAGTAAGGAACAATAGAAATGTTTCTTTTCTCCTTTTACACCCCCTTTTTAAGGGTTACAGGTGAGCCCCTGATTGCAGAGTCCAGTCCTACCTCCTATTTCTGACAAAAATGTTAATTGTGGCTCAGGGTGTGTTAGCACATAAACCCTATCTCTGAACTTTGTCAAATGTACCCAAAGGTTTTCAAAATGAATCTAAACTATTTATACATACTTGTATTAGGCTATAGGAATAATTTTAGCTTCTTCAGGCTTATGTGTACAGAAATTAAAAATTCAGTATGTAACTGAGAAACAATATAGAAGAATATGCAACCACACAGTCAATTCTGTAGTTTTTTTGACAGATTAGTTTAAAAGCAGTTTTTAACAATAACCTATACCTGCACTTCTGTAGCTGAGATCTCCAAGAATTTTGTCTCCAACTTTTCTAAGTTTCCAGTGTTGCCTTAATCTCAAAAGCTCAGAGTTGAAGTCTCTTTGTAGCTTATTTTCTTGATTTTCAGTAACCGATTTAGTCAGTCTTTCTGCCCCCTTCAGTAGGATTTGTGCTGCTCCAGCAAGTGACTTCTTTTTAGATATCAACTGCAATGTCTGAGGGTTCTATCAAAAACAATCCAGAAGTGCAGTTCTGTATTATTTTTAAATGATTTAAAAGTTACACATTTTCTCAATAACAACATACATACTCAAGAAGAGATTTTGAAATTAAAGCAAAGAGAAGAGGGGGAAAACATACATTTTTTTTTTTTTTTTCAAAAAAACCACCTTAACCTACTTCTTTGGTCAACTCAAATAAAGACTTATGTTAGCCCAGCCGGGCGTGGCTCAGCGGTTGAGCATCGACCTAGGATCCAGGAGATCACAGTTTGATTCCCGGTCAGGGCACATGCCCAGGTTGTGGGCTTGATCCCCAGTTGGGGGCGTGCAGGAGGCAGCTGATCATTGACTATCTCATCACTGATGTCTCTCTCTCTCCCCCTCTCGCTTCCTCTCTCTGAAATCAATAAAGATATATTAAAAAAAAAAAAAAAAAAAAGACTTATGTTAAACCAAAAACACCACAGTGGGCCACGAATCAGAACTGACCACTGCATCAACTCTGCCGAGCCTCGGTTAGGCGCCCTCCCCTCTTGTATACTGCCATTACTCTTCTATGTATTGACACTCCCCCTCCCCACTTACATGGCACTCATTAAACTTCTGATTAAGGCCTATAATCTCTACTTGAATGTAACCTATATGATGGCAGAAACCACTATATCCACAGACCCTAGAATAATGCCTGGCTTATTACATTTGATTTAATGAATAAATGATTGACTCCACTAAGTATGGCAGTAAAATTACCTTGTATTACAGCAAGCTACCTAAGTGCCTTTCAAATTAACACTGAAACCATGCAGCATTAATATTAAATCTACTTCACTGAATGCTAATTTTTGGAAAACTGATGAGAAATCATAATCTATGTGTTATATATACATACACAAATATTCACAGTCACCACCAATTTGTGTATCGCATTAACCAGACATACTTCCAAACAGAAAGTTTTCTGGCTATGTAAGAGTCAAAATCATGAAGTTTCATAACAATGTCACAACAATCTTTTGGTCATATGAGGGAACTTAACCCTAAGTTCTTGCAGAACTCAAGAAATTCCTAGACTCCCTTCTGGGAGAAGCACAGAAGTGGAAAAGGCAGTGGGCTATGAGTGAGGTGCCAGAGGTCTTGGCCTTTCTCTCTAACCACTGGTCTTACTGCAATCTGAACTCATCACTGATTTCTCTGGGCCTTAGTTTTCTCTCTGTAAAATGAAGGAAGCAGATTTAATGATCTCTAAGAAGTCTTCCAGAGCAATGTTTCTAGATTCTAAAACTATTACCACATGAGTAATTACATTCACTTAGTTTATTTACAAATGGGTTCTTACAACCATTACTTCCTCTCTTGTGCCACTAACTCAGTCATGGTCCTGATGCTTATTTTCCTTCAAGACCTTCTCAGCTGGCCTCCCTGAATTTCAGACTCTTCATTCACTAATTCACCCTTCTGCTGCCTCCTTTTTATCTTCTCATGTCCAAAACTTGAATATACTCTTCATCAGATTTAGTAACTGTACCTTGCTTCCAATATCCTCCATAATTTGGCCTTTCTAATTTTTCTAACCAGGCCCTAAAAAGGAGGGGAGAGGGTTAGAAGGAAAAACTGAGAAAATAACTTATTCAAGGTCACAGGGCTAGTGAGGGCAGAGGCAGGATTTCAAACCAGGTCTATCTGACCCGGAAGCCGCTTTGTCATCACATTTTTGTATAATATATTACAGACAAAAGATGCACGCTGTAAGATTTTGTTAAGATTTGGGAAACTAATTTAAAGTATTATGTTATTAATGAGACTTAATAATAAGTCTCATAATAACCCTCTTCTGAGGGTCACAAGTATATTAATAAAGTAATAAAGGAGATACAGTTTTATGCCTTTGTTTTGAACCAGTTAGTCTTTAAATCTTCATCTTGACTTAATTTTGCATAAAAGGAAAAGGGCACACAGCCTAAAAAATGATCCTGGGGCTTACCAAAATGGTACCATTATTCAGCTAAAGCCCACAAATACCTGTTTTGGAGGAAGTCCATCCTGAGAAACGGGATCAAGAGTCATAAATTTTTTGTCCCTAACAATACTGAGAACATCATAGAGAACGCACATCTCCGTCAGGGCACTTCTCAAATTGTTCCTCACCGAGTCCCAAGGCCAAAGGGAAGGTTGAAATTTTACCAACCCTAAAGAGAAAGAAAAAAAGAAATACATAAATATTAGTTACAATGAATAGAAGATAAAAAGCTCATTCAGCAGTTTTAAAGTACTAAAAGAAGAAATAATAAATTTTACTTCAAAATTGTATCCTCTTTTATCCGATGCCCTCCACCCTTTCCTGAATCTTTGTTAACATTTAAGTTAGCATTCCTACAATGGCAAAACAAGTATGATACCTAATTTCCATAGGTTAAATCTGACATTACAACGTGATGGGTAGGCATTCAAGTATCTTTTTAAATTTATGCAGGCATTTTTAATAACCCTTTCTTCCAGCTTTTAAAATGTGAATAAGTATAGAGAATTTCCAAAGTACAAGAAAGTACAAAAATAAAAAGTGACCTATAATGGTAGCATTCAGATAGTAAACACTATTCACATATCTTCCAACTTAACCATTTTTAAAAATTTTATTTTTAAAATCAAATTTCATAAACACACACTTACTATATACAGTTCAAACAACAGAAAGCGCAAAAAGTGAAAGTTTTCCTTTATTCCTCACCCCTAATTCTCTCCCCTCCTGCAAGGTAATCACTATTATAGTTGAGCTGTACCTGTCCATGTTTTTCTATGCACTTACATACATATACTCCCATATTTCTATTATTTGCTTCCCCTCCCCCCCACTGAATATGTTTTAGAGACACTTCCGTATCAGCACATAGAGATCTACTCCATTCTTTTAACACAGTATGATATTCTGTGGCTATACAATAAGTTTAACCATTCCTATTTATTGGACATGTAGATTGGTTCCAACAAGCTAGTAGCCATAAACATCTTGAATACACATTTGTATACATGTACAATGTTTTCTGTAGGTTAAATTTTAGCCATAATATTAGTGGGTCAAAAGAGATGCGCATTTAAAAATTCTGACACATACGGAACTGCCAAATTGACTTCCAAAAAGGCTCTATCAATTCACATTCCCAACCCTGAATATTAACAATCCTTTGAATTTCTGCTAATCTTATGCATGAAAATAGTATCTTAGTGATGTTTTAGTTTGCCTCTCCCTCCTACTGAGACCTAAAGTCTTTCCTCTGTGAGCTGTTTGTATCTTTGGCCTATTTTTCCAGTGAGTTGTTTTTTTCTTTGCAGGCTGAATATGAGGGCTATTAACCACTTGTGTGTCATGTATGTTGTAAATATTGTTCTCAGTCTGTCACTTACCTTTTTACTTTGTTTATGGCCTCTTTTTCCATTATTATTTTAAATTTTTATGTAATTAATATATCTATGTTTTCCTTTATAATTGGCATTTCCTACCCTGCTTAAAGTTTTGCCTATTTCCAAAGTTACATGACTGTAACTTCCTTCCAATATTTTGTTTTATTCTCTTCATTTGCATTTCAATCCTTCTGGAAATAATTTTTGTGTGAGGTATAAGTTGCTACTACCTACCTTTGATTCTCAAATGGACCCCCAATTGTCTTAAGACCACTGGCTTGAAATTCCATTCTAAAATTCCCATTTATACAGGGTCCGTTGTCCATAAGTAAATCAAGAATTGTGAATATTTTTTATCCTTGACGATAATGAGAACCCCAAAAGCACTCATGTTTTTTCTACAATTCTCTAGCCTCCCTCCTTCCAGCTTTGTTTTCCATTTACTACATAACACCCTGAGTAATCTTCTTAAACAAAATCATCTGTCTACTTAAAATCCTTCCAAAGCTTTTTTTTTTTTTGTCCTTATAAAAGCCAAATGCTTATGCTGACCTACTAGATTTGGCTGCTGCCTATCTCTTAAACCTTCCCTCATACTCGGGTCAATACAGGTGTTACGATCAACATTCACACTGCACAGAGAAACATAGTAGTAACTCGCTCAAACGCACACAGCAGAGCCGCGGGGTGAACTGCAGGGCTCTTAACCACAGCGTGCCAAGTGACGAAAGCTCTATTAAAAACGTAAACACTTCAGCAGTAACTGTGTCTCACACGCTCCAACTCAAGGAAACTTGCAGAGAATCACGGCGTATTGTCAAGCAGTGCCCTAAATTGTCCAGCTATTTTTTAAAAAGAGCCCAATTACTTTTCTGCACGGGTGTTACTTTCATACGGACCTGATCCTTTCAAACAGACACAGAGCATCTCCCCCAGCACAGAGGAGGCGGTGTGGCATTTCCCGGGCGGCCACCGGGACCCCCGGCCCGGACCTGCGGACTCCAGCCGCAGACACAGGCCTCACCTTCCTCGTCGTCCTGGTCCGCGCTCGACCCGGCGCCCGCCCAGTCCTGCGCGTCGCCCTCGGCCCCCGCCGCCTCCTCCTCCTCGGAGCCCGACCCCTGGCTGAAGTCGATCCGCTGGGCCAGGCGCGCCAGGTTCTGGGACATGGACAGCGGCTGCAGGTACGTCTCAGTGCCATCCAGGCCCACCTCTTGGACCTGCTTCTCGCAGGCCGACTCGATGCTTATGCGCACAGCGCGCACCCCAGACATGCTGGCGGCGAGGGCGAGCCACGGGAGGACCCCCCCTCACAAGCCAAACACCGAAACAGCAGGCGGAAGCGCCCCCGCTGGCAGCCGGAGACCGAGGAACCGCCGCGCCCCTGCGGGCCCCGGGGAAACCAGACGCAGCTCCTCGGCCGGAAACGAAGCTGAGAGCCCCACCACTTTCCCAGGATGCACTGCAGGATTCTCTCCGTTCTGCGTCTCCCAGGGCGAAATAGACGAGGCGCGGGCGCTAGGCACTTCCGGGCAGGAACTTCCGGTGAGTTCGCTTGCGGCGGCGGGAAGAACGCCTGTGGGGTGGAGGCGTGGACCGCGGCGTGGGCTGCGGATCCCGGGGCGAAGAGTCCGGGGCGAGGCTGGTCCCCGGTGGTCGTCTGCATTTTAAGTGTCACTTGTTTGAAAGTCGTGGAGGAAGGAAAGCTGAAGAAGGCTGAAAAGAGGTAGGGAAAAAAATGAATGGGTCCTTGGATCTGAGCTGTGAGAGTCCCTCTGGGAATGCTGAGATTTGAGGGCTTACACCTAGAGTGAAAACCTGTTTGAAGAGTTACAAAACAGGGCGTAGTTTGAGGAAAACAATTAATCGTGCTTGTTACTAGTTAAGTTATACTTAAAAGTTAGTTTATTCTCTGCTTTCCCGTGAGTCGTAAATTCCCTGACAGCGACTGTCTCCAGCAAGCATAATAGACAATGGCATGTAATACGCGCTTAATAAATATTCATTTTATGCCTGAGTGACTGAGAATAAGTATTATTTATAAGATTAAGAAGCAGTGGCATAACCTCAGTCTCTGAGTACTCAAAAATATTTCGTTAGTAATAATTCCACCAGGGAAGAGGGATTATTTTCTATTACAAAACTCGACTTAATTTAAGGAATTTATGTATACAACTTATCTTTCCAAGTTTTGCTCTGACCAAGATATCTAAGGTTTTTTTTAAACTGCTTTCCAAAGGTATTTAGGAAAATAAGGATGCCCTGGTGTCAGTCTATACCGAAGCAGAATATATGTGGCGTGTGTGTATGTGAATTTTCAAGAGTGACCTATTTTTTGTAAGCACAATCATTTTTAAGTACTACTGTGCTTACTCTTTATGTCAAAATTGTAAAAAGATTTAATACTTTATTTTAAATTTAACATTTTTCATGGGTTCTAGTTATGTCAATAACTGTGCTCAGTGTTTTAAACATTTCTCATTTCATCTTTATGAGGTGCTCATACTTTTGCAGTCTGGCTGAGGCATCTGCAGACTCATCTGAGCTTGTTTACACACTTGAGGGCCAGATGATCTATAGTGGGCTCAGCTGGTTGGTTGTGCTTCAAGTTATAGGTCTACAGGTCATTCAGATGACTCTACCATGTGTCTCTCATTCTTCTTGTACTAGCATGCTGGTCAGGGTATGATATTTTTATGGCTATGGCAGAGGTACAAGAGGTAAGCCTTGCCAGAAGGTTGCCGGTTCAATTCCTGGTCAGGGCACATGCCCAAGTTGTGGGCTCAATTTCCAGTAGGGGGTGTGCAGGAGGCAGCCCATGGATGTTTGTCTCTCATCGATGTTTCTGTCTCTCTCTCCCTCTCCCATTCTCTCTCTGAAATCAATAAAAACATTTTTAAAATCTATTTTTATTTACTTCAAAGAGAGGAAGGGAGAGAGAGAGAGAAACATCGCTGATGAGAGAGTCATTAATCGGCTGCCTCCTGCATGTCCCCTACTGGGGATCAAATCCACAACTGGGGCATGTGCCCTGACTGAGAATCGAGCTGTGATCTCCTTGATCATAAGTCGATAACTCAGCTGCTGAGCCATGTTGGGCCAGGCTTTTTTTTTTTTTTTTTTTTAAGAGGTAAGGCTTGCCTGCATTACATGTCTAACACTCACAAGTCCCATGGCCAAGCCCAAGAGTCAAGATTAGGAGAGGGGATATATTCAGCTTTCTTACTTGCAGGAACTGCAGAGTAACACGGAAAGGGTGTAGATGAAGGGAGGAACAGGGCCAACAATGTGTCATATATACAGATAATCTACGTACATTCCCCTATCTCATACCATAAATAAAAATAAATTCCAAAAGTTCATTTACCTAAAGAAATAGCAGTTATACGCTGCAAGGGACACCAAAACTGCCAAGACAAAATAACTCAAGGAAACAAATACACTGATAAAGCTGCAAAAGCAGCTGCTACCTTTGAGGATATATTCTTAGGAGCATTAATTCCAGCCTTACCTACAGTATTGCCAACCCTTAAATATACCAGAAAAGAAGTAGAATCGGCATCCCAACACAGGTACATCAAGGGACCAACAGGATTTCCAATCAGAGGGACTCCTTTATGTCCCCTTAGCCTCACAATGGAAAATCTTAAAAGCCCTCCCCAACTCTTGTCACCTAGGGAGAGAAAATATGCAAAACTTTTCACCAGTAAGGGCCTAAACAAAACAATTCACAGATCTGCTGGACTTGTGCATTAAATACCCAAAATAACCCCCAAGGATCGAAATCTCCACCTACACTAGTCGGACCTATACAGAGAAGGGGTACCTATCCAGGAGAAGATTGGCAAATTGATTTTACTCAACTGCCTCCATGTAAGGCTATAAATACCTACTAGTCTTCATAGAGACTTTCACTGGGTGGATTGAGGCCTACCCCACCAGGACTGAAAAAGCTCAAGGGGTAGCAAAAATACTCTTAAAAGAAATAATTCCTTAATTTGGACTCCCTCAATCCCTACAAAGTGATATCGGACCTGCATTTACTTTGCAGGTCACACAATTAGTTAGCAAAGCCCTAGGAATAAAATGGCACTTTCACTATGCTTGGAGGTCATAGTCCTCTGGAAAGGTTAAAAGGGCAAATCATACAATAAAGAAAAGCCTTAGCAAACTTTGCCAAGAAACTGCCCTTAAATGGTTAGATCTACTACTTATAACTGTTCTCCGAATTTGAACTGCCCCCACAACTCAGCTACAATTAATGCCCTTTGAAAGTTTCTATAGTCTGTTTTAATAATAGACCCTGAATCCTCCAAACTTACCTACCTAGCTAAGTTCCAACAAGCAATACAAGACTTTGGATATAGAAGAACTCCAGGGGCTGGACAGACTACCTCCCCATCTTTATATCTGCCAGGATCACAAATATACATTAAAACCTGGAAAGAAGGAACTCCAGGATTCCAGTTAACACCCCTATGGAAAGGGCCTTTTACTGTCCTGTTCTCTGCTTCCACAGCAATCAAGGTCGTCGCCATCTCTAGTTGGATACATTACACATGAGGAAAGCCTTATTGCAACCCTACTAACCCATCTGAGCCTGAGAAATCAATACGTGGGACTGCAAACCAATAGAAGACAAACCCTAGATAAGTTTATTTCTTAATTTTTGTTATTATTTATAAACTTCTTAATATTCTTTTGGCTCGGCTTTCTACTCTGCTGTCTTAAAATTCCTCCCTCCTCCCCATGAAAACCCTTCTCAGAATTACTCTTTATTGGATCAATAGTCCTTTATACAATTCTCCTCTCCTCTCCTGCTTACTTACTTGTGCCTCACCTGGCACTCCATTCGAGGCTTCTTTACACAATGAATAATTTCCTTCTGTTCCTATTCCTGGCTTCACAAGTCCCTTTAGGACTAGGCACAGTAAACACTATTCTAAAACCAGAACCACAACCATGGGACCAAAACTCACTAATTAAGATTACCAAGGCTATAGCCTCGGGGAACGTCACTAACTGCTGGGTCTGCCACAAGCACCCACAAGCCATGGGCCCCACACAATATTTAGCTAGGCCAGAGAACAAATTTGGTAACGAAAGCTGGCGCTCAGAGCTAGCATATATTTCCAAACCAAGTACATATGCTACCCTTTTCACTCTGGTTGACATAACTACCTCTCCATCTACCTGCCTATACACTGCAACATCTAAACATAAGCCTGCTCGTCTGGGAAAAGAGTTTCCTGTCTGCAACGAAACTAAGACTGCTCTATGCAAACTTAGAGTCTTATATTATTCCATATGGTGGCCTGCGAATATTTCCTCATGTAACACCATTGTTCCTATGGTTTTAACTAACACTTCCAACACAACCTGTGCTCCGGAGGGAATGGTTTACATATGCGCATATTCCATGAATAGAACAGCAGGCATTGGTTCAGTACATGCCACCCCCACCGGATACATGGCCACTTCATGCCTAAATCCCTATCTCATTTATGGAATGTGCACCTTAGGATATTTAACTCCTAGCCTGGCCATCTACAATGAAACTTCACCTTCCCGGCATAAGAGAGGACTCCTAGACAACCCCTTAAATTGGAGAAGAAGCACCTTTAGTTCCCTCGTCCCCTGGACAGAATACATAGAACATGAATTCATCCTTTCTAATCTCACAGCTGAATTAGAAATGCTCTCAAATGAAACGGGAGCAGTCCTCCGTCAACTACAACAGTCCCTCAACTCATCAACCAATATAGGCTTAGACAATCGTATTGCCCTGGACTATCTTTTAGCTGCAGAAGGAGGAGTCTGCGCTCTTAGAAACAATACATGCTGCACCTACATCAATAACTCCGCTAAAGTAGAAACAAGAATACATGAAATTCTAAACCACGCGACCTGGTTAAAGAACCCAAGAGAAACGCAACATTTGCCAGGTATGGGAACCTCATTTGCTTAGAATTGGAAAAATTGGTTATGGTCTTTCCTCAGACCCCTTACAGTCCCTCTCCTCATCATATTAGGGACACTTACTATTTGATCCCTATTTAACCTACTTGTAAAATTTGTCTCTTCCAGATGACAGCAATTCTTCCTCCAAGTAATGATTCATCGGGGTTTTCAACCCTTCCTCTCCTGCAGAAATAGCTTGACCTCTTGGTCAAGCTGGCCAACAATTTCAGGAAACCTACCCTTTTGTCTGATAGCAAGAGAATGCGACCCAATCCCCAACTTCGTCCATTTGTCAGCAGGAAGTAGCCAGATGGTTGTCTACGTCCATAATCCCCCAACAAATTGGGTGTCAAACTCTTGAGGGAAGAATGTTAGAGTAGGCAGTTGGATAGATATGAACAGGGCAGAGACAGGACAGACTGACCAAAGATCACGCTTGAGTAAAGAGAGGGAAGATAAAAAGCCAGGAACTGGGCCCATTCGGTACTGGAACCTCGCTCCAGCTGCCTGTCTGAGTGTCCCTCAGATGTACTTATGCTTTGAATAAAATTTTGCGGCTTGCTACAGTTTTCCATCTGTTGAATTCTTTCCTCCGAGAGGCAAGAACCTGATCTTGCTAATCACCAGCACCACTGACAAGACTAAGTCCTGCTTAGCGGGAAGTGTTCCAGGAAAAATATTTATCAGATTTGATGCTTCATGGAACTCAAATCTTCCAGAGGAAAGAACTGAACCATCTTTCAGGGCTGAGAAGACGGAGATATGCCAGGCTCTAAATTAAAACCCCAGAAGAGACACCTGGAATAAACGGTATAAGCAGAGGTCTGAGCCTCATTTAAATTTAAAATGCAACCCAACCCCAACCCAGCTCAATCTCTGATTAAGTTGAAGTAATTAGTCTCTCATCTGCCTAACAAAAGAACTGGTTTGATTTAGTGTGCTTTGCTTCCATGAAAGTTCAGTATTACAAATTTAAAAAAAATAGGCTGTTGGCTTATTGCATCTTGGCCAGTACCAGTTCATGTGTGCTTTTCAATTTATTAATTTATGTGTTTGTGATATACAGGTCCCTTTAGTGTACAGTACTTTATAAGATAATACTAATAGCACCCCATTTAATTGTAATTTTTTGTTCATATGTCAGCCAGTGTCCCCTAGACAGCTCCGCTGGGGCAGGAACCATGCCTTATTCATCTTTGTTTATTCACAGTGCCTGGCACATTGATGATACTCAGTAAATTGCTGCTGAGTGATAGAACAGGCCACACAGAGGCTTCACAGATAACCTAAAAGGAAGCTGGGTTCTAAAACCAAAAGCAAATGGGAGTCTGCTTTTAGAGATCTACTGTAGTGGCAAATACTAGGTTTGCTAATGCAACCAATCCCAAGCATTATTCTAAACTTACAGAAGCCAATCTTCTTTGCTGTAGTTAACACACTTCAGAAAAACAGAACATTTCAGAAACAGGATGTATTAGAGAAATAGGGCCAAAGGTAGGAAGGAGTTCCAGGAACAGTAACCATCCATAGATTTGACCAGTGGCTATACCAGATTTTCTGTGGAAAACTCATTTTTTAATATTTGATCATTTTAGTCACATAATTGCCTTTATGTCAGATTGTGTTCTCATTTTAGGTTTGGAAAGATGATTTAAATGTATCTGGTCTTTAAGTGTTTTGAACTTCTACCTGTCAGCAAAAAGTACTTTAGCTGACATCCCTAACATAATGTGTTTTACGTATTGTATGCAAAAATAGAAATTAAAATGGATGAAATAAAATATGTAGACAGACATTCTAATATTCCTGCACCCCTTGGAATGCCAATTGAGGTTTCTCTCTCATCACTGTTTCTATCTATCCCTCTCCCTTCCTCCCTCTTTCAAAAAATCAATAAAAACATTTTTTTTTTTAATAGGGAAATATTTAATATAAAAACAATTGAGCATTGAATTCATTACTAAATCACCATAATTCTTTATTGTAAATGTAAAGATATTTTAAGGAAATATGTGAAAAATTATATAAAAAATACTTCAATAAAGGAGATTCATGATACTATGTCCTTTATTTTTTTAAATATGTTTTTATTGATCTTTAGAGAGAGGAAGGGAGAGGGAGAGAGAGATCAATTGCCTGCCTCCTGCACTCCCCCTTCTAGGGATGGAGCCTGCAAACCTGGACATGTGCCCTGACCTGGAAGCGCATCAGCTATGTTTTGAAAATATATTTTCCCAGACTGTGGTCTGCTTTCTTCCCTTTTGAGCCATAGTTTGACAAACAAAAGTTTTACATTTTAATGATATCAGATCAGATTTATGTATCTTTTCTCTAATAGTTTGTGCCTTACGTTCTTTCGAAAATCCTTCCATACCCCTAAGTCATAAAGATATACTTTCTTCTAAAACTTTAAAAAATTTAATATTCACATTTAAGTCTCTTAATTCGCCTAGTATTGAGTCCAATCCAGGTTTATTTTTCCATATTAATAACTGGTTCTGGCAGCACTATTTGAATACCTTTTCCTTTCCTCGTTGATCTGCAATTCCACCTATCAAAAAAAATCAAGAATCTACATATGTGAGGATCTGTTTCTGGCCTTGATTTTTCTGTTCTATTGGTTTGATTGTCCATCACTGTGCCAAAATCACACTGTCTTACTTTTAATACTTTTATACATTTTGATATCTATGTATCAAATGCCCCTGACCTAGTTGTTTTAAAAATTGCCTTTGCTTATTTTGGCCCTTTGTTCTCTGATGTATTTTAAGGATGTTATTATTGATTTTAGAGAGATAGTAAGGGAGAGGGAGAGAAACCCATTGGCTGCTTCCTGCATGCCCCCTACTGGGGATGGAGCCCACAAACCCAGGTATGTTCCCTGACTAGGAATCCAACTGGTGAGCTTTTAGTGCATGGGATGACGAAATCCAAGTCATGCCGGCCAGGGCTCAGATATTTTAGAATCAACTGGTGAGTTTCTATGAAAGCCCTACTGGGATTACACTTGCATGAGTTGAATTTATAGTTTTGAGAAGAATTGATACTTTTATGAGATTGCCTCTTCCTAGTTGTAACTATTTTTTGGCACTTTAAGTTTTCAATCATTTTATAATTTTATCCATAAAGGTTATATATAATTTTTGTTAAATAAAAATATGTACTTTTGATAACATTGTAATTGATATCTTCTTTACATTTACATTTTTGTTTCTTCTTAGTATGTAGAAGTACAATCCATTGTATATTGATTTTATTTATTATTATTTTTAAATGTACCTTTATAGTTGAAAGTATTACAGATGCCCCACACTGTATATTGATTTTATATTTAGGAACCTTTTAGAACTTAGTCTAATAATTTCACTATAGATTCTCTTTGGTTTTCTAAGAGGTCAATCATGTTTTCTGTTAAAAAGCTTATTTTTTTTTCTTTTCAATAATTGCACCTACTCCTTCTTTCCTGTCCTTTTTCCAGGTTGAAACTCCAATGATTAATAATACTGGGCATCCTTGTCACATTCCTAATTTTAAAGTGACTATGTCATTAACATAATTTTGTGAATATATACATATATATATATGTATATATATATTCAGAGAATCTTACTGTGTTCACAGTGGCCTCCTTGCTGTTTCTTGAACGTACCAAGTTCTCTTCTGTCTCTGGGGCTTTGAATCTGCCAGAAAGGTGTTTTCCCAAATAACTTCAATGAGTGAGCACTCATTTCTTTCAGGTCTTTGCTCAAATGTCTCTTTATCAGAGGTTTTCCCTGGTCTTCCTCTATAACATGTGTAATATAGTCAGATTTCATCTTTGATGTTTGACTGCTGACAGCTATTAAGCTTATCCTTCTGCTCCACATTTGGGCACAGTGATAAGAAAGCGTGGGTACTCTTTCCTTGGACACCTGTGGGAAATTCAAACTGCATGCAGAACCATCACTGTGACTCACCACCCTAACCACCGTAAAACGCCCCCAAGTCAGACCCCTTTCCCTGTTCTCTCGAGCCATTTTTGAACTTGGGAGCTGCCCTGCTTTCCCCAGAAAGCCTCATTATGCAAACAATAAAACCTTTCATACTGCGCGTGTGTGTGAGACTTCATCTGAACCAGAGTCTGGATGGGGAGTTCATTGTCTCAGTGTAGGGCGGCACAACAAAATGGCATCCACCTTTCTAGTCTACCCAATGCTTTATTTTTCTTCACAGCACTTAATGCCATCTGACATATACTTGCTTATTATTTGTCTTCTCTAGTATATAAATGATTAAATGATAGATCCCAGCATCTAGTGAAGTATCTGGCATAATCATCCACCCATTCACTCATTCGACCAATATTTATTAGGTGCTTCCTTTGGCCAGGCACTACTACAGGCACTAGTCTAGAGCAGTGCTCAAAGCTCTTGCCCTCATACAGCTTACATTCCAGAGGGCAGGGTAGGTGTTCAATACGTATTTGTTGAATGAATACTAATATTATTTTTGTTTGGAGGTAGCATATTAAAAAGAAACACAACATCATATTATGAATATATAATTTTTATTCATTTTTTGCTACAAACTAGTGCTTATTTAAAAATAGTATTTAGTAATTTAGACTCAAAGGACATCTTACAGCTAACATCCAAAGAAGACAATCAAAATATTTTTTGAAGATTTATTATGTGCTTAGTACCGAAGAGCTCCTAAATCTGCACATTGTTGGCATTAGTAAGATGAGAGAGTTAATTTCTGGCTAATGATTAAAATTCCAACCATTATAATCAGTAAGATTATAATTTTATATTTAACAAAGGACAGTGGTCATGTTTAGCAATAGCCTCACTTATAAATGAAAATACACTCACTTCAATGTTGTATTTTGAGGCTGTTTGTTTTCCCTTCTCTTCTTGCAAATAAGCAACAAGGAACAAACTGCTTCCAGCTGGCAATCCAAACAGAGGAGGAATCATGGCTAACCACCTGGCTGCTAATGTTTGTGAAAGGCAAATTGCAAATTCTGAGTATGGTTGAACTTCACCAAAAAGGGTCAAGTTCCTCCCTCTGACCACTTTATTCCATGAGAAAAGTGTACTCTGACTTCTAAAATGGGTTTTTAAAATTCAATATAAAGATTCAACAACTATCAAAATTTCCAACACTGATTTTTCTAATATCCAATTAGCAGTTTTGAGACTAATTACAAAATTTTAATAATTAAAACAAATGTAAGTAATTACTATTTGTAATATTACACTTGTAAGGTATGTAAAAATAACCAATCACATGACTTCAGGTCATGTTTAATTTCAGACTGATTTTTGGAATAAAATAATGAAGAGCACCTCCGTTACTTTCAGATAGATCTATGAAATAACAGGGCATAATGTTAACATACCTTTCATTTCAAAAGCCAAAAATATAGAGTTTAGGTAATGAGATCATTTCTGTTGGATTCTATATTTGTATCAATGGGTTAATTAACTAAATTAATCATTTCTTTTTCTAGATGAGTAGCAGTTAATCTCGCCCGAATGTATGGGTCTCTTTTGGTTGATCAATTCGATAGAGAAGCTCTGCAGGTAAGAAGTAGCCGAGATACTCCACTGCGTCTGGGGTAGTGTCGTAATGGTAGTGTCCACCTTCTCCGTGACGACTAAAGCAGTGAGTGTGCTCCAATCGCAAATCGAACCCCTAGGGTGACAGGCAAGCTATGGTTAATGTTCGAATTATTTTGGACAGGATTTATTTAAGGGGGGGAGACTTTTAAAATTTGTTATAGTAGTTTTTATTTTATTGTTTAAGTAGGTAATACATTCATATGACTCAAAATTCAAAGGATGCAAAAGGATATTATTCAGTAGAATATATCTTTCCATTTCTTGCCCTCACTACTCACTCACTTCCTTTCTTTGTAGGCAACTAACATGAGCAGTTTCTTCCATATCCTTCCAGAAAGATTTACTTTTATTTTTTTTTTTACTCAAATGGTAGCACTCTGTACATGCTGTGCTACATATTGTTTTTCTTCACTTAACAATAAAGCTTTGTGATCTTTGTAGATCAGGTCATAAAAGAGATTCCTTATCCTTTTGCACCTACATTTTATTCTACTGCACGTACATGCCCCTTTCCAGCCGATGTATAGGTTATTCCCAATTGTTCTGCTATTACAGCAGTTCTAGCAAGAAGTACCTTTTACCTAATCATTTTACACACTTATGCAAATATTTAAGGATAAATTCCTAGACATGTAATCAGTGGATCAAAAGATATCACTAGCCAGTATTTTGGTAGATATTTGCTTTGAATTGGTCTATGTTATTTTTCTTAGTGTATAATAGAATATAATAAACAGTATAATAAACAGCAAAAAAAAAAAAGGAATCCTGTTGTGATTCTACTATTTAATAACATGACTTTGGGTATTATTTAAAATGCCTGTGCCTTCATTTTCTCAAGGTAAAAATCTGCTCTGCCTAACTCAGGGTTGTTTGCCACATGCTGCCTTATCTTTCAAGATAATTCTAGAAACTATCCTAGTTCTTAAATAACAACACAAAAAGTGTCCAATTCTAAAAAAACCCAGAAACCTAAAACTGCAATTGGGGTAAACTTCAACATAAAATACATACTTTAGAATAAAATATAGACTTACTGGGTCTTTGGAGACAAAAACTGGCAGACAAATCAAAGGAGCCTTCATCTCATAAAAATGCAACCACTTATTCACCTCTTCATCAGAGTTCAGTGGGCAGGAAGAAAATTCTCTAGGCTACAATAAACAGGTAAACATACTGAATATTATTGAGGATTAAAATTTTATATTAAGTTAAAAACTTTAAGCCTTCTTGTACATTCTATTGCCTATTTTTGGCATCAAAAGAAGTTGTACACCTTAGTTTTCAAAAGGATCACCCATCAATGTGGTACACACTAAAACGTATGAATGAATAAATGAAAGTGAGTCTATTACTATATTTTTATTTTTCTTGGCTTCACAGTTTTCCTGTGAGTACCTCATCCTAATCTTACATGTCATCCTATAGTACACAATACTTTATTATTAACTATATTTACCACGATGTACATTAGTTTCTAGAACTTGCTCATCTTATAACTGAAGTTGGTACCCTGTGACCAACATCTCTACATTTCCCCCATCACTCACAAACCACAAACCCCTGACAACCACTATTCTACTCTGTTTCTGTAATTTGGACTTCTTTTAGATTCTACGTATAGGTGATATCATGCAATATTTGTCTTTCTGTGTCTGGCTTATTTCACTTAGTATAATGTCCTGCAAATTCATCCATGTTATTGCAAATGGCAGGATTTTCTTCTTTTTTAAGCCATATATGTAGATATTGTTTTCATAACTTGGCTATTATGTGAATAATGCTGCAGTGAGCATAGGTGTGCAGATATCTCTTTGAGATACTGATTTCATTTCATACATATATACCTAGAAGCAGAATTGCTTGATCATATGCTAGTTCTATTTATTTAAATTTTTTTAAGGAAACTCCATACTGTTTTCCATAATGGTTGTACAATACTATAATCATTTGGTATTTACACACAGATTTATCTATAATTCTGTTGTGAATATTTTGGAAAAGTAAGTAGTTTCACAGATGTGTCTTTCTTTGCAGGATCAGCTGGCATGCCATTTAAAATTAACAGGATAAAAAAAATTAAAACAATACATTTTCTAATGGCTTTACTGATAAAATAAAAATTAAGTTGTAATCACTTTTATACTTCATTCATTCATTGATTCATTCACTTAGCAAAAATTATATATTTAAAGTCCTGAATGCCCTGGGTCTGTCTCCATACAGTATTTCATACTTAATGTCTTATAAACTTACTATATTTAGCTCATAGATTATAATTTTCATGATGAATTTTTCCCCCAAAACCACAATCATACTAATAGCAAAGTCTATGTATTGAATATGGGATTCTGGCAATGAAAATAATAATCAGTTTCTCAGGTTTATTATACTCACATCTATCTTGATCTTAAAAGCAAAGACATTGGAAAGAAAGTTCTAATATATTAACATGAAAAAAGGACTCTAGCTAGACATCATCACACAATATGACTTACAGTATTGTCATTTAAATTTTTATTTTTTCATTTTTGTTCAACATATTAAAGATGTCCTTTTTTCTCCCCAATGACCCATTCCACCCCATCCCACCCCCCTCCCTGTCATTTAAATTTTAAAGTAATATAATCTAGTAAACAGATTTATTCAGGGGTCTTTAAAGGTAGAATTCTCAGTGTGCATTAAAAAAATCCTTAAGATCTTAAGCACGTGTATACACACACATCCCCTCAAATGCATGCTTTCACACCCCTACAGGCCCTTACCATAATGTGAGTCTTCACTTTTCCTTTCTGAATTATGAAAGTACCTCCTATCCCTACAGGCTTATCTCCATAATGTTTTTCCAGAGTCTGTCTCATACAAGTCACAAAGTTAAGTTTTCCAGTCCTTCTTTTGGCTTTCACTTCAATGACCTAGAGAGGACATAAATATTCATATCATTGTTCTAAGGTGCAAAATTTTATGTAAATAACTACCAAAGTGAAACGTTATAGAATCTAATGCCACCAAGCAAATGCTCACTTTTTTGCGTAGAGCACCCAAATATGAGTTGAAGTATCTCAGTCCTTTGTAAGTCTTAATAATACACACACAAACACATACACACACACACACATATATTTACTCTAATAATAAGTCTTATTTATGCTTTCTTGGACTGAGAAAGAGTTATAGCTAAATTCTACACTGAACTCTAGAGATTTTAAAAAAATATATGTTTTTACTGATTTTAGAGAGGAAGGGAGAGGGAAGGAAAGAGAAACATTGATGTGAGAGAGAAACATAGGTCAGCTGCCTCCCGAACGCACCTTGACCCGGGATTGAGCTTGAAACCCGTCCATGTGCCCTGACCGGGAATCAAACCTGCGACCTTTTAGTGCACAGGATGACACTCAACCAACTAAGTCACACAGGCTAGGGCTAGAGATTCTTGTCATTATATGTCAAGGTGGTCAAAGGTTGAGAATTCCCTGGCTAAAAGGCTATTGCTTACTATGTATTATTCTTAACTTCAGTTTTAAATGAGACTTTCACTCTGCCTGTAGTACTTTCTGAATCTTCCATAAGTGGATTATTTAATTGCAGGAGAGGGGAAAATGATTTTCTAAAAAAAATTCTGGACTTAGGTTACCTTCACTTTATTAGGTATTTTTACTTCACTACCTCATTTCTCAAAGTAGCTGAAGTAGCTACCTGTATTTATAAAATCTAAGAGTTCTCACAACTGCTAAAACTGAAATCATCTTCCTGTGTACTAACATGAAGTAAATCTGAAGTGAGACATTAATTTTCCTTACCTCCTTCCTGATAGTTTTTTTTCCTTCCATCATTTCTATCTAGTTCAATCAATGTCTGATTTGTCAGGAATGAACAAATTGAATATATACTAACTATAGGTAGATATTATCTATTATCAGTTACATGGTTCATCTATTTGACTAACTCACTCCCCATATGAATATCCTGATACCTTTTACTTAACCTCAGTTTTATTTATTTTTATTTTTAAATGTCTTTATTGATCTCAGAGGGAGGGAGAGCGAGAAAGATAGAAACATTAATGATGAGAGTCATTATTGGCTGCCTCCTGCACACCCCCTATCTGAGATCAAGCCTGCAACCTGGGCAATTGCCCTGATTGGGAATCGAACCGCAATTGACTGGATCACAGGTAAGAGCTCAACCGCTGAGCCATGCTGGCCGGGCTTAACCTCAGTTTCACGCTACCTGTAGTACTCTGTGTATCTTTCATAACTGGGTTATTTAAAGAGCTTTGACTTAGGCACTTCAGATTTTCTTTAGAAAACCATATTTGTGGCAATAAAAGTTTGCAATTTTAGCTGAGAACTTTTGAAGAACATTGTGTTTTTATGGACAAAATCACCTTTCCAGGTTGGCCCTCACTGGCAAAAAGATTAGCCAGTAATGCACAACCAAAATCATGATACTTCTCACTGTATTTCTCTAGTAGGCACCCTCCATCTTCAGGGTTAATGTAGGCAAAGTAACTTCCATTCACAGGAGGTTTGTGTTCACTTTCTGTTTGAATAACTGGCATAAACTGAAAAGAAAAGTAAATAAGATAAAAATCAGCCAATCCTAGTATGTCTCTGCAAACAGGATATCTTGAATAATACGACAGAATTTTATCCTATGTTTTAAGACATTTTATTTCAAGATCTAATAAGAAAACATGAAATATCAACTATTTAATTTTAGATTCAAAACAAAATGTTAAAGATTTACAAATATCAAAACACTGAAAAAACATTTTATAAAATGTTTAGTATTTCTTATAGCATTCCTATTACATTGTAACATTTGCTTTATTCAAAATGTTTAAATTTTTTTCTTAAACACTAGGCAAATTGTATTAATTCTGCAAAAGAGCCTGTAAGATTACTGACTAGTGGTCACATCTGTAAAGGTTGTAAGAGAATGGGTACACTGAAGAGGTCATTCACTCTTCTACTTAGCAGATGTGAATAAACTGGTATTTTTATGTTGGAAGCATACTGACATTCATAGTAATATACATTACCTTTTGTAAATAATCATACTATTGGGGTAGGTTCCTACTATTTGGTTTGAAGTGGGGGGTTGACTAGATCATTAAATATTCCATTCATCTCTTGATTGAAAGCTGCTCTTATACCAAAAGCAAAGATTTATGGAGAAGTTAAAAATCCTCTGATGCATAAGGGTTAAAATCTTTCACAGTCCAGATCCACAGCAGACCATGGCAGGACCATGGGCTCATCTAAGACGGAATGTATACCCTAAGAACCTGAAACCAGAGGTTAGTGCCCATTATAGTTGCACCGATTGGGGCATATGTGCTATAGTCCAAATCGGCATCAAATACTAGCAGGTCTGTAGACAGATGGGACACCAACCACTTACAATTCATCCAGAAAGTACAGTTTTTGACACGGAAGTAAAAGGAAAAAGGCAAACCAATATCTAGTCAATAAAATAAAATAATTATATATATGCTGACCTCAGAATTGAACCCAAGAGTCTGAAATGGGCCTGCCCCCGCTCCAAGAATAAAAGCTCCAGGAAGCTTGATTTCTTTTGCAATCTTATTTAGATCATAAACCTACAGAAGAGGAAAATAATATTATTTAAATCACGACTTATACAGATTCCCTGGTTTACTTTTAATACTTCTTTGCCACATTGGTCAATGATGTTCTAACATGAGGAATCAACCCAAGCTCTGTGATCTTCATGGGAATGCGAAGAGTAAAAGTACACTTACTTTTTTTTTGTTTACAAGAGGCAATAAGTAAGGCACACCTCCTACTTCTGCAATTCTAGTTTTCCCACAGATGCCTAAAAAGAAAATCTTAAACTTAGGCAGACATCTAATGCCAGAAGACACAAGTTTAGTTTATTAAGAGTAGATAACTTTCCCATTCTCATAGTTTTACAAATAGTGGGGGTTGGAAGATGTAAATAGCTAGGACCCATGTTCTGTTCTAACTACCTGTGACTCTAATGTTGTCATAACCAAGCGTGACTTGCTATAGTTGGTAGCATAAAGGTAATACAAAATTGAATATAGGGCAAGGGCTAGAATTGGGGCCAAAGCTTGGACTGAATGAGGCTTCTAGAATTTAATTTCTAGTCTATAATTACTCCTTTAAAACTCTGTTTTGGTGGGTGGGGTGGAAGAAGCATGACCATAAAAGAATATTACGCTAAGTGCTTTCAAGGTATGAAGATAAATTCCCATCTGGAACACAAAACTTCTAGAATTTACAGGTCTGCTTAAAATCAAAGACTGTTTAAACTGGAAAGATCCCCCCAAAAGAACGATTAACCCCCTTTCCCCTCCTCCCCTCATGAAGACCAGATACATTAATTAGCTTACCCAGGGTAATGAAATCTGAATGTGGTAGAGAAAGAACTAGAGTTTAGGACTTCCATGTAATATTACTTTTTAACAAAGATGTCAAGTGAATACTAAGAGTGAATGAGTATTAGTGTTTATCTTCAAATTTTTCATCACAGTAGGATGTAGTGCGAGAAGGTTGGATTTTAGAAGCAGACCTAGATTTAAATTCTGCTTACGATTCACACTGAGCTTACTCAGCCTCTCGGAGCTTCAGTTTCCACATCTATAAACTGGGGCTAGTACTTACCTTGCAGTGTTATTGTAAAAATTAAGACATTAGGTATAGGTATCTGTCATACTCTCTGACAAAGTATATTTACTCAACCAATATTAATTTCCCTTTAATAATAATTAAATTAAGAATTAAGTAATTATTCTCACTTTAAACACTGGCTGGATGATCATTTGGCAAATCTGTTGAAAGGATACAAGTATTTAATAGACAATTCGAATATAAGACTTTTAAGTTCTCTTCATATCTTGAGTAAATAAATAAAAACTTAAAATTAAAGTTTCCATAACAGTCACTTGAGCAATTAAAAACAAAACTCATGTAATATCAAGGATTCTAGTCTACTGAATGTTTACTATGTAACCTGTGAAAGTTACAGAAGTACATAAAACACATTTTTCCACAGAGTACAAAATTATATCTGACCAACATAAGAAAACAGTGAGCACAAAAATTAAGACAATTTAGTCTAAAAGCTGGAACAATATCCTTATTTGTAGATACTTTAATCCTTAAACATAATTCTGGCTTCAGAAAAAGATTAGAACTGAAAACAAAAAAAAGCTAAGGGCAAAAATTGCTTACCTTTTACAGGAAAGGTAAATGGCTCCTTAGTCAAATCAGGGCAATCAACTACAGAGACCTGGACATCAGCAAAGTTATCCTTTAGCCCCTTCTGCAGAACTAAGAAAGATAAGGAATACGGTTACTTAACATTAGATAAAAATTTGTCACCACATATCAAATCTTCTCTCAACTTTTTTGTGTGTCATATTTCCAACCTAAACTTGTGTAATTAAAAAAGAGGGGGAAAGGGTCTTATTAATGAATATAATTCAATGTTAGACACATAATTAATCACAAGCTATCATGTAGACTAAAACAAATAAATACCAGTATAAACCGCTGAAGAGAAACACTGCACTCAGGTGAGGACTACCTTTCTTTCCGCAACAGGATTCCAGAGACCTATTGAAATGTAAGTATTTAAACTGATAAAAAGTAAGCAATTACATGCAACAACTTCCTTGAAGGTTACAGGCTGAGCAAAAAAAAGCAAGACACAAAAGAGTATATACTATACGATGTATTTCAAAACCGGGTAACTAATCTAAAGTGACACAAGTCAGAACAGTAGTTACCTCTTGGGTAGAGATATCGATACCGATTGGGAAAGTACATGAAGGAGCCTTCTGGAATGCTGGAAATATTGTATATTTTGATCTTGATGGTAGTGACATGGGTGTAAACGTTAAAATTCATCAAGCTGTACACTTAAGATTAGTGTACTTTACCAAAGATATAATTCAGTAAGAAAGTAAAAAAGCAAACGTAGATGTCTGAAAGTTATAAATCTAAGAGCAATATACTTTTAAGGGTGAAAAGTTCTTATAAAGATTTCTCTGATAGTAATGTCAACCATTAGTTTAAGTCTTATAGAATCAGACTCTCTGAAAACAAGAAGTCATCCTAAATCTAGCCTCAGCTGTCCTGTCATATCAGGGAAGACAGAAAGACTGACAGAAAAATACAAGCAAAGAGTATATACTAGCAATACAAATTGTTTACGAGCTGCCATTCAATTTCAGAAAAAGATAGGAAGGCATGAGAGGAGAGCCCCAACTAAGTAAATGGTGAGTACACTTCTTGACTTCAACCTTATCAGAGGGACAGAGGAACTACCAGAACACATATACTGTGAGAAATAAGGTTAGGTTTTAAGTTACCGTCAGAATAGAACCTGAAGGCTGTCAAACAAATGTTAGCATTCTGACACGCTCTGCACTTTTGGATTAATACTATTCTGTCTTCATTTTATAGTCCTATTTTTCTTTTCTTTTTATTATCTATCTCCCCTCCTAACTAATCCTGTGAAGCTGCCTTAAATTCTTGTTCAAACAAGGTGAAATACATAAAAATACAGAGAAATATAAGCAAGTAAATTCATTGGCAGTCTGTCACATGGCGTTGGTAATAGTATATTGAAAACCTAATTAACACACCGCAGTAGGTTATGTATTTAAAGAATACTGTAACTGATAAAAAATTAATAAAGCAAAATTGTGTAATCCTTTGAGCATCACACATCCTTAAGTCTTAGACTACTCTACTTTCATTCTGTAAAACTGTTATCAAGAATCCTCAAATAGTGAGTTTCATTTTTTGGAGGGGCAGAATTTTGGACTCTCAAAAATAGTACAGAACAGACACTGAAAATGAAAACAAGTTCTATATTGAAAGCACTATCGCATAAGTCATATCTTAGAATATTTTTATTTTTTTCCTTAGAGTAATTTTTAAAACTTAAAGTTAGTGTTGTGCTTACCTCCAACAAGTTCCTCCAGACTTGGCACATGAAAAGGATACTCAGCACACGCCATTTTCTTCCTTCTTTCTGTGGGAGGACACACAAATACAGCTACTGGAGGCTGATTGTCACAGCTCACAGCCTCCAAGCAGAAGCTGCTGCTGTTCTGGCAACGAGCATTAACACTAAGCGTTCAGTTACACAGCGCACAAAAGGGCGTCAGGTTTCTGTTCCCACAGAAAGGCAGCCACAGCTCCTAGTATTCAATATTCCCAGTGAGAAAATGCCCAAGTAACCCCTTTTAATACTCATACTTTAAATAATTGACATTTAAAATAGACAAGAGGAAATGGTAAACCAAGAGGGCACATGGTTCATTTTCTTTAGTCATAGACCTGGATTGAACATGGAGTTTTCCTTAGTTGGGCTAAGGAACATAGGTCCTTAAGTTATTCAGGTTTATGAAGAAGTGATTAAATGGTTGTAGATAACAGGTACTTTTACAATAGATCATTTGTGTTTTCTATTCTATATTTGACATTTAGGCTAAAAATTAAACAAGTTTCTTAGACTATCACTTTTAAAAAAGAAAATCTTTGTAAATGATTAGCTTTTGAAATTCAAATTACTTTCATTTACAAATAAACATTCTTTCTTAGTAAGCAGCTTTAATGTTCAATTATTATGATAACCAATTATAATTTGATATTTTAAAAATATATGCTAAGTATACTTTACAATAAGTAGGCATACATACACAGAAATTAGTATCTTACCTCAAATGTTCAGGTGACGAAGTGTGCAAGCAGAGGAAGATAAATAAAAGGAAGGCAAAAGGAAAAGAAGACCCCAAACAAAGTAATAAGGTGGGTGAGGAATCTCGTCTAGGCAATTGCAACAGGAACAAAAGCAAAATCTGGGGGTGTCTCTAAGAGCACTATTGGAACTCTCATTAAAGTTGTTAATGGAAAACCTCATTAATCTGAGTAGTCTCTGCTACAAGCTTCCTCAGTAAGTGAAAGGTGGTTCTTTCGCAGCTGTGGAAAATTCTTTCAAGAAAAGTTTCTTTTTAACTTTTCCAAAGAGCTACAGGTTTCTTAGAAGCTGGGTTTTTAGTTTTGATGATAATTTCAAACTACACATCCCCACAAACATGCTACTGCGTACACTTAGGACTTGACATTTACTTCAGTACTTTATCAAACATCGATTTTTATTATCCTTTGATTAATACACATAATCTCACCTCCCAAATAAAAAACTGTTGATAATGGGCCCCAAGTCCTATGTCATTATAATTCAATTATCTCAAACATATTTTAATTGAATAATCTATAATTGTTCGAGAATTAGACATTTTAACTTTAGAAATAATTTCAGATGGGCAGAAAATATAATTTCTGTAAACGCTTCACCTAGATTTTCTAGGTGTTAACATCTTACCATATTTTCATTATCATAAATTCAGCCAGTACTAGTTAAGAACAATGTCACATTCTGCTCAGTGAATACATTTATTTTAATGAGCATAATAAAAGCATTCTAGATATTTCTACTTTCAGTAGGAATAATAAAGAATCAAGTTTAAGTTCAAGTAGATCCTAATTTTACACCCTTTACTATCTTCAAAGGAAGGTCAGAGGTGTTTTTTTTGTTTTCTTTCTCACCAAAATAGAAAGTCCACCCTGGGGGGCGGCTATAGCCTGAGTAATTGGTTTAGGTAGGTAGAACTTCAGACAAGCCAACAGCCCAGAAGGCAGTGTGGTCGTCTGTGTATAAGTGTGTACGTGGGAGTGGGAGGGAGGCTGGAGATGGAGTGATAACACAAAGGGATAGATAAGTTCTAATATAAACTCAGGGTGGCTCCAGGACAGTTTTGGGCCACATGGAGGCACACAACATTTACCTTTCAGATTTCATTGCTGAGAGTCAGTGGCCCAGAAGTAGGGTCTAGAGACAGGAATAGAAATAGGAACCAGTGGGATAAATGGAACTGCAGAAATGCCTAAACGCATGAAGAAGCCATGGCAACCAAGCTGAGAACTACTAACAGCATCTTATGTACCAGACACTATGCTAGGCACTTTACATTCTCCTGAAACCTCTTACACCCACGTGCATGTTCTCATTTCATAAGAGGAATCGGCTAGAGAGAAGACAGTATTTACTTGACACTGCACAGCTATTATAAGTGGCAGAAACAGAATTCAAACCAAATTCAACACATTGTAAAGCTGCAACTCATCACATAGGCGAGTTAACCAGTGAAGGATTGACACATTTCAGCTCACAATAAGGAAGTTATTCAGACACTACCTGTGATCATCTGTTTGCTTTGTTTCTTCCCCCTAGTTGTGATCTCTTTGAAGATAGGACTGTGATTCTCACATCCATCTTCTATTAAAAAACAAAATTCAACCCAGTAAATTTGAGGATCTAATTGCCTTTAAGAGACCCATGAATCAGGCAGCATCCCATCCAGCAAGCAGAATGGCACTTCCAGGGGTGATACAAAATGGAAGTTTTTAATAGAAGGGTGTGGCAGACAAGTTATTAGCAAAAGAAAAGAAAGGATTATGTTTAGGTCAGATCCTATTCTTTGGGGCCAAAGGACTGGGGGAGGGGAGGGGTATGTTTATCAAGCACCAAAACAAGCACCACTAGTTTTGATCTGGACATTCTCTACTGATTGGTTTAAAATTTACCCCTGGGAGAAGCTGAAACTGCAATTAGGTTATTTATTGTTTTGGTTCGGTGAGAGGGCTCAGCAAGTGACTCCATTCTGCCGTTTCCTTTCCTTCCCTTCCCCTTCCACTCTCTCTTTCTTCTTTTTAACACTTCCAAGTACCTAGTAAACAATGGGCATCAGTTCAGCCTCAATTATTTATTGAACATTTACAATGTACCAGACTCAAGGCTCTGGGACAGGGCTCACTTCATGTGTGTACAACTAGTGTAGTGACACAAGGCCATATGCTCAGAATGGCACTTGGTTTAATGCGCTGCTGTCATCTTGAAATTCTTAATATTTGCACTTTTGTTTAAGACTGATAGGGCAACGGAGCATGAATGGAATGAGAGGAGAGAGGTGCATTGTGCACACCCACCACCATTTCTGAAGCTGGGTAAGCACAGAATTCTGCTGGACCCATGATCCGTGGGGGTTTAGTGAGACTCAACGTCCCGGGATTCCACAGTGTTGGTAAAGTGTACATCAAGCCGTAAAATAAATACAGGTGAGTTCGTTTTGTGCATTTTCCGCTGTTCTAGTAAGAACTGTAGATGTTTGTGTGAGTTATGAAATGCAAATTGTGACATTTCAATAATTCTACATATGCATTAAATGTTCTTATAGTTGTATTTAAAACTGATGTTGTACAGTATAAAGAATGGTAAAATTCATGCCAATAATTTAAATTTAACATTTTTCATAGAGTGAATTAAGTAACAATTTAATGCTAATAATTAATACCATAATTAATATTTAATAATAGCATTATTGATAATGCTGTCAATTAATAGCAAATTAATGTTATTAATTAAAACACCATGACAAGTCAAAAGAGATACTGCAGAAGAAAGGAGACAGCTTATAGTTTAGTACCTTTAATGATACTTTCCTCCTGATTTTTGAACAAATGACCCTGCAGTTTCATTTTGTACTAAGCCTCACAAATTACATGCCCAGGCCTGCTCCCAAATACTGCAGTGGATGCGACATGCAAGACCTGCCCTGGAGCTCACAGTATTTCATAGACTGGAAATGCCGACAGGATTAGACGTTTTGTGCCTAGAACTGTTCAACATTTGGAGCAAATCTGAGTGAAGAGACCAGATTACCTTCCAGGTCTGTGCGATCCCGAGATAAACTATAAACCAAGCCTAGACACGTTTACTGGTTTATCATATGAAAGAAGAGGTCTGAAAATGGACAAATCAAACCAGCTCATTCCGTTTGGTAACTACTTTGGGGACGAAGCCCCACCCAAACTAAGCTAGTTTAAACTATTTTAATACTCAGGGGACTAAGGGGCGGGAGGGGACGGGAGAGAAGCTGAGAAAAAATTTCTGTCTAGTGATATGTTAACCAACTCCTGGGAGGCCGACCCCAGGTTAGAGGTAAAGAGCTAACACAAGTCCAAAGGTGGAGAGGGGAATGGGGTGTGCTGCGCAGGAACACTGCCTTCCAGTACAAAGGTTCCATATTTTGAGAGACAAAGCATGATCCTTTCACAGTCTAACACAGAAGAGACGTCCGAAGGCAAAAGTAGATATAATCCGACAAAATACACTTGGCACCCCCCCTCCGCCACCCCCTACCCCCCCCATCCCGGGCGCCAGATCAGCAAATGCGAGACCACTGGAAACAAATCAGGCTGAGTCGCTTTTTCCTCGCAGCTCACATCCATTCCGTTCACTTGACCCCGCAATTTGTTTTTGTCATTTGCCTAAACGTTCTCGGCCGTAACACTTACCGAGTCGGTTAGGAAAGCCTGCACCCAAAACCAGCCTCAGTCAACTCCGCCTCCTCGGGGTGAGGGAGGTCAGGCCCCGCCCACTCTTAATCGCTCCTCCCTCCGTGGAGACCAAAATGGCGCCCCCCATACTCCCGCCCCTCACGTTGCTTCCGGAGCTAAGTTGTTATCGCGAGGTTTTGGCCCCACTATTAGCTGGGTCTCGCGGGTGGTTCGGTCTTTTCGTCGCGCAGTTGCGGAGGTAGGCGGTTGCTGCGGGCCAGTCAGTGCTGCGGTCGGGCTGTCCCTGGGCGCAGACCTCCCGGGCCTGGGTTGCGGGCAGCGAGCACGCAGCTGAGGCCGGCACTGAGCCGGCCCTCGTGGGTGCCAGCCGTCTGCCGACTGGATTGGGTAAGGAAGAGGACAAGGCCGCCTGGGCCTGGTGGGTGGGTGAGGGAGGGGTTGCACCTCTGTCTTTTCCGAGGACCCCGCCTTGCTCGGCAGGATCGAGCCGAAGAAGTCGGGTCCTGAGGGTGGAGGTCTCGCCTTTGTGGGCTTCGGGTCTAGTGGTTGGGCCGTGGCCCACACGTACGTGATTGTAGTGTGGGCGTGATCCAGTGTGTGAATAATAGATGTTATAGACAAGTGCAGGTGTTCAGAGTTAGAAAGTGCGAGGTAAGGCTTAGGCTGTCTCTGCCTGAGGTGAAGTGCTTCAGGCAGTCGCCCCAAGGTCACTTCGTGGTTGGGGAGACGCCGTCAGCGCCGGTAGAGCGCGCTGTCAGCCACGTGGCCTCGCGGCGTCTGGGAATGGGCAGGGAGGGAGACTTCTAGGCGGGATGCTTCCTAACTAAGTTGCCGGAAAAGTGAGTTTTGATAGTGTTCTTCACTTTGATAGTGTTCTAAGAATTTTTTTTTTTTTTTTTTTTAATTTAACCTCAAGAATACCGCCAGTGCCATTAGACCCAGTTTTGTTGAATTTCGTCTTTGAGTTGAGCATTTCATGACTTGGTTTGATTTTGCATTTAAACTACAGTAAGATCATGAAATTACGTGAGTCCTTTGGACATTTTGAGAAATCTAAGATCTATGTTGATTTATTGGTTGCAGGTGGCACCAGGTGTTAGATTGATGGGGTCAGACGAAACCTGGGTTCAGCAACCTCGGTACTTGGGTTCTGACTAGGAAAGAATTCAGAGCCAAGACCCAGACTGCAAGAGAACGTTTATTTCGTAAAATTACAGAGGTGGAAGAAGCAATTCCTCGAAGAAATGGCCTTTGGATACCAGTTATAGAAGTAAAGGAAAGGCTTTTGGACCTTGGGAGTGAGGAAGCTAATGCTAACAAGAAGGGCCCGCAGCGCTGGCGGCCTGCGCACTGGGTCTTCCCTCCTAAGAGTTCTAGGGGAGGTCCCAGAGCGGGAGGTCATTATCCAGTGCAGCTGGTCCTGAGGTCACCTGTGGCTGGTTTTGTTGCTTTTCTGGGCCTGGAGCTGAAATACAAGGAGGGAAGGTCAGGGGGTCCAAACCACAGAGCAGTGATATGCTAGGGGAGAAAAGGCCTCCCTGGGGGCAAGGTCCCACCCTAAGATTGTCTGTTGCTAGGCAGACAATTGCACTTCGTCCTTGCTCTGCTCATGTATGTCTGCCTATCACACTGTTGATTATCATATTTTTGAAATATTTTGTTATAAGATTCCTTTCATCTTGATTAATTGGTCATTGTCAAGTATGTTAAACACTATGAACAATACAAAAATGGAAGAATGATGATGTCTTCTATAAGGGAGATGCAATATTAAATTGTCATCTTTAATTTTAAATTATTTTCCCAAACTACTGTAAAATCTTCAAGGAGTGTTTTGTTTTGTTTTTTTTAAAATATATCTTTAGTGATTTCGGAGAGAGGAAAGGAGAGGGAGAGAGAGAGATAGAAACATCAATGATGGGAGAGTCATTGATCAAACCCGCAACTGGGCATGTGCCCTGACCGGGAATTGAACCCCGATCACCTGGATCCTAGGTCGATGCTCAACGGCTGAGCCACGCCCGGCTGGGCTTCAAGGAGTTTTTTAAAAGGAATACTAAGGATATCATTGTTTCCATCTAAAAGCTTCATTGAAGCTTGAGAATCCAGAACGTTTAACCATAATGACAAAGAGATATGCCAAGAAAGAGGTTTTGCAGTGATTTTTGTTAAATCATTGTGAATGGGAAAAGGCCATAAATGAAAATCCCAGACCAGGAGTTTAAAAGCAGTTTGTTGGATTGAGATAGTAAATCATAATTCTTTTTCCTGGTATACTGAGCCCACACTGCCTTCTGGCTTTGTATGTAAAACTTTTCTAGGCGTTCCCATCTGCTCTTGGAAAATGGCATTTGAGCCATTAATTGTCATATGGCTAATGATAAAATTATATTTTTTCCTGTTAAGGAAATATGTTTGATATTTTTGGGGGGAATGACATTTTTCTAGAATCTTGTTCCACTGGGTAGCTTTAGAGGCACAACTGAAAGATACACCCCATCAATCAAATTTCTGGATTTTAGGATTTGATCTGAAATGGATGGTTCTTACATGAAAATATTAAAGGCCTTGTAAAGGACTGTGCCTTAATTTATATATAATGGCATAATCTGACTACATCAAATTTTGCATTGTTTGGATACTAGCTGTTTGTGCTGGCCTTTATTTGTTCAGGGAAACTACATCAAATACACTGTATTTTATGTTGTCAGAAATTTGGTGCCAGCAAAGAACAAGTGTCAGCAATTTTGAGAGGGACTTGAAGACATCAGGAATGGATTCTTTGGACTATGTAACAGTATCTGATTCAGCTATGGAAATTGAAATTCAAAGGTAAGTGCTTTTGATATCAATAGCAACCATCATATTTTTACTAGAAAACACGAGATTTGATGATGTTTACTGTATTTGAATTACCAGGAAAGCGTAAATCATTGCAGATAATGAGTAGTGGTAAAGGTAGTTTTCAAGGATTAGGAAAAGAGGAAAAACCTGGTTTACACAGGCCTGAGCAGGTTTTCCTGCTTTAGTTTTTGGAAGAAACATGTAACTGGTAATAAGCATTCAGTTATATAAAGAGGATACAATTAATTTCCTCCCTTTTTTTCCTAGTGATAACTCTTCCTCTGGTAGCAGCTTATTTAAAACTCAATGTGTTCCTTCCTCACCTAAACGGAGGCAAAGAAATCCTATTAGAAAATGTGTTCATTCACTTGAAAGTGTTCAAGCAAGCGATTCATCCAGTGACTCATCTTTAGAACCAAGACCATTGACTTTAAAAGCTATTTTTGAAAGATTCAAGAAAAAGAAACGTAAAAAGAAGAAATACAAGCCAACAGGAAGACCAAGGGGAAGACCAAAAGGAAGGAAAAACACTAGGTCACGAATAAATAAGAAACAGTTTAAGGATAAAAGACCTCAGTTCCCATTTATAGAATCAGAGAATGGAAGAAAACCAATACCATGGAGAAAAGTTTTAACCTTTGAGGTGAGTTAGTGTATGTGGGTACCCATAGCTAAAGTGCCTGAAGTGTGGTTTGTTGGTCACTTAGAATTTAGATGTACCTGACTAAAGCTCAAAACTTCACTTGGGCTATTGGGTGAAATTTTCAATGGTGTGTTCAGTGACTATACCTGTATATGAAGAACTCCAAGGCTGTTTATATAAAATCCCTTGATCCTAACAGGTTTTTAACATCCTTATAACTCAAATGATTCACAGTTGTAATCTAGGTCAAACCCCAACTCCTTTCATGTTCAGTGACTTTAGTAGATTTCATTTTCTTACAGATACTGAGCAATTTCTTTTACATATATATATATATATATATGTGTCAGAGAGAGGAAGGGGGGAGAGAGAGAGAAACATCAATGATGAGAGAATCGTCATTGATCAGCTGCCTCCCACAAGTCCCTGAATGGGGATTGAGGCTGCAACAGGGACATGTACCCTCACAGGGAATCTAACCGTGGTCTCCTGGATCCTAGGTCGATGCTCAACCGCTGGGCCACACCCGGCCAGGCCTGAGCATTCAATTTCTGACTGAATTGCCTGATAAATGCCCAGTGCTTAGCAGTATACTCTCAAGTATTTGAGTTGTTTGCATAGTTACTTTTTAATTCCTTATTTTAGAATCTGATTTGAGGGAGTTAATACTAGTTAACCTATGTTTTAAGGTGATTATAATAAACATCTAAAATTTGATTTTCTGCATTTAAAAAAAGTAGTAATTCCCAAACAACACAAGATTTGTGTTGTATATGTGCTTGGTTTTCTTGGTACCAACCTTAGTAAGTTAGATAACTTTCTAGGTAGCAGTGAGTTCTTTTTACAACCAGCTTTTCATGTGTTACATGTGAGTCGCATATGGCAGAATAGTTAAGTCAAGATCACTGAGTTCTTGGTAAGAGGATCCTTGCCATTTTTGGAGCACGGGCCTCTGCTAAGGGACAGGAAAATTTTATTTTGTATTTTTTCTGATTTGTAGCAAGCAGTAGCAAGAGGATTTTTTAACTACCTTGAAAAACTGAAGTATGAATACCACCTCAGGGAATCCTTGAAACAGATGAATGTTGGTGAAGATTTAGAAAAAGAAGACCTCGATAGTCGTAGATATAAATACTTGGATGACGATGGATCGATCTCTCCTATTGAAGAGTCAGCGTAAGTTTAATCATGTCAAATTTTGGTCATAGGTTTTATGAAATTAAATATTTAAAAATTTTAATGTTCATTCATCCATATGTTATTACTTTGTTCATACTTTAGTAATGATGGGAGCAAAGATACAGTAGGCCATTTGGGTTATTCCAGTTAAGCTATGAGCTTAGCATGAGAGCCAGTTTTGGGTGTTAACCCGTGCAATGTAATTTTTCCCCTTGACTAGTATTGCTATTCAGTATGTCATGACCATACACTATTAGTTCGGTTATAGAAGATTTAGTCATCTGAGTGGTATTTTAATATTACAGAGGAGAGGACGAATTTCCAACAAATCCTGATCATGATGACGAATGTGATATCAAATTGGTGGTAAGTGACATTTTCCTCCCATTTCCTTTGGGAGGGTGCCTCAGTTGGTAACAGGGAGAATTTTATCCAGTAGCTACTGTTTTATAGTCCCTTTTTAATTTGGAAAGGCTTCAGTGTATTTGGTGCAGGAAATGCAAGAATAAAAATATTTTAGGGATGGCTGAGTGTGATGTGGACTTTTTAATACTGTTAAGTTTTATATGTGGCATTGCTACTAGGATATCAAATGAGAATAAAAGCAGAAGTTAATTGGATTTTTAGCATCTTAGATATAGTCTCCAGGGTTGAAATCACCTAGAATTCAGTTATGTGTAATTACTAAAGCAATGAAGTTTTAGTTATTGCTTAATATTGGTATCTTTTATGCAGGAGAATAATTATTTCATAATAAGTTCTGAATTACCAAAGAAGATGAATGTATATTTAGAACAAGAATATACTGAAGAACCTGCTTTGTCTAAAAAGAGAGTATCAAAGTCCAAAACATTGGACAGAAGACAGAATGACCTGAAAAGGAGATAGGAATATGAATGTCAAGGTAAAGAGACTAAAGAAACTTTACAGAGAGTAAAGCTGATGTAAATATATATGCCAGCCCAGTGATAAAACTTCTAAGGTGAAAATAAAAACTCTGAACAAATTTGTGAAATTGCTAAAGAATAAGAAAATTTTTAAAGTGAAATTGTGCATGTACAAAAAATGAGGCTTTCATAGCAGAAATAATCTCTTGCAAAATAAAAAAAAGGGTCCTATTTCCTGGCCAGAGTGGCTCAGTTGGTTGCGAGTTGTCCTGTGCACCATAGGGCTGCCTGTTGGTTCTTGGTCAGGGCACACCCCTGGCTTGCCAGTTCAATCCCTGGTACGTGCAGCCAATTGACATTTCTCTAGATGAGGATTAAATAAAAGTTTTCTTTAAAAACGGTCATACTGTTTTTGCCTATACAGTCAAACCTCTATTTCAAACGTCTCCCATCTCGATTCCATTCTTACTAAGTTCACAGAAAAAGTGTCTGAGTTGCTGCTTTGTCTTTGATCTGACAACCATTTCATGCTTAAATCTCAGGCAACAAAGGAGAGAATGCTTTTGTTGCTGGCAAAATGGAGAAATTGGCACACTCTTAAAAGAGGCTATCAGGAGTGCTAATGTGGCTAAGAGTGTGAAAGAAACTGATCACAGGCAATTGAAGAGGTAGAAAAACTTGTTTTGGATAAATGAAAAGCAGCCAGCGAAAGTGGTGATAGCATTTTGGAGGCAGTGATATATGAAAAAGCGAAGATGCTGCATGCTGACCTGAAAGACACTCCTGGAACAGTGCTGAAAGTGATTGTTTTAAGGCTAGTAGGGTGTGGTTCGATAAATTTAAGAAAAGTTTTTATTTATAGATTAAACAGTATATTAGACATGTGCTGTACATATGGTTAAGTTGAACCGTTTAAGGGTCTGGAACGGATTAATCCAATTTACATTATTCCTAATGGGAAAAAATGATTCGGTTTTCAAACAAATCACTTCTTGAACAGCCTCCTGGAACAAATTACGTTTGAAAACCAAGATTCAGCCTGGAGTATTTCAGCTGTCATTGTCTTTTTGTCACAACTGTGTATTACCAATTATACTGTATTTTAAGATAGCACTTGTGTTTTTGTTTTTGTTTAATTTGTGGACAAAGACTACATACAGGTGCAAAAAATAAAGCCTCTTTTGCAACCCAGAACTCATTGTTCGGTATGAGTTTTGATACATATAAGAAGGGACATGATACCTAAAACACGTTGGTTCCAGGACTGTAGAATTAATCATTTAGAAACTATAGGAAACGAGGGAAATACCAACCATACTGATTTAGTATTTAATTTTAATGTTGATAATAAAGATGACTTTTTTTTTATTAGGGTTTTATCTTGAGAACACAATATCTGGACTTATGTCTTATTCTTTAGGTGAGTTTTTGGATCAAATTTGTTTAAATGTAGCACATTGTCAGATAATCTAAACCTCCACAGATTTCATTATAAGATTTTTTGCCAACTTGTTATTTCTGATTATGACATCATTTCAGAAAATGAATCACTGGTTTATAGTGATACTGTGCCAGCCTCACTTTCCTTTCAGGAAAGGGTCTGAAACTGAAAATTAGGCTATAACACTAATCAGAATCTTGGCTATTCCCACTTTAAGCATATATAACATTTTAAATTAATGCATGATCTAAAATGAGGTAGATTTAATACTACAGTACTAGCAGTGACTGCATTGGATGTAAGATTTAAGATGCTTTAGTTCTCAAATGGTAACAAATATAGCCACATTAAAATTTTCCCTGTATCTTTACACTTGATATCAAGTAGCTGAGAAGATACTTTATATAGATTCTCAATTCTGAGGCAAAAACTCAGTTAATTTTCTTGTGTAATCTGGGAATTTCACAGGCAACTTTGCAGTATCAAAGTTCATAAAAATCAGGACTTCAGCTTACATACGGGTGTTTTTCCTTTGGATTATCTAGAATAGCTACTTGGCATTTTGCATGTTTTTTTCAGGGGGGTCATTTTATACTCTTCTAAGCAGCATCAAAATCCTTACGTGATTTTTATGGGATGATTTATTTATTATAAATGGATGTTCGACTATTTTTATAGTTTTGAATTCCAAATGGCTGAAGCAGATCAGTTCTAGTAATGTCTTCCTGTGGAGTCTTAGCCTTATGTCTTTTTATTTATTTTTAAATATATATTGGTTTCATAGAGGGGAAAGGAGAGGGATAGAGATAGAAACATCAATGATGATGAGTCATTGATCGGCTGCCTCCTGCACGCCCCCAACTGGGGATCAAGCCCCAACCCAGGCACGTCCCCTGACTGGGAATCAAACCCCCATCGGCTGGATCCTGGGTCAAGGTTCAACCGCAGAGCCACTCACAGCCGGGGAGCCTTATGTCTTTTTAAAAAAGTGTAAATGATTGAGGTCTATCCCGATGGGCCTTTTTCCGTAGACCTACATCGTTGGAAACGCCTCATAGAGTAAATGTGTTGCTTCCTTTATTCACAGAACTATGTGTTAGGTCTGTGAGAAGGAACCGCAAGACAGCTGCTAAAACTATGAAAGACTTAATAATCTAACTTTTTTTATCTTAGGCATTTGTATATCCTGGAGATCTGTACTATTCTAGGGAGTGATAGCTTAGGTAAGTTTTTTATTGATGACAGTGCAACCTTAGGGTACCTCTGCAGTTCAGATGATGAATTTATCTGTTCAACTGCTGAATGATACAGACATGAACTAAAACATAATTCTGACAGCTGAATATAGCTCTATATAGGTTTTCGTTTTTAATCACACACTCGTCAATCTTTTATTTGGTGTTTTATCTGTAGGAATGAAAGGATTTGAACTTTCTCATGTTTAGAGGTAAGTGGAACATATTTCTATTCATTTATTAAGGATTCGGAGTGCAAGTTGTAAGACCTCACTTAAGAGTGTTGATGCTTCTGCGACTTGAAGCGAAAAGATGTAGGAGGAAGCCAGTTTGACCACAGGCTAATTGATAAGAGTTCCTGTGGCATCTCAACTTTCTAACACATTGAACAAAAGGATGTTATTCAACGACTGCTGTACAACATTCCATTACTGTTGTGACTAATAGCTGTTTAGGTATAAAGCAGAATTGTCAAAATCTTGGTGAAAATGTTTGCCATAACTGTGTTTGTATACAGAATGTTGAAAAAAATGGAGACTTACTAACAGTTCCATATGGTTCATCCTAATAACATAGACTTGGATACATTAAAATAGCAAAGGAGTTCCACCTAATAGGAACAATTTGAACAACTGATCTTTATTTCTAGTGCAGAGGGAGACAGGATAAAGATAATGACTAGGTATATAGTTTATTGCATTAATGTGGCTGCTTCATTGAAATGACGACTAGGTTTTTAAATTTTATCTTTATTGAAAGTACTACAGATGTCCCCTTTTTCCCCCTTGAGCCTCCCACCCAGATCCTCTTAGGCCTTCACCACACTATTGTCTGTGTCCATGGGTGATGCATATACATAAATAAGTTCTTTAGTTAATCTCTTCCCACCCCTGCCCCCTCTCAGATCTGTCAGCCTGTTCCATGCTTCTATGTCTCTGGATCTATCACAGTTGGAGATACTTGAAATAGAGGTGTTTATAGTTCAGTCACAATGCACTGCATGGTATCTGCATTCAGTAGTTTATTCCTGCTGGGTGTTCAAAGGACAGTGCGATATAAACTCAGTATCTGGCATCGTTGGTTTTCTTGGCTTTGTGCATGTTAAACCTGGTATTTTTATTGATACATTATTCCTGTAGTTTCTTACTGTTCAGTTAGACATAGTCTTCTACAGGGACTAATCCTTCTTTACTGTTCAGTTAGACATAATCTTCAATAGGAACTAATGCTTGTCTTTTTCTAGGGTGTCCGAAATTGAGAAACGAGGCAGATCCATCTACTCTGACCCTAACTGTGTAAGGCTTTCTATTTCTGTTGCTGCTAAGAGTTTCCTTTACTGATAGCATGTGTCAGCAGGAACTTCTATACAGGTGTAGAAGCCTTTTGCATAGTGTACGTACAAGTTTTAGAGAAACTTTTATAGAGCCTCATTCTAGAAGAAAATGGGCAGTGTTTTTGTACATGGTCCAGAAATTGTTAATGTGGCTACATTGAGACACAGGTTATGCTTCCATCACAGTAATTTTATTACAGTGATGACAATGAGACCTGTAACATTTTTTGCTGGGCTCAATGAGTAAAAACTGGATATAGTAAGACTTGCAACTTCAGAAACAATTAAGGAATAGTATATCTTTTACATCACCTGCTAAAATAGCAATGTATTTATCTTACTATTTAAATTCTAGGGCCCTAAAGTAAATTGCTTGAAGAAAGTGGGTCCCAGCGATTATAGGTAAGATTGTAATTTCTTCCTTCAAAGTCCCTCATAGTTTATATAAAACTCAGTATTAATAATTTCCTTACATTTGTTTAACTCCTATAGTAAGTAGCCCATCCTGGTAGTTTGTTATTACCATAAAAGACTGGATGTTAAAAAGGCCACCATGTGTCTGTACTGTTCACCAGCATGATGTTATGATGATGAGCAAAATGTTCAACTGCTCTGAATGGGCTGAGTGAAAATAGCCATCTGAACATCCATCTACATTAAATATGTATTTTAAAACATGAAAGCACTAGGATAAACGTTCCATGAAACATGCACATTTCCAAATAGCTGCCTTTGCAGTTAAAGATCAGAGTGCATTGGTTCAGTTGTGAATAGAAACGGATTAAACCTTAATTTAAAAAATAGATTTGTTCCCAATACTTAGTTGGATTGAAAACATGCTTATTCCAACTATTTGCCGTTTTAAGCCAAGAACTTGCAATACATGCTAGTTGGGAACTTGTTTTCAGGATACTTTGGACCCTAATGGACCCCATTTTGAAAAATTTAGTCCAATACAAACTTTAAAATCTTTCTCCACAGGTGAGGAGTTTTTGAAGTGTGTCCATATTCAAGTGTAGATCAAAGAAGCTCAACTAAAAGAATTGTGGCAAGTTATTTATCTTTATCTTACCACACCAAATTATTTGTCAAAATATAATGGTCATTACCAAGGCTTTTAGAATGCAGTTTCTCATTTGCCGTGGACATGACCAAAAAACATTTTCCCATTAGGTTTTCTTTTTGCTACATTGGTAGCATTCCGCCGACTGGGAACATTTTATTAACCCTCACTTATTTTCATTGCCTAGATCAGTACTGCCCAATAGTAATATTTAAACACAAGTTTTATGTGATTTTTGTAATAGCCATTGGTAATCTGAGATTTTACAGTAGCTGTCTTAGATCTCTGGAGTCTTGCAGATGTCCTTTGTCTAACTAATCCTTTTAAGTTGCTAGTGACCAGATACAGTTTCTGATCACATGATCATCTCTATTCATGTTATACAGGACTAACTGAAATGACAACTGGACTGAGCAGAAAAGGTATGTACACAATAGTAAAGTATTAATTTATAGGTCATTTCAAAGAGAGCTTATGGGACCAAAACCAGGAGCTCTTAACGCTATGACCTAAGACTGAAGTTCTCCATAGGATGTAATAGACACTCAATAGTGCTATGTTTTCCTGAGGAGATACAAGAAAGTAAATAAATGTTTTGCACGTTTAACCACTACCTACTCTTCTTTTTTAGGGATTGAGACTCAAACTCTGGAGGAACTAAGGCACTGGAAGAATTCAGAATGTGTGAAATTACTTAAATAAAAATTTATTAACTTAAATAATTGTGCCTATATTACAAATAATAAAAATCCTTTACACTTTTTGTAGATGTCAGCATGCATTTTTGGCTCGAAGTTTCTCCAGTGTTTTCTGTGGAGAGAATGAAAGTAAAACTTAGTAATTTCAGCTGTGGTGTACCTTTAACGTGAAAAATCACTTTGCACCCCTGCTCACCTTGTGAAATTCTTTTGCCCTTGCTCTGTTCTGGGCATAAGCTTCTAGCTTTGCTTTCTCTTCCTTTTGCTGTTTCACTTCAGCTAACCGACTGTGTAATCTGTAAGAGATTTATATCAGAATTGAAGGTGGGTGCTTCAGGTATGTAAATATTTTCAGATAAGCACATTACATCTACCTTAGAGCCCTCTGGTGCCTGAGGGCTTGTGCAGTCTGTCTGTCTTCGGGTTTGTTCAAGATCTTTAGGCAACTTGCAGATGAACCTGAGCAGAGAACAAGTAATGTAAGCCAGATCCAAGTAATCTGATAGATAAACCAGATTCCCTTTCTGAAAACTGATACATGTTTTTGGGAACATACCTGTAGGCTTCCCCTTAATTACTTGGCTTTCAGAAGTTTTAAAGACATGTATTTTATTCTTTATTTCTTTCTGTCTCTGGCAGGATCTCTCTATGAATGATTTTTTTCTCTTTACAAATGCTTCTTGTAAGCTTCCTGGTACAGGTGTAAAATTTGGAAGGGTTTCTGGTAGAAAAAAAACTGAAGCTATTTTCACCTCATTTAACTTTATAGGCCAGCAACGGGCAAGACTGGATCACAAACTTGGGTAGGGAACTCCCACTAAGCCCTTGGGTTCACTGACCATTTCAGATGCTCAAGGCATACCTGCAGGTACTGCAGTTGGCTTCTCCATAGAATGCTCTGACACAGGTGGATAATCTGAGTTTTCTGTTTCTGATACATGAGGCAGAAATTCACTCACCTAATTGGAAGAAAGCCGTAGATTAATTTACCAGTTTCACTTCAATGTACAGCAAAGCTTTAGCTAAACCCTGCTTCAACAGCTTTAGGACTGAATTTTCTGGCAAGGGAAAGTCCTTAAATGTTTTTTTTTCCTACTAAAAATGTCTTATTTGACCAGCACTACTAGAGAACAAATTATGAGCCTTCCACCCCTAGCCAAAAGCTTTAGTTTTTCCTCACCTGATTACTTATATCTTTGAGAAGTGAACTCCAGCCACAAAAAGATTTGCATACAATCAATGAATTCATCTATCTGGAGCCCTTACTAAATTAGAATTAATTATGAGCCAGGCAAGAAGCAAATGGTTTGCTTGTAGTGGAAAAAAGAGGGAATGTGCAGTCAATAGAATTTGAAATATTTTCAAAATAAAGCAAAAGCACTTACTCTACATCCACCCCAGTTCTGGATTTCCTTACCTATCTTCTAGAGCAGGGGTGGGGAACATCTGGTATAAGGCCCGTGAAATCATTTGGTCTGGCTCTGCCAAGGCTACCCCAGGCAGGATTCAAAATTTAATCTAGGAGTTTTTCATTGCTAATTCTGTATGGACCTCAAGTTATGTTAAATATCCAAATGGCCCTTGGCAGAAAAGATTCCTCCATCAGTTGTAGAGTATCTCACTGGGGAAAGGAAGGCAGGAGTTCCAACCCAAGTCAGAATAAAACCTATAGCATCAGAAATACATATATTACCCCGCTGTGGCTTAGGGGTTGAGCATTGATCCAGGAGATCACAGTTCCCGGCCTGGGCACAAACAGCCCGGGTTTCCGGCTCAATCCCCAGTAGGCGGCATGCATGAGGCAGCCGATCAACGATGCTCATCGATATTTCTACCTCTCCCTCTCCCCTTCTCTGAAATCAATAAAAATGTATTTTTTTTAAAAAAAAGAATACATGTATTTAAAAGGAGCATTTGAGATCTTGTTCCCTGGCATGTGTCACCAGTTTGGGCTCAAACTCATTAGGACTATTACACGCTACAAAACAATGTTATTTAGGGGTTGAGAGGCTTTTCCATTTCCTATCAGCTGTCAGTTCCTGCTGTGAGCACATTAAGCCTCTCCTATTCCACTCTGTAGCTACTGCACTTGCAGTAAACCACAAAAGTGGAGAAGGAAATTTGTTTGCAAATAATTCTAATGAAAGAAAAAAAATGCCATGTGGAAAGAAAAATGAAAAAACTAGTATCCTTTTCTGTTCCCCAATTCTCAGCTATGGGATACTGTATAAATAAGGTATATTAGTGAGAGCTATGATATTTACCTGAAAACTTTTTGTCTCTTTGTTTTCTTCTAGGGTTAGGTTTGCAAAATCCATTTCAGCAATACTGGTATCACTGGTGCTTATTAATGTAAGTTCGGGTTCTTCCATTATACCACGGCCAGACTCTGTCTCCTGTGCAGTAAAATTAATAAGGAAACCGTGTCCAAAAATAATAGCCTTAAACATTCAAGATGTGAAAATAATGTACATTATGGAGGAAGAACAACAGAGCACAGCAGTGCACCCCCACTTTCAGAAATACTGAAGAGGATTCAGGGATGGGTGAAATGTAATTGTCTGAAAATATCTTCTGCAAGGATTATAAAACTAAAGGATTGCAGGGCTAGGGAGATAAGGTTATTCGGGACTGAAGAACCAGAAGGTATAGCCTGTCTTAAGGGAGCAGCGCTAATGGGCTGCAGGCAAATGTAGGCCATTACTGCCAGAGTAATTTTTTAAGGGAAAACATTGAACGAGAATTTACAAAAGCCAAATCTCTAGATGTTGCCCTTATTTTCAGTCTCTACTATGACATGCTTATGTGTGGAAGGACAAACAATACTATATTCAGATGATGAGTTGAAAGCAAATAGATCAATGCAGCAATTTTCAACCCGTGTGTCACAAGAAATTTTAAGACATGCAATTCCTGACTATTTAGTCAGGGGCAGGCACTCTTTCCCCTTAGGTTGTCAAATTAAAAAATGACAACAGCCAACACAACAATAGCCTTCTGGTGCGAATGAATCTAAATTATACCTATTTTTTTGGTCAGATCAACAAAAAACATTTTGTTGTGCCACAGAATTTTAGTAATTAGTTTATGTGTGCCATGAGATGGAAAAGGTTGAAAATAGCTGGATTAATTCAATGCAGTACGAGGTCAAACACTGAACATGCTGAAGCAGAGGCCGGCCACCATTCCTCAGGGAAACTGAGAAGGGATATATGCACTGGGAGGAAAATCTTTTGTAAAATTCAGAGATCTCCAAATCTGGAGATTTCTGATAATTATGAGATTGACTATCAGGTATATCAACAAGCAGCTCTGCTGTTTCTCTTGAAATCTGTTTCAAAACTCTCTCTGGATTTGGACTTTTTATGCCTTCTGCTTAATATTTTTTGTTGGGTATTATTTTACCCTCCCTTCCTGCCTTTGACTAAATTAAAAATATTTTCTGTTTTCATATTTCTTTTTATTTTCTGCTGTTTTGGAAACTATGTTTTATTTCTACTCTATTAATAATTACCTTTAAATTTATAACATGCATACTTAACTATATATATGTATACAAGTATGCGTGTATATATATGTTTTTGACCAGTATCTTAACAAAATAAAAACACAAATATTAGTTTAAAAAAAAAAGTCATCTTAGCAAACCACTCTAAGTGCTGTTTAGACAATACAGATTTCACTCACCCAGACTGGAATAGAGCTCTGCAGTGAAAATGATCCAGAACTGAAAAAGAGCTCTGACTGTGACGGCTGAGATAGGTTTGGTATGATTTTTGGAGTTTCTGCTTCAGTTGAGTCCTCAAAATACTTTTCATTCTGAATAGTTAATGAATATGGGATCTGAACTGAAGTTCCCATCTCCACTGTTCTTACACATAATTGTGAGTCAATTTCCTGTACATGTGGATTTACATGGAAAATTCCACAGGTTTCACTTTTATCTTCTTTAGTGAGTCCTTGACTTTGTAACACTTTATCAACCCCTCTTTCTGATAGTTCTTCAAAGCTCAGTCCTTCTTTTTGGCCTTCTAATTGGTCTTTCATGGAGCACTCGCTAGAAGTAGAACCACATGGAGTGCTATGCGATAAATTTAACTGATGAAATACATTAGCCTCAGCAGATGAACTGAAGACTGAACTTTGCAAATATCCTACAGAGAGCTGAAAATGAACATTTTCCCCCTTATTTTGTAATATTTCAGTAGGTTCACAGGAGTAGGTCTGATTTTCCATGCCTTGGGAAGAATCTCTTGCTTCAGTGCTAAAAATACTTGGTAGATTAGCATGCTGGCTTCCCGCTTGTGAAGAAAATTCTGGCAGAAGCTGTTGAAAAGGTTTTTCAGATCCTGCAATAAGTTTAAGAAATCAGTTAATCATCATATGTTATAAAACTTGGATATAGATACAGTCCCTAATACTTTGAGCAAATTACAAAGGTTATTTTAAAATTTTATTTGCAAATTTAATTTTAAAGTTTTTAAATGTTTTCAATAACTGGTTATTTTTTAAAAGGTGAATATGAAACACAGATAACACAACCTAATTTATCCAGGAAAAATAGCATTGTCCCCTCTCCATGAAATTAAATCATAATTCCTCTCTTGAATATACAACTATCTTAAAGAGTTCCTACAATTTTAGGAGAGAGTTGATGTATGTAAACATAAATAGAAAGCTAAAGGATGGTCACAGTGATTTTCAAATAACTCTACTGCTCACATCATGTATCTTCTCTTATTATTTGATAAAAAAATATGGCTCTTCGACACAATGAGATTTTCCTTCATAAGAGAACCAAATATTGATGCTGTTATAACATAAGACTTAAAACGTGCATGTGTATCTCGTGTGTATTTATGTATATATAGAATTTGTACAAAAAGTTTTAGGATACTTAAACTGTTGGCTGTAAGTGTTGAGGTAGGGAAGCTTAGCAAGAGGCAGAACTTTATCAAGTTCGCTACTGTGAAAATTGCAAAGTGAGCATATATTACCCTCTGTTATTGAAATGAATACAAAAGAAACAGAATGAGGCAGAATTTCCAAGAAAAATGTATTGGGTTTTAACTTTTTCCTAACTTAACATACATACCCTCAATAATATTTTCTGTGCCAAAACTCAGAGCTGCAGTGTGAGCCAAGTTAGGGTCAGGTTGCTGGCTCAGGCTTGTGTTCAGAGGAGAATGCAGGCTGGCCCTCAGTGCTGTGAAGGAAGCTGTACTTTTGGAGGATATAGTTGCATGGTGGCTTTCACATGAAGCATCTGAGCTCTGATGGAAAACAGGGAAATGCTGAAATGCTGACTATGCATTACAAGTAGAGTCAATAATCATGTTCCTTTGATATTACTCTTCTTTATTTTTATTAAATATATCTTTATTGATTTCAGAGAGAGGAAAGGAGAGGGAGAGAGAGAGAGATAGAAACATCAATGATGACAGATTCATTGATCGGCTACAGCCCGCAACCCGGGCATGTGCCCTGACCGGGAATCAAACCCTGATCGCCTGAATCCTAGGTCGACGCTCAACCGCTGAGCCACGCCCGGCCGGGCAATATTACTCTTCTTTAATTGCCACTTGACTATCACACGAATAATTTCCTTACTCAAAACCAATTCTTCCATTTCAGTCGATATGATATGAAAGAGACTTTTTAAAAGATTATTTACGAAACAAGTTACAAATTAACCAGACTGAGTTTAGAACATGATGAAATCATTTTCTGATAAGCTGGAACTATGTACAGCAGCCCAGGATGCCCAGATGTGGAAGTAGAAATACCCAGGTTTGAATCTTAACTCCTTTACTAGGTAGAAAAAGATTTTTAAAATTTTGCAAAATTATGTTCACTTGAACTTTTTAAGACTGAATTCCATTAAAGTAAATAAACAAACATAAAAATATTCTCAAGTCTTTTGTGAGTCATTTTCCCTAGCTGGAAAAAGGCTGATAGAACAAAATTCTAATGCAGCTATTTTCTTTTTTTTTAAATATGTTTTTATCAATTTTTTAGAGGGAAGGGAAGGGATAGAGAGAGAGATAGAAACATTGATGAGAAATATCAATCGGCTGCCTCCTGCATGCCCCTACTGGGGACCGAACCCACAACCTGGGCATGTGCCCTGACCAGGAACTGAACCAGCAGGGCGACCTTTTCGGTGCATGGGACAATGCTCACTCCACTGAGCTACACCACACCCACCGGGCTAATGCAGCTAATTTCAATCTTGGCTCCACATAAGAATCACCTGGGGAGCTTTAAAAAAAAATGCTAATATCTGAGCACTCCCAGAGATTCTGATTTAATAGGTCTGGGGTGCAGTTGGGCACAGGGATTTTTAAAAGCTTTCCACATGACTCTACTTGGCAACCAAGATTAACAACCACTGTTCTGTTCTAACAGAAGAAAAGATGACAAACTGTTCTTGGAAATTCAGTGAAATGAAGCATCTACTTCAACATACCTGGTAAATGTCTCTGCTTTCTTGAGAAATCCCAGAGGATAATGACAAATCAAAATCTGGCTGCGGTTCCAAGGGTTTAAACAGCTGACAATGCAAGTTGGGAAAAACGTATTCCAGTTCTGGAAAGTCAAGGTCAACTGCTGGAATTTTGAGGAAAAAAAAGGAATTTTTTTTTTTTTTTAAATATATCTTTATTGATTTCAGAGAGAGGAATGGAGAGGGAGAGAGAGAAATAGAAACATCATTAGAGAGTCATTGATCAGCTGCCTCCTGTACGACCCCCACTGGGGATTGAGCCTGCAACCCAGGCACGTGCCCTGACCGGGAATTGAACCAAGATCTCCTGGATCATAGGTCGATGCTCAGCTGCTGAGCCATGCCGTCTGGGCAAGAGGAATTTATTTTTAAAATAAAGCCTAGAAAAGTAATACTAAGAACATAAAAATTCGTAAGTAATTCATAAAAGCTTATTTTTAGGTAAATCCCATTCAACAAAATTCCTTCCATTTTTTTCATTACCAAAGGTGTTTTCAAATTAGGTCCTATCACTGCTTACTTACATTGTAAAAAACATGGAAGACACTCTCAATGACCAAAATTTGACAAGTATGTCTCCATTTATACCAGGCCAAAGTTTTATGAGGTTAATTAGGCGTAAGGCCATTATGATCATTGCTTTGCTATATGCTTTGTTATTCTCACTTAGCTCTTTTCAGGTCAATGATCAAAAAAAGAAAAGCTGAGTGTCACTATGGGCCAGACATTGTACTTTATGTACATTATCTCAATATCCAAGATCCCTCTTTTATAGATGAGAGTATCTTGCCCATGGTCTCACAGCTACTAAAATGGTCAAACTAGGAGTCGAATCCAGGTCTGCCCGATTGGCACTATGGCCCTCAAGCTGTTATAGCTAACTTTGCAACAGTAAAGGAACATCTGCTGAACTCTTCTTCCATGTGTTCCTCTGTGAGTCTAACTGGTTCAAGTCCCCTCTCTCTCTAAGTGCCCTCAACACTGTCCATGGCATACCTGTGCTGCAGCAGGCCATGAAAACATGGAGCTCAGTCACTACTCAACACTAAAAAGGATAAAGTTAAGTTACAGTTTATATAAAGTATTGGTCCAAAATAATTTTACCCTGCAGGTCTGATTTTTCAGTCATCAAACTTGCTTCATTTATGTACTTGTCTATTGTCCGCTGAATGTGTGCTTGACCAGATGTAAATTTTTCCACTGCAGGTGACAGAGGTTTATGAACATCCCAAGAGTCCTGCCTTTGATCAGTTACTTGTGCTGGAGGAACCGTAGAACTTAAAATAATTGCTGCTGCTTCTTTGCCAGTTGTAGATTCTTGATCCCTATGGTCCACATGCTCTGAAAATGACTCTGCAAATTGAGATTAATGAAAATATTTAATGGCTGGGTACTTCCTTAGAGAAAAATTTTGGTGAGAGACATAGCAATATACATTGATAAAGGATCAGTGCAACCAAGAAATATGCTTCCCACTGAATAGGAAAATGTGACATTAGTGGAGACTTCTCAAAGTATTGTTGAGGATCCAAAGAGCATCCTCAAGGGTCTGGAAGATTGTAATTTCCAATCGTGTTTAGAATATCATATTGTCCAATATTCTATCAGGCATAAAAACTGTACTTTTGAGATTTAAAGAAATAATCCCTCTCAGTACAGCGTGAAAAGCAATGCTTACTCTCACTACTGTACTGCAATTGTACTGTGCTGGTCTTCCAATTTATTTACAGACATTTTGACATTATTACCTGGATCTGTAAAGCTCAAATCTGTGTTTTCATTACTTAAGCTCCCAGTAGAAATAGTTATTGAAGATAATGGCTCATGATAAATGTCTTGTGTTTCAGCCTAGAAATAAGGGGAATATTAGACCACAATGTAGGAAGTAATATCTAGAAAAAACCCAAACCACCAACATCAGCAGTTATCAATTCTGAGCTCAGATCAAGTGTAAAAACTTTCATAATTACAAAGGTCAGTACTCAAACCTTGTCATCCTTGCTCAGAACTGACCAGCCTTTCATACACACATGTCCTCACCCCCAATCTCATTCACCCATCAAGTCCTCAGTTATCCACTGTCACCTCCACACACACACACACACACACACACACACACACACACACACACACACACACTTTTAAACTACTTTATACTTTGCTTCTCAGAACTATAGAGATCATGCATCAGGTAGACTGGAAGGTCTTCTGATGCTCAGATTTGGCTATTTTCATCACTGATCCACTTCAGTAGGAGCAGATCTCAGAAAACACAACTCTTTAGGACAGTGGTACCTTGGTTTTCGAATGTACTTTGTTCTGGAAGACCGTTCGAGTTCTGAAACATTCAAAAACCGAGGGATCAATAACCAACAGCTAGGCCTCAGGACCTTGCACTCAGCAGAAGCCGTGTGGCATGTTCAACTTCCGAGGCGTGTTCGAAAACCGAAGCATTTATTTGTGGGTTTAGGGCGTTCGTAACCCAAAATGTTTCTCAATGGAGACGTTCGAAAACCAAAGTACCACTGTATTTCACAACTTCTGTGAACTAAACAAAAAAGAATATAAAGCCAAAGAGCTCTAACAATGTAGTGCACACTAAGACATTACTTACCTTATTATCTGGCTTCACAGCTGGACTCAGGTATGTATGTTCTTCTCTGTCCACAGCATAACTTAATACTGCATGATTCTCAGCCACAGCCTCCTTGACGGTGACTGAAATGGGGGGAAAAAAAGATTTGGATTATGATAAACCAAATTCTTAGCACTAGAGGGTATCATTTCCTGTTTTCCTACAATTTTCTTTCATATTTTGCTTTGTAGAGTTGCCTTATCTTAGACTAAAAAACAAACAGAAAAAAACATTCATTTTATTATTCAAACATTTACTAGTCAGCATAATATACTTTTTCCTGGAAAACTAGTTGTCAGCGTTACTCCATGAATAAAACTTTTTTTTTTAAATCCTCACCCGAGGATATTTTTTCCATTGCTTTTCAGAGAGAGTGGAAGGGGGAAGAGAGAGAAACGTCGATATGAGAGACACACTGATTGGTCACCCCCCGCACGCGCCCCAACTGGGGTCGGGGAACAAGCCTGCAACGGAGGTATGTGCTCTTGGCTGGAATCGAACCCAGGACCCTTCAGTCCACAGGCCAACATTCTAGCCACTGAGCCAAACTGGCCAGGGCTGAATAAAACCATTTGAAGAGAGCCCTATAACGTACCCAGAAGATCCTCCGGAGAGATGAGTGAACAGGGTAGCATCTGAGTAGTGGTAAGAAGCGAAAAATAAAAGTTGGAGAAAGGAGCAAGGTCAGTCATTTAAGACACTGAAGAATTCAACAAACAGGTCCCTGAAAGTAGCTGGAAGAAAAATGACTGTCATTGCTTTGGAAATGGTTCACTGGGAGTAGGGACCCATTAGGAGGTTCCTAAAAAGGGGAAGTAACATTATGAAAAAAGGTCTTCAACACAGTAATCTTCCCATGCTATGAGGAAGGCAACAGTTCTTCCTTTCCTTCAGGAGCAAAGCCCCATTTCCTGCCTTACGACAAAAGCAACGGGTACAGAGCTTGAAGGTAGCATTACCACCTAAAAGCTATTACAAAAGGTGAGGTGATGAGGACCTGAATAAAGTGGTAGGTAGGGAATGAACACTCCCTTCTAAGAGAGAACAATACAAACCTGGGGATGATTATGAGGAGAAAGGCAGCCAGAGAGCAGGAACTGATCTGGCACTATCTATCAGCTAGACCTTTGTGTTCTTGTGACACATAACACTTCCACAGAACACCACTATCAGAAAAGGCCACTCTGTGACCACGATGGATCAAGGCAAAAAGCAGACCATGTGCTCTCATCTCTGAACAGAGACAAAATCACGAATATAGTCCAGACCACAAACACAACTAAGCATCTCATCCTGGCTAATATGGTGACTGCTGCTTCTTTACCAGTTATAGCTTTAATCAGCCTCACTCCATTATTCCGACCTCATGAATAAGAACTTTTTAGGTACCCCAAAACAGAATTACCCTGCTCCCTGATACCATCCAATACTACTAATAAAGTTCCATTTCCTTGAATCTTCCTCAAAATCACCTAATAGAAGCCCAAATCTTACAGTAAGTCCTCTCATTTTGATTTTACTGATTTGAGTGAGTGAGAAAGAAAGAGAGAGAGGAAACATCGATTTGTTGTTCCACTTTTTTATGCATTCATTGGCTGATTCTTGTATGTGCCCTGACCGGGGATCGAACCTGTAACCTTGGCATATTAGTACGACGCTCTAACCAACTGAGCTGCCCAGCCAGGGCCCAGTAAGTCTTTCCTAATACCCTCTTATTGAGACTCTCACTGTTTCCCACAGTGGCCTTCATTACAACAAGTTAAAACTCCCAGCTTTGTTCAACCACAGGTGCATTTCTGGTAGTCTTCAGCTAGAGAGCATCAATGGGTAGAATAAATTTATCCTTTAGCTAAATTTAAAATAATGATATAACAGTTTTACTTTATGTGTTAAAAACTATAATTCATTGGAAACTATATCTTCTACAGTCACTTCAATTTCCAATTTAAAAAAAAATGCTGAAGTCAATTTTTCTGTAAACCCTCAACAAGAGAACAAGTCTCTCTCATCACTTATTCTATTAAACTAGAGATGCAACTAAGATAATCACTCAAGTATATGTGACAACTAAAATAAAAAGGAATCTGGTTAGAAAAGGTAACTACTTAGAATGTGCTTTAGAACTAATAAAGCAGTACTAGAACTATGCTTCGTATGGTTAGTAAGCATGCTATACATGTGAAACAGCTTGTTACATCCATGCATAAATTAATTAATACTGGTTGTCTTTGGGTGGCAGAATTAAGTGATTTAATGTTTTTGTTTTCTTATAACCCTCTTTATTTTCCAAATATTTAGAAGTAAACAAAATAGCTCATTTAGAAAGCCACATGTAGAATTTTTTAAAGATAGTATTTAACAGTAATTAATTAAATGTGAATTGTTATGAATAGGCTTAAACACAAAATTTGCAGAGGTTGCCAACTATAAAAACCTCATACCTTCAAATACTTCCTACTAGCATTTATTTAGTGAAACAATTGAAAAGCAAAATTAACTATTCTTTAAATAAACTTCACTTCCCTCATTCAACTTTTTCTGTATAGAACACACATTTTTTTAAAAATCTACAGTTGAATAAATAAAATAGAAAGTGAAACCAAGTCTCCAAAAAAGGTAAACCTGTACCAACACTTTGGTGATGATCATCTAGACACTTTTCAATGCATTAACACAGATTTCCCTGTCACTTAACACGACACAGAATCGCATGGTATGGGCGCACCATAATGATTCTACTGCCAACAATCACTGAAGTTATTTACCATTTTTTATTACAAACAGCACTACAATAAATATTTTTTGTCCACACACCCTTGTGCACAGAAATTCCACTTTCAACTTCTTTTATCTCTCACCTGCTTTATTAGAGTCGTCACCACAGACATTCTCCTGGGCAATCGAGTGAGGATGAACAAATGGGTCACGGTCCAATGGGGTCCCAAGGAAACTTTGTTCTCGACTTATAGAAACCCTCAGGGGGTCTCTGTCTTGATAAAAGTCTGTTTTACCTGGTAGGGAAAAGGACTTGTTAAGACTTCTACTTACGTTTCTAGCACTAGCCAAAACTAAAATAGCAATTTTGATTATGGGGTAAAATTCTTAACTCTTAACGACTTTATGTAGCAAGAAAATAATAACTACTTATCTTTCCCATAGGCTTTTAAATTATTTTACTTCAATTTTACTGAGTTTTTAATGGTATACCTACTTAATACCAGATAATGCTTCAGTACTGAATCACAGGAAAAATGCCTGGAGACTTTACTAATCATTAATAGTACTATGAGATATCTCTTCATAATACAAAGTTCAAAAATAGCCACAGTTAATCTGTGGTATGAGAAATCAAGAGGAAGATTAGGACAGAGTATTACCCTGGGGACAACTGAGTGGACAGTAATGGAGAGGGTACAAAGGAAGGGCTTATGTAATTCTAAAACATTCCAATTTTTAACTAGGGTGGTGTTTACACGGGGTGGTTATTACAGTGATAATCACTGAAATAAACACCTATGATTTATGCACTTCTCTGAATATTATATTTTGCTACAAAAATAAAAACAAGCAAGCAAAGGAGTGGGAGATTCCCAACTGTAGAAGCTAATTTACTGAGAACCCCACAAAATTTGGGAATTAAAGGCACCAGGTATTGCAAAAGGATGGTGTGTGTCAGGAAACTAAAAACTGGGAGAATGTTTAAAACTATGTACTTGGAACAGATCCCTCCCATCTAGGGACATCCCTGTCCTTCAACATCATCCCCAGAAGAGACTACAGATTTAGTCTCTGAAGGAACTGAATCTAATACATTCTGAATTCAGGGGGATCAGGCACTGAAAGGTGCAAGGGAGAGATAGAATGCCATTAAAAAAATCAGGGGTATTAAAAGAAAGTCTGCATCCCCCAGATCCCCCAGGTCTGCCAGCAGCCAGGCTTGTATCAGGCTTGAAGGTCTTTCTTTGAAGAACTACAGATACTAATTTGAGGGTCCCCAGTGAAAAGCCACCTTTTTCAGTGAAGTTCATAAGGCCCCTGCCTACAGAATTTCCAATCAGCCTTTTAGCATCCTACTCCAATATGCAAGCTTTTAGAGAAACCCTCTAAAATACCAGTCAGAAACAACAAAAAAAGAAAGAAAAGAACTCAGACAAACACAGAAAATATAGGAACCCAAACAAACAAAAAACTATACACACACACACACAGGAGGTAATATTTTGCATCCATGAAAATAGCAGGATGCTATGAAAAAGAAAAAAAATCAGGAAAAAGAGCAAGCTTTTAGAAACTACAATTTAATAGTCAAAATAAAAATTCATAAGAAAAGTTAAAAGAAAAAGTTGAGGAAATTCTCCCAGAATGCAAAGTTAAAAGAAAAAGAAATGAACTATAGAAAATTGGAAGATCAAAACAGATTAGTGCTTCTCGACATTACTTTCATCATCATCCACCTAAGGAGCTTTTAGGCTTTTAAAAAAATTGCCTTCTCCCCTAGCCAGTTTGGCTCAGTGGTTAGAGTGTTGACCCGCCAACTGAAGGGTCGCGGGTTCGATTCTCATCAACTGCACGTACATCGGTTTTCAGGCTCAATTCCTGCCCCAGTCGGGGCTCTTGGGGGAGGCAACTAATCGATGTCTCTCTCTCTCTCACATTGATGTTTCTCTTGCCTCTCTCCAACCCTTCTGCTCTCTCTCTAAAAAAAAAAAAATATCAATGGAAAAAATATCCTCAGGTGAGGATTAACAAAACAACAAAATGTCTCCTAACTCCATGAACTTTTAATAACTATAGATATTAAAGACTTTTTCACCTCCCCAAGAACCAATTTTCATCCCTTTTGGAGGCAATAATACTGTTGTTAAAAATGCATGATATAGGTCATCCAACTTTTTTTTTTTTTTTTAAATATATCTTTATTGATTTCAGAGAGAGTAAAGGAGAGGGAGAGAGAGAGATAGAAACATCAATGATGAGAGAGTCATTGATCGGCTGCTGCCCGCAACCCGGGCATGTGCCCTGACAGGGAATTGAACCCTGATCGCCTGGATCCTAGGTCGATGCTCAACCGCTGAGCCATGCCCGACTGGGCGGTCATCCAACTTTCAACTAAAAGATATTTCACAGAGAAAAAGGTGTGATCTCAAATTATATCAGAGGTATTTAATAGAAGTATTAGTGTGGGAAGACAAACATTCAACAGAAGCTTTAAGCAAATGAAAAAAGGAGAAAATTTACAATAGGAAAAGTTTTACAGTTAATATAGTCACAGTATACTAGTTGTCTCAACAGTGAAAAAATAGATCAGCATGATGATAATTTAGCTTATATTTTGCTAAAGTCCACTGCCAATACAAGGAAAATACAAGAAACACTTAAAGACTTGTAAAATGACTGCCTCTAGAGAGTAGATTAGGAGTAAGGGGTGTTTAGGGCAGGAAGAAATGCTGTTTCATGTTCTAACCTTATGCCAACCCTGAAGGGAGGAACAGGATCATGAGGGGCCTGGTAGGTGAAGCTAGGACTAGACTTAATTGGAACTTATTCCTCTAATCAAAGGGATACTACTGAAGGGTTTAAAACAGGTAGAAATAAAGGGAGATTACTCTGAATATGTCATGTGAAAATGAATTAAAGCTAGATTGGAACCAAGGAGACACTGGGAGATATAGCAGCCATTCAATAAAGAAATGATGGTGCGAATTAAATGAGTGGTAGTGGGAATGGAAAGATATGGACAGGTGCCAGAGCTGATCAAGCAGAACTGAGAAGTTGTGATTTACTGGGTGTCGGAGAGGTAGACAGAGTGTTAAAACTTACATCTGGGTACAATTCACCGAAAAAAGAAGGCTGAAAGATAAGGAGTGGAGGTGAGGGAACAGTATAAAGCTTTCCCTTTTAGACATGAAGACATTATGAAACCTTGAAACATGACTCATTAAATTACAGGAATCGATGAGAATTTCCCAATGCTCATTGTGAATTAGGGAAAGCATCAATCAATTCCTGCTGAAGTTGTGGTTTGCCAGATAGTGCAAAATAGAAGAAAAACCTCCAAAGCCTAGTAATGAATAAAATAATTACTCTATGTTATAAGTTCTATAAGACATAATAAGAAAGCAGAAAGGGGACTGATTTTTAAGAATTATTCTCAATCTCTACCTTCTTTAATTCTTTCAGGCAAAACAAAGATACAATATTTTATGGCCAAAGACCAAAATAACTAATACTAACATTGTACTTCCATGTGCCTTTCTACTGACAAAGCTAATTTCTCTCTTAAAAAGGATTTACTTTGATAAATTTGATCAATTACACTATTTGGCAAGTCTGAAATCTAAAAATAATTATGAAATTCAAATAGGGCTATTTACTAAGTATCTCAGGGAGGAATTTTTCTAGATAATTGGATCTAGGAAAAAGTACAGTGAAGAAATACAGCTAATTGTCCTTAAAGCCAGGACAATTAGTTAATCCTCACCCGAGGATATTTTTTTTCCCTTGATTTGTTTTAGAGGGAGGAAGGAGGGAGGGAGAGAAACATGGACGTGAGGACACACTGATTGGTTGCCTCCCACATGTGCCCCAACTGAGGCTGGGGATCAAACCTGTAACCCAGGTATGTGCCCTTGACCAGTAATTGAACCCACAACTCTTCAGTGCAGGGGGCTGACATTCTAACCACTAAGCCACACCAGACAGGGCTAAAACCAGGATTTTAAGCATAATATGTAATCTATAAAAGATACAGGAAAAGAACAATAAAGATACTGACATAGAAAAGCAACAGGGAAAAGAGAAAAAACTAAGTTATATCCTGAAGAAACAGGTTTAGAAAGCAGACATGAAAGGAAGCAGAGGGAAGCAAGAGTGTCAGAATATTGAACAGCAAAGAATTTTTATCTATAGTAAATTGGTTCTACCCCATATACAAGAAAAAACTAGTTATAAAATGCCACATTTCTTTAAGTTCAAATTTTATATAGTGCTTATATAAACCATTTTTTTCTTTCCATAAGTACTCAGTCAGGCTTCAACAACAACAAAAAATTAGCATCCTGAAAAAACTGGCAAACTATTAAAAAAATCGTATTTTATCAAACCATCTGTTTACCTAGTACAGAAGGTCTGCCACCACTTGCTGGTGATTCTACCTCTTGTATAGCACTAAGTTCATGTTGGTTCAAGTCCAATCCACATTTAACTTTTGCTACAGGTGGCTTTGAGGCTCTCCTACCCAGTTCTTTGTTCAGATGCTCACCTATCAAGTCAATGATAAAGTTAGGCAGAATACAATCTATTAATATACTACAAACTTCTCTTTAACCAGCAAGTTGCAAGAAGTGAAAGCAAAATATAATCAGCGAAATAATTACAATGAAATACAATTATCTTACCACACTGCTTGGTACTTACCTTCTGAAAGCAGCTGATTATCATCAGAGTTGCTCTTATCTGCAGTACTCATGCTTCCATGATCATCTCTTGTTTGGTCTTGGAGAAGAGGAAGCCACTCTCTGAGCATCTGGGGATTTAAGTCCTTTTCAAAAGTGGGTTTGCTTGTCTGAAACAGTGGACAGATGAGGGTGGGGATGACACACTGGATAAGGGATCATTCAAAGCATTCGTTAGACTTGTATCTCCCTTTTAAATTACAACATCAACCAAATAAACAGTTCACACTATATTATCCATACATAAAAAACAAGAAAGGCCTCTAATATCAAAAGGCTGATATATTTCCATTGGAAAGTACAACCACTCACAGCCTTTGACCTAAAAACTTAGCCTCCATGGTACATTTCAATAAGACTTTACTTGAATATCCCCCTCTGCTTTTCCTTCAAAATGACCAGTTAAGTCCCTAAAACTCAAATTCTCACAAACTCAACTCAAGCTTCTTCTGAACATCAAAGATTTACAGAATTCTACTTAGGCTAAATTTTGAAAATAGCCTTTTAAAGTAAAATGGAAAAATTCATATTTTGGAGAATATACTCTTATCTCCCCTATAGAGAAGCTATGAATGTCTGAGTGACTGTGCTAGAGTATTCTTTATAATTCAGTGACAAGCAGCAGGTCCAGCTGTCCATCAGCCTAAAATCATGCCGTTTTACAACAGGTGTTAATACTGTCACTTAATGAAAAAAAGGGTACTGATTTTGATTCACATACAAATATCAACAAAGTGCTATACAGAAAGCACAAGGTCTGCTATTTGTAGAAGACAAATTCTGCTAACGTGTTATTTTATTTTACAATTTATTCTTCTTATAGTAAGCTCAAAATCCTTTATAACAAAACTTCAAATGACAATCCATACTTTTAAGAGTGTTTGCATTTGGCTGTATCAAACTACTGGCTGAAATCAGCTGGGTTTCAAATAACTATTAACTTGATAAACACCATTTGAGATAGTGTTTATGTTTTTGTTTAAGGTAGAAAATTAAAGCAGTTAATGTTAAACTGTTTACTCTCAGTAAGAACTTATTTAGGCCCAAGATGAAAACATTACGCTTGTCTGAGTCGGGTCAGCTCCACTGGTTAATTCTTAGACATTCAAGTTTCATACATACCTGACTGTTTTTTAAGAAATCCTTCAAAGTCTCTTGGTGTTTCTGTATCTGCTGCTGCAATGCTGTCTGTCTGTGTACTAGCAGCTCTTCTTCTTTTTGCAGATCCAACTGCTTCTGAAGTCCCAAGTTATCTTGCTGGGCTACGACAGGCTGTGAAAAACTCCAAAGTCTACCTTGGAATTTTGGGGCCATAGAATTGCTTGAAGAAACTGCATGTTCATTCTTGGATGAATCCAATTCACAAATGTCTTTATATGTAACTTCACCAAAAGGTAGTGAAATAAATGAATGCTCTCTCTCCTTGGGTAGAAACAAAGAGGGAACAGCATGCTCAGAAGATCCACTTTCAATCAACTTACTTTTTTTGGTTAAAAGCAGATCTTCCTGGGCCTTCTCATCAGAGTGCACCACTTCCCTTTGCAAGTCCAAGTGTGCTGTCAAATGAACTTGCTGAGGCAGAACAGACTGTGAGAAACTCGAAAGCCTATCCTGTGATCTGAGGACCACAGGATGACTTGAGGGTGTAGTATTGGTACTTCTGCTTGGAAAAGACTTTTGGATTCTTTCAGAGTCAACAACAGGCAATGCTACCTGTGATAAAGCTGAAGAGGGGCTAACCTGCTCAGATGATACCCCTTTCTCCAACTTACCTAGTCTTTGCAAAAGCAATTCTTTTTGGACTTCAGGTCTAAATTGAATGGCTTCCCTTTGTATATCTAACTGCTGCTCAAGTACCATCAAATCATGATGGTGAGGTTGAATAAAATGCTCAGAAGATAACTTTTCCTCAAATTTATTTTGTCCGGGCAATATAACTTGTGGAACAGGCTGCGATAAACCCAAAAGGCTATCAGGCAACCTTGGTATCTCAGAATGACCTGAGGATGTATAACTCTCAGTCAGGCAAGGTTCTTGGATTCTATCAGATTCAGTAAGAGGTGGTGAAGTAAATGAACGTACGCTTAGGGGTAAGGAAGAGGTGCCAACCCGCTCAGGAGATCTCATTCCTTCCCTCCGCTCACTCTGTTTACATTCTTTCTGGGCTTTTTGCCTAGATTGAATGATGGCTTCCCTTTGTGCAGCTAATCGTTCTTGAAGCGCCTTCAAATTATCTTGTTGAGGCTGGATAAGTTGTGAAATCCTCAAAAGCCTATCCTGCAACTGTGGGATCTGAAAATGGCTTGAAGGAATTTTACCATCACTGTCTGTGAAAAGAGGTTCCTGGGCTATACCAGATTCAGAAGGCACTGAAGTAAATGAAAGCTGTCCTAACTGGGGCATGAATGAGGAGGAACCAGTTTGTTCAAAAGGTGTATTTCCTTGGGGTTTCTGGCTAAATTGAAGGGCCTCCTTTGTGTCTAGCCATTGTTGGTGCTCCTCCAAATTACCCTGTGAAAATCTCAGAAATCTTTCCTGAAATCTTGGGACCTCAGAATGCCTCAAGGAACCTGCACTGCCACTTGACAGAAATCCACGGCATCTTTCAGATTCATCTACCTGCAATAAGGGTAAAGAGGTGCCGGTCTGTTTGGAAGAAATTCCGTTTTCTAATTCACTTTGTTTGTGTACAAATTCCTGAGTTTCCTGTTTAGCACCAGTTATTATCCTTTGTATGTGTGACTGTTCTTGGAGCGTTGTCAAGTTTTCTTGCAGTGGAAAACTGAGAGGCTCATCCTGAAATTTTGGGATCACTGAGTAACTTGCAGGAATAGTACTCTCCTTCTCGGACAAATAAAGGTTCTGAATTCTTCTAGGTTCCGTTTTAGCAGAAGCTTGCAAAGCAACTGAACGTTGGGCACTCATCGGTGGGAATGAAGAACTCATCTGTCCAGACTTATCATCCCCCAAACCCCTTTGTCTACGTAAAAGTAATTCCATCTGGGCTGCGTGCCTAGCCTGAAGAGCATCCCTCTGTGCAGTCAGCTGCTCTTGGAGCAACTTCAAACTATCGTGCAAAGGTAGGAACTGCTGCAAGAAGCTCAAAGAGCCATCCTGAGATTTGGGGATTTCAGATTGGCTTGAGAGAAGTCTCTCCTCACTCTTAGATGAATACTGCTCCTGGATTTTTCCAGATTGAGTACCAGCAGAAACTAATGAAGTAAATGTATTCTGAGCTACCTGCGAGGGGAGAGAAGGTGGCTCAGTCTGTTTAGACAATACTCTTTCATCCAGCTCACCCTGTTTATGTACACACAATACTTCCTGGGCTTCCCGTCTGGCCTGAAGGCTGTCCCTCTGAATATTTAACTGTTCCTGAAGAAATTTCAAATTATCTTGCTGTGAAAAATCCGAAGGACTATCCTGAAGTCGTAGGGCCCCAGGATGGCCTGCAGGAACTGCAGTATCATTCTTGGATGGAGAAGATTCCTGGATTCTCCCTGATTCAACTTTGGCAGAAGGCACGGAAGCAAATGAATCTAGAGGTACCAATGGAAGGAATACAGAGATGCCGGTTTGCCCTTCAAATTCTTTCTGTTTGCCCAAAAGCAACTGTTCCTGGGCTTCCTGTCTGGACCGCAGAACTTTCTTCTGTAGGTCTAACTGCTCTTGGAGAGCCTTCAAATTACCTTGCTGGACTGTGATGTTCTCTGAGGATGGCAAAGACTTACCCTGCCTTTGGCTGATTACAGAATGGCTTAAGGAAACTGCACTTTTGCTCATGGTTGAAAAGGGTTCCTGGATTTTTCCAGATTCAACGTTAGTAGGAAGAGAAGTACAAGAATGCTCAGCTACCAGTGGTAGGAATGAAGAAGGTTCAGTTGGCTTGGCAGATGTATTTTCATTGTTCTCCGAGAACATTTGCTGGGAGTCTAAAGTTTCAGCTACTTCACTGGCATGCTGCAGTATTAGGGGCCTATCATGTGATAAAGCCCTTAAAAGTATATGAGAATCTTTAGGGACTGCTTTAGTGTCTCTCTGATATGTTTCAGTCTGTGAAAATTGCTTTGGCTGTTCTTGTGATTCCAAACATTTCTTGGCTAAAACATCTGTTTCTGTTGTTTCTACCTGTCTCTGTGGAAAGTGATTTTGTCTTGGAATCTGAAAAAAATCTTGTTCTAATCGGGGGATCTGTGTTAGTTGTATAGGTTGGTATTTGCTAGGACTCAACTTGGGTCTCTGACCTTGATCCCAATGTTCTGATATAAGAGTCTGTCTTTCAGATTTCCATGGTGGGACTGATACAACAGAATCAGAAATTAATGATGCAGCTGGCATGGATGGGTACTTTCCTTTTAACATAGTCTGATATTCAAGTAATTGTTTCCTGGCTGTTTCAACAGACTGTCTATGAAACCTACCAAAAATAAACACAAAAACAAAACAAATATTACTATTTTTAGATTTTTAAAAATGCTCCATATTCTGAAATGCCTACACATTAAATTCAACAGCAATCTAGGATGGGCCAGAATCATGGTGGAAAAGGAATAATGTTCACATTGCCCTTAAAGAAATCTACATGCCACAATTCTAAGGGAATCCTGATTATATCTTCATATAAATAATAAATCCTGAATATGTAGTCACACAATATAACACATGAACTGTACCCTAGCTAATACCTCTTTTGCTGTAAAAGCTGATGTTGGTAGTTTCGAATCATTCGCCTATGGCTATCTTCATCAGAACTTATGGCGCATGATACTGGAGCAGTGCCAACCTAATAAAAGACAAAGCTACTAATTAAAAAGTAAATCTAGAAACAAGTACTAAAGTATTTAACATGAACTGAAGTTCTATAATTAACTTCCATAGTTTTACTTTTTTATATAAAAAAAGACTGGCCCTTCCACTATTAAGAAACAAAATTATCTACCATTCTCTTTTAGTGCCACCAAGTCCAAGAGCTCGAAATATCCATTACATACAAATTATGGTCACATACATACACACTCTAGAAACTCAAAGATGAAAGCCATTAGGTTTGTATAAACTTATTTATTTATATTTATTTTTACATATATGTACATTATTAAAAGAAAAAAAATACCAAATTAAGAATTAGAAATGCATTTTTCTGAATGCTAAGATTGCTTATATTTTCTTATCCCCCAATGATCTATGTTGGGATGAGATTTTCCCACATCCTACCTCAGTCTGTTGAGTTTTCTTTCTTTTTTCTTCTTCCAACTGAGCCCGGAAGCAATCAGTTTCTAATCTTAACTTCTGTTTTTCAATTTGTTCAAGTAATTCCAATTGCTTTTGTTTCTGCTCTTCTATTTCCATTATCTACGTAACAAAAAACCTATTGAACTATTAACAAACTCACACAAAAGTTTAGAGTATGAATTACACTGAAAAGAGACAGGTATCATCACCAACAGTACCAATTATCCTAAAAGATTATCTGTTATTACTGCTGCCAGAGGGAGGAAGGAAGATAGAGATGAGAAAAATGGAAACGGAGAAAAAGGGAAAGAATTTTTATTTACTTATTTATTTTATTAATATATCTTTATTGATTTCAGAGAGAGGAAAGGAGAGGGAGAGAGAGAGAGACAGAAACATCAATGAGGAGAGAGTCATTGATCAAGCCCGCAACCGGGCATGTGCCCTGACTGGGAATCGAACCTTGATCACCTGGATCCTAGGCCGACGCTTAACCGCTGAGCCACGCCCGGCCGGGCAGGGAAAGAATTTTAAAAGAGGCAGAAAGAAGAAAAAATAAACACATAAACTATTTCTATTTCCTGGGAGCACAAGGAAACTTTGATGATCACTGAAGCCACCTCCAGAGAAGCAGCAAACAATGCTTGGCCAAATTCTGTGTTCATATCTTTAATTATACAATGTGCTCAGTAAGAAATGACAAAGAAATTAAGTATCAAGGCCTCCCCATAAAGGGGTGCAATTACCTAGAAGCCAAATAGTAATACAATGAGAAATATTGCCAGGCATGAAATAGATGGTCAGACAAAGGCACTGGGATGACACCTACACCCTAATGTTATACCAACACATACACAGAACCAAGTAATAAGAATGACCAAGTGTCATGAGGACAAGGACTGGACTAGTCTGGTTGCCTGCTAAATCCAGCACCTTATAAAGTCCCTGACACATATGTAATACATAATAAATATTATCTGAATAAGTAGAAAAATGAATGTATGTGAAGTTTTATTAAGAGGAATACTTTTATTAGAGGTAATAAAAATGATCTTGCTTTCAAAATTAAAAAATATCTCAATCTGAAATTTTACCTATTTCTAGTCAGGCAATAGATAAAATCAGTATTAGTCAGGCTACAGAGAGTTCCTATCTTCCTCTTCCTTACTTTCCCTCACTCATAGGAGACATGGAATTGAGCTGTTTACACTTCTGTAGTACCTCTAGAACAGCATTGTCAATACAAAAGTTACTAGTTACATGTGACTATGTAAATTAATTCAAATTAAGTAAAATTTAAAACTCAGTTCCTCAATTACACTAGACATATTTCAAGTATTTAACAGCCCTTGTAGCTATCAGTACCATACTGGACACAGATATGGAACACTGCCATTACCACAGAAAGTTCTGTTGGACAATAATGCTTTAGAATACTGATTTGAAAACATTTATTTGAGAAGAAATACTGGATCATAGAATTTAACTATTCAGTAGTATTTTTATAAAAACTGTAACTATAAACTGACTAGCTTAGTAATAATCAGCCTTTTTCAAGGTAATTCGTATTTTAAAAAGTCTTTTACTAAAGTACATGGGACCAAAATTGTAGTTAAGGAGGTTGAATTTAAACTTTTCTTCTGAAATACTATTTTTCAAAAAAACCTTTAAGATTACAAAGCTCAGCCAACTACCCAATATTATGACAGGGACTCATTTATTCAAGAAATATTTATTAAACACTTACTATGCATAAGGCATTGTACCAGAAACTATGTAGAATAAATTAAATTTTTTAAAAAGTCTCCAACTTTAAAAAACTAATAAATTTTATAGGAAAGATAAGATACATACAAAAGTATAAAATACGAAGCAGAAACCATAAGGGTCAAATGTGTAGTATATGTGAAGTGCCTTCTATCAGCTGAATGTGTAAGTCAAGGTAGAATAAATGGTATTAAATGTAGCCAGTCATTAAGACAAATTTCACTGGTCAAACAAAATTATAGTACTTTGGGGAACAAAACCTTTAAAAATAAAAATTTCAAATTACCTGTTTCTGTCTTGCTGCCATTCTAATTCTGGCTGCTGCTTCTTGAGGATGGAGAAGAACTGAACTCTGAGCTACAGCTGTGATAGGCTGGGTCTCATTTATTTCTAGGAGGATCCCCAAAACAAAAATCAGTTTTAATAATTTAGAATTCTGACACCACTCTAATGCTCTTTATTCATTCATTACATGAATTTTATTAGGAAAAAGATTTGAGGAGCCAAGCAAGTTTGAGAATGTAAATTAAAAAAATACCTTGTTCCATTTTAGAGTCTGCATCACAAGAAACTGATTGATCTTCACTAGTAAGTGGTCCAGAGTCAACTGTTAGCATATCACTTTCAACTGTAAGAGATATATTATTATGAGCATATTATCACTGTCAAACTCAAATCTGAACAAAATAACAAAAACCTGCATTCAGATTAACAATTCAATCTTGGTATACCTGAATGTCTTGTTTAAGATCCAGTCACCTTCCAGATGACCACATATTTTATACATTAAACTTGAGCCTAATATAAAAAGACAGATGGAAGACTAAATTTGTTAAAAAACAAAAAAGGGAAAGAATGAAGGAGAACCATTCAGAAGCCATGCTCACATCTTCAAACACAATGGGAGAGCACGAAAGGGGGATAAGCAAGGCATCAAAGTCTAAAGAGAAGCTTAAGAAACTTAAATGTATCTGACGTATTTAGACATTACAATTTTTATTAATTATGAAGCCACAGAAGAAAGTTAGCAATCATATCATGGTAGCCAGCAACTGCATCAAGCATTCATTCATTCATGTACTTATTCATTCAGCACCTACGTAAGTGCTGCATGTTGGAGACACTGGTAAATTAGAAATGGCCTCAAGGAGGTTTTACAGGGTGAGTAGGAACGTAAACGTTATATAATTTTCTGAGAAAAAAATATATAAAGTTAGAGACTATAAGTACTATATAAGAGAAACAGAGTTTTGCAATAGGGTATTACAGGGGAATCTGAATTACACTAGGGGCTTGGATAAGATTTCTTTTAGGAAATGACACTTAAGCAGGCACCTGAAAGGTAAGAAAGAATCAGCTAGATAACCAAGTATTAAAGCCCTGAGGATAAAAACTTGGCTCATTCAGGGAGCTGAAAAAGGATCAATGTACATGGGGTGTAGTTAAACAAGGGGGAAAATGAAGCAAGATGGGGCTAGAGAAACCCTACGCACGCAGGCCTTTTGCAAAATAACCTGTTGTGAACTGAGATGAAAGAGCCCCCTTTCACTGCAACTCTGCTGACCACTCCTTTGTACTGCCTTTGCTGTTCTCTAGCCATCTTCTAAATGCTGGAGTCCCTCAGATGATATTATAAATCCTCTTTCACTGAATTCTAAGAATAAACACACAATACAGTATACTCAAAAGCTGCTAACATGTTCATCTCCTTTGATTCTTTCAAGAGTTGTTCCTAAGGAAATAATTTAAAATATGGGCAAAGACTTTGCTAAAAGAATGCTCACTGCAGCACAAGTAACAAGAAAAATCATAAACAGCCTAAATGTCTCAACAATAGGAAACTGGTTAATTCTGGTTCACCAATGACACTGGAACTCACTCACTCACTCTCTCTCTCTCTCTCTCTCTCTCTCTCTCACACACACACACACACACACACACACACACGTATGTGTATACACATGTAATATTACTACACTGAAAGTGGTCTGGAAGAGAGTCACTAAAGTTTTCTTAATGTTTATTGCCTTTAAGTAGCAGCGTTTTGGACTCTAAAACGTTTTCTTGCTTTTGACCTATTTGATTTTTCAGGAATTAGCATATGTGCAAATAACTTAGAAAGGGTGTATGGGCTACAAAATAAAGACGACTGGACAGACCCACCTTGTTCCTGCCCAGAGGACAATGTTCCCTCTTCAATAGCAGTTGTTTCTGATTCAACTGTTGGTTCTTTACTCTCAGTTTCACTAACAGCCGTAATCGTTTCACTTTCATCCTCAGACATGGATTTAATTGTCCAGAGAGATTTTTGGTTTCGGATCTTATTTAATAATTTTTTGAAAAGAATTTTTGAAGGGAGCTGCTGGGTCTTCATTGCCAAGGGAACTAAAAAAAAAACCACACACCACATATTCAGCACCTATTGATATACCTGATATTATTCTATCTTTATACTTAGCTACAGCTACAACTACCAGTTAAAACAAAAGCATAACTTTATTTTCCTCACTTTATAATTTAATAGTATGTACAATGCTTTTCAAACCCAATCAAAATTTTATAACCAGGAATAATTTTTTTAACTTATATCTAAATAAAGACACCAAAATCAAACTACTTCCAACAATATGCATTCAACACAAATTTCCAGCTTAAAAACATATCAGGAACATGTTTATTCTGCTTGTTAAATGACTACAGAATACATACCTCTTACTTTGTAATGTTAACTTCGAAAATATGTGCTGTAAGGTTCTATACTCTATGCTAGAGAAGGGTAACAATTACGGCTCTGTACTTAGTAGGCTATAAAGAAAAACATAACTAGTTATAACCTTAAAAGCAAATCAGATGCTCCCAAATTATTCTTGGAACTATCTGGGAAAATTTCTCCCACTTATTATCATCATAAAGAGATCCCTATAGTTAAAAATTCTTAAGTTGTTTCCTCAAAACATCCTTCCATACAGGCTGATAGTGCAATGCCAAAATTCAGTACAGTACTAACATTCTCTAAGGGGACAAAACTGTGTTTCGAATACATAGTTCTCTGACTTAAATTTAGCCTGGCTGGTGTGCCTCAGCTGTTTAGCATCAACCTATGATCCAGGAGATCCCGGTTTGATTCCTGGTCAGGGCACATGCCTGGGTTGTGGGCTCAGTTCCCATCAGGGGGGCATGTAGGAGGCAGCCAATCAACACCTTTCTCTCTCTCTCTCTCTCTCTGAAATCAATAAAAAGACCTATTTTTTAAAAATTTAAGAAATCTATAGAGGTTGAAAACTGGCAGACTGTAGTTCTGTTTCACCCATAGTTTTCTTTAAACTTTGAGTTATAACTTACAAATAAAATACACAAAACCTAAGTGTGCAGCTCAGTGAATTTTACATTTATCTATGTAACACCATCCAGAGCATTATGTGAAACATTTCCAGCATCTAGAAAACTCCTTCATGTCCCTTCCAGTCAATATACCCCTAAAGATAACCCCTGGTCTCTACCTTGATACCAGATTAGTTTTGCCTGTTCTTCCCTTTAACTTCATATAAATATGGAATCACACTTAGGCATTCTTTTCTGCCTGGCTTCTTTCACTCACCATTAGTCTGTGACTAACTCATTTTTTAAAAAATAAATGGCAAATATTTAAAAATAAGGACCTTATAAACAACAGTATTCCTAGCTTCTTTTGAAAAATCAAGAGTTGGCAACATCGAGCCAGCAATCCCAAATGGGATTAACAGGAGCTGAAGAGTCACTGTCCCTTTAGATAGGGCAAGCCTTGGAACTCTGACAAACTACAGATCTGAATGATATTCCCAATGAAAACAACTCAAAGAGCTGGATGAAACAGTAAAGTATATTCTTAAAAGCACTGCTGATCTGGCAAGAAAATAAAAGATTCTGCAGAGGCCAGAAATGAAGCTTAAGTGGGAATTCTGGAAGGCAAGTGAGCCCTGAAACCACCTTCTGAAGTTTATGCCAAACCATAATAACCTTACACTCTTATTTGGACAGCAGTGTGGGCCTAGGGCCTTCACCCAAGGAGTCTAAAAGGAGACCCACATATAGTTACCTATCCAGTGTAGGGAGGAAATGATGAGAAAGCCTGAGTGGCTTTGAACAAAGGCCATACTAGTAGGTATGGGGGTAAAAAGAGGTCAAAATGAAGAGAATTTGGTCCCTAAGGCGATGGAGAGTAAAAGAGAGGGGGGTGTTAGAGGTAACTCATCGGTCTGACTTGGGTAACTGCAGGATGAAGAACAGAAGACAAGGTTTCAGAAGAAAAGAGAAGACGATCTGTTTACTGTTAGGACACTGAGTTTTACAGACCTGTGAAAAGGTTTAGAATTGTGGAGACAGGGATGAAGTTTAGGAGAGAGAGATAAGGGTGTGCTATTCATCACTGCACATAAAGTGCCTGTCCATAATTAACACAGTGGGATCTCTTTGGTGATTTGATGAAAGTCTAAAAAATGCTGAGCTTTCAAATGAATTCAGAATTAAGCATCTAAACCAAATAACCTAAAAATCTTCAGACGATATGTATATATGAATAAAAGAACTTTCCTCCTATATGTGTAACAAGGATTGTTCTTTAGTAATGGAAATCTGTACATACTGTTTCCTCCTTCCATCATTCCTATTTGCATTAGTCACCGTCTGCACTCAAATTAGATCAGACTTTTCTAACTGTTGGTGAATGATTAGCATTTTGTTCTATGAAACACTGTAATATTCAATTCTGAAGAAGTTTTTACCGTCTGCTTCACTAGGACATATTGTTTCAGCTTCTGTCACTGGAGGGTTTTCAGTTTCACCTAAATTTTCTTGTTCCACTGAAAGGTCCAGATCTTCGTCCTGGATCTGATCAGTCACAGTGGGCAAAGGCTCTGGTTCAAGGTGCAAAATCAGGTTTCCTTTCACCTCTCAATAAAGAAATACAGAGACATATTTTCATTCCAAAATGACTAAAAAGAACTTGAGCATAAAAATTTAAAGGCCATTATAGTTTCTAAGTCTAAAATATGAGGTCCTCTTTCAAACAGACAACTCATTTCAAAATAAAAACTGCTTCATCAATATAAATGTATTTTCCCACCAAAATCTTTAAAAGCATTGTTGAAAGTTTACTGAAAATATCTTACTCCTGTCTGCATTGTACATGTCTTCAAAGGCAAACTCTAGCTCTCTCTGCCAGTCTTCTTTCATTTCACTGCGTTTGTATGGAAGTGCAACTAGTTGTGGTGGCATTTGTGCTACAGTCTGTCTCCTACGTGCCAGGTCCTCTTGCTGTAGCTGTTTGAGTTCTTTCATTAGTTTCTCTTGATTCTTCAAGAATAAAGAGAATTGATTAACAACAGCCGAGTCACAAACTTTGGATAATAACACTAACAGTGAAGGAAAAGTAGAGAAATCATGAGAAACAGGGCCTGGGGTTCCCTCCCCTCCTCTACCATTCATTATGCCACAAAAAGACATTAATTTATTCATTCAAAAAATATTTATTGAATGTCAGATACCATTCTTGATGCTAAATATATAATCTCACCCCTAACCTAGAGACCAACAAACAGGGAATTGGTACTCTGTTAATAAGTACTCTAAGATGGTGGGTGGTACTAATTACGCCACAAAACTTCAAAAGTTATCTGCCAGCTACAGCTCTTCTTTCTCAAGACAGTCATGAAATTAGGTTCCATGTAAGTTGCCATGACTCCTGCAATATACTCGGTACCAGTTCTCCACGTAGACAGCAGCATATACCAGTCTCAGGTAAGCACCAGGACCGAGAGCGACTGTGGCTTAACAGATGATACTTGTTACTTCACACTCTTAGGAATTGCCATGATTAAAAGGGATCTACATGTTTCTTTTTAAGCTTAAAGAGTCTGGCTAACTTGGAAGTTTAAGCAGGAGTTTCAGTGAGGTTATCTAACAGAATTTTGGTGGTGGAGGCTATAGAGGGAGCATAAGAGAAGACCTCCGATTCCTTGGGATGAAGATTTAGCCAGATAAAAGTGGGTGAAGGGGGAGCAGAGCTAGAGCACAAAGGTATGGAAATGAAGGCACAGGGTATTCCCAGAAGGTACGCTCTTCATTATAGACAGGACAGAGGGCAAGCATAGTCAAGGAAAAAAGATAAAGTTGAAGAGGCAAGTAGAGGCCAAACACTAATTATATTTGACACTAGCATAAAATAAGCTACCAGGGCACAATGGGGTCTACAGCAAAGAGGTTCAGACAGGGGAAAGGAAATGCTCTAATAGTAATGAGATTATATGGGTTTGATGACGTTTTCGTGTAAGAGATACTAAGTCTACAAAAAAGTGGACAGCCTGTATAACAAAGTGTTTGTTGAGTGATTACATACACACACTACTTATTCTTATGTAAAGTTTTAAATATTTTGTCATTTGGAGATGAAATTTTTTTGCTATACCCTGAAAAAGAATCAAATTATGAACAAATTAATTTCATTTATATTAAGTTTCAAATCATTTTGTTAAATTAACTTCAAAGTTATTTGATTAACTATACTATTTCTGGTTCACTGAAAGCTTGGCATATTTTTCTACTTGAATTATTTACAACAACTATCACCACCAATGCCATTTACTGTAAGCTTATGAAATTCCAGGCACAATTCTAGGGGCTTTACTAAACTAATTTAATCCTCACAAAACAGATGACAAGGTTAGGTAAATTGCCTGAGATCAAACGGCTAAGGAACGAAGGGACAAAAATCCAGGCCAACTGTGGAGTCCACTTACACTACCACTAGAACCTACTGATTTGTGGAGGAGTGCTAAGTTTACAACGCTTCCACATTTTTTTCTATAGGTTTTAGCCTTAGATGAAAATTACTGAAAATAATTCAGACATTCAGTTATTTTAGTCATAATCTATTGCCAGTTTATAAAAGCTAAAAATTTAAGGGAGAAGGTCATAATTCAATTCAAACTATACAAATTAACTTTAATAAGACAGGCATTTTACCAGTGTCACCCCAATAAATTTAAAAGAGAAAGCAAGCATTTAATTCTCACAGAAGTACTTAAAAACTTCCTCAGATGAGCATTTAAAACATCCAAGCCCGGCTGGGCGTGGCTCAGTGGTTGAGCATTAATCTAGGATCCAGGAGATTGCAGTTCAATTCCCAGTCAGGGCACATGTCTGGGTTGTGGGCTCGATCCCCAGTTGGGGGTGTGCAGGAGGCAGCCGATCAATGACAACTCTGTCATCATTGATGTTTCTCTCTCTCTCCCTCTCCCTTCCTCTCTCTGAAATTTATAAAGATATATTTTAAAAAAATAACTAACTAAATAAATAGAACATAAAATCAGACTTCTAAAAGATGAATCACTTCTACGCTGTTTCAAGAATAAACACTTGCTGAATAGGCCTGACAGAAGTGAAGCTATCTATAAAGCCAGTTTTCATTATACATATTTTGCAGGTCTGCAACAGTCACATTTTCAAAGCTCCTTGACAACAAGGATCATGACTACCTTCAAGTCAACACTCTGCGAAGCCAACAAGTGTTCTGCTCAATCAATATTTAATAAATTGAATCCCAAAAATTTACAAAGCACAAATGAAATTCAAATAATTAGGAAAGCTATTAATTTTTTCTCAGGCTATTTTTGAACTGATTAAAATGTTTAACTTTTAATAAATTCATCATTAGTAAAAGTTTTAGAATAGCAATATACTGTAAGTGTGAACAGCTTCACCTAACCTGAATTTGAAACAAGAGGTAAAAGAAAGGTGGGAAATTTGAAGTCATATGACTCAGAGACTATACCTGCACATTCTTCACACCTCCTTACTTTGAGGGGGGAAGACCTGACTCACTAATCAGTTCTGCAATGCTGTTGGTTAAGTCTACCAGAAGTGGTCACAGGCAGAATTTAATTCTTACTTGAGCCAAATGGATCTTTCTCATTGCTTGGAAACCCCGTACATGTGCCTTTTCACTCTGTTCCATTTTCTCTTTCGCTGCTTGTTTTTGTACTTCTTCCAGTCTTTTAGCTTCTTCTTCAGCAGCCAAATGAGGATCTGGCTAGCAGTCAATCAATAACATTTTAGACAATTTAAAAGTGTAAAACAAAGAGATATCTAAAAAAACCAAACAACTTTAAAATCATGTCTTTCTACTTATATAAAATTAAATAAGAACAGTTGTATTTTTAAATGCCCACAATTATCAACAGCATGTACCTATGAGTAAGATGAAATTGTTAGTGTAAAGTTTTACAAGTTGTTCATGTCAAACCAGATTACACTGTACCAGCAATTTTCAACCAGTGCGCGGCAAGAATTTATAACATGCAGTATCTGGCTATTTAGTCAGGGACACTGAGTTTTTCCCCTTAGATTTTCAAATAAAAAGATGACAACAGCCAACACAACAATAGCCGTCCTGTGTTAATGAATCAAAATTACATCTATTTTTTTTTTTTGTCAGATCAGCAAAAAAAAATTTTTTCGGTGTGCTGCAGAATTTTAGTAATTAGTTTATGTGTGCCAAGAGATGAAACAGGTTGAAAATCACGGTATTATATTCATCCAACACACTCCTCCATCATTTTTTAAGTAAAGAAATCCTATGAAAACACTGAATGTTGAAAGGTAAACACCCACAAAGCTAGTAGTAAAGAAACCACAAACATGTAAGTCATTTATGAAAACACTGAGATTTGTCTTTGATTTTCAACCAAAATTTGCTGCTTGGGTTCAGCCTCAAGAAGGCGAAATCATCAAAAACACCTACTTTAATATAATTTCTGGCCTTGAGAACATATGCATAACCCATAATTATGTGATTGTAGAGTCAGCCATCATATTCATTAACATAACAATGGTGATGGGGGGGGGGGAGAGGTGCACATAATCTGGATTCTTATATCTGAATATTCACTTTCAAGTACTGGTAACATTCCAAATGTAACTTTAAGTAAAAATTTTCTCATGTATTTTATATGTTGAAATTCTGTTGGTCAGTTAAAACAATAATTAATGATGGCCATGAAAGCTATTAAGTATATATGTAAAAATTACTTAAAATTCTCAAATAGTAAAATAGGTAGAGACTGACATTAATATATTAAGAAAGAGTACACTGTGCAAACAACTTTATAAAAAATATTATATTACTTTTGAGCCAATAAACATTTATGCAAATCTAAATATGCCAGACAAAACAAAAATTTGATTAAATCAAAATTATAATCAGCATAAAAGTATTTAGTGGATTAATATGCAAAGCTTTCCAAAAATAATCTTTAGGAACAGTATTTCATTCTATTTAGGCCATGAGGTTACAAAAAAAAAAAAAAAAGTTGTTTTGGAATCCTTCACTCCAGCTAAGGGTAAAAGCAGAATGTCAATTTTCGCAAACCAAAATTTTAAGAGAGAGAAAAACTTTAAAATATACAACATTCATGATTAACATGTTAAGTCCAGACACAATGAGGGATATAAAGGATATAAAGAAAATAGAGTAACGAGAAAAATTAGATACCTCAAGTTTTATTCTCAGTGCCCAAACTTCAAAACAAGATTTTATAAGAGTGCTTTAGGAATACAATCCTTTATAGATTTTGTCCATGCAATTAAAAATTTAAACAAAAATCTGGTTGAAATAACTGTTAGATTCCATTTTCAGTAGTGGAATTCAAAGGGTATGTGAAATTTGCAAAAACTGAATCCGAAGCAAAATTCTTTTTAGAAAACATGTTTCTGAAAAACTTTTTCATGAATTGTAATCTGCAGTGCACAAAATACTGAATATTATTAAATATGCTGCTTGTGCATCTTGTATATCAGACATTTGGGCAGAAATTTTTTATACTGATGAATTTAACTTTTCTCCTTTACTTGTCTGCAGACATTTCTGGGTCCCAGGGTAACCAATATAATGGCTCTGACTGGAAAAATATTTCTAGAATAAAAAAATCCATTTTTAAACTATGCAACTGTCATTGACAACGGAAAAAACATGATGAAGGGCATGAGTAATTTAGGAATTTCAAGTACATGATGTTTTGTTTAGTTGTGTGTATAGAAAGTAAATGTAGCAAAACATAATTCAGAGAATTACTGGCTCTAGCAGGAATATAGCAGGCCACTTTCATCATTCTTCAGCCAAAGACGAATTTTATGGCATACAAGGGACTTTAGAACTAAGTTATCAGGACATTGTTATCTTGCAAACCAAGCACATTATTCCATTGTCACATTTTAAACCCAAGGTTTAAGGACAGAGTTTTCCTGAGTGACAGTGTGAAGAAGCAAATAAAAGAAAATAACAGAATGCTTTGGTTTGTGCACCTGCTTTTATAAAACTGTATTATAACGACTGATCCAATCTTCAAGCCTGGAAATTAAAGAGTAGGTAGGTCTTTCAGTTACTCTCAGAGGAAAGCTGGAAAGTTTAGTAACTTACTCTAACACCATCAGAGGTATCCCTATACTAAAGCTAGGCAAAAGAAAAAAAAAGTCTTTCATCAATCTTAACTGAAAGGCATCTACTTAATAATACAAAAATGAAGTATAGTAACCACAAGAGCAAGGTAGCAAAAGACTGAAATTATTGTTCCAGCATTATAATATTGAAGTTGTGATGATCATTTATGATTTTAAATAAATCTCAAGATTTAATCTTATGATGACAATACTCATTTTAGGTCTTGACCGAATACTGATTTTAACACCTGCTACTGAGCAGTCAACCAAAATGGGTATTTGCTGCATCCTAAACTCCAAATGAATGCTATATCAAGAAAGTTTATTTTCCTAGCAGCTAAATATATCCATGAAAAAAATTAAAACCCACCATTATAAAGAAACAGCAATTATAATAATGAGAGATCATTTGTCATTCTTAAGAGTGGCAAAAAATTTTAAACCATAATATTCCATACAGCCTAGGGTATAATAAGATGGCCTTTCTCATACATTGTTGATACTTTTTTAAAAGGCAATTTAATGACTCATATCAAGTATTTGTTATCTAATGTCACATAGTTTGGAACCAATAATTTCTGTTCTAGGAATCTGTTCTAAACATACAATGAGATCTGTAGACAAAACTGTACAATATTATTATGTTTGCATTATTTACAGAAGAAATAGAACAGAAAAATGGTTAAATTCTATGATAAAATATTAAGTATTTGTCAAATGCCATATTTTAAAAACTGTGTGTATGTTTATATATATAGACTACAATGAATTCATTAATGTGTTAACCATATTTCCTTTTGGTAATGGAATCATAGGTGGTTTTCCTAGTTTATGCTTGTGCGCGTAATTCCAAAATTTTCACAAACAGCATGCATTATTTTTTTGATATAAAAGTTTTAAAATTTGCTATTGTAAAATATAACCACCCAACTCGCCAACTCCTTTCATTCGTATTAAACCTCATTCATATTAAACGTGACATGAAAATTCAAAGCATATTTGAAAGATTTTTTAATCATTATTACTCTGTGATGGTTAGTAGAGTTGTTCAAATTTTGACACCTCAGAACAACAAACATAGAACCAAGATATAACTCAAGTCAACGAACAGAGAAATAATAAAGTGAGGGACATGACCCGATATTAAGTCAATCACCTGTTTGGTGTCTGTCTCTCTATTCACGAAAGTGCAAAGATGATGGTAGGTAGAACTACTGGTTTTCATATTAGAAATTCTCTTTACTTCAACGTTCTGAAAAACGGAACACAGAAAATAGATTGTTAGGTTAAAGCATTAATTTTCATTTAAAGCTGGATCCAAAACAAAAAAATTATATTTCATCAGTTATCCTTATTTTTTTCACATGGGATCATGCCCTTTATTTCCATCAAACTGGAATTTAGGTTTTAAAGCTAGATTATATTTGGCAAGAATATTAAAGAGGTGATGCTGTATAATTTAATGCACCACATCAGGAGACACATAATAAGATGCTCCACTATTACTGATTCTAAGTTTGATCATTTGGTTATGGTGGTTCATGCTCACTGGTAAGAGGTTAGTTCTCTTTTCTTTTTTCAAACAGAAGTAGGCCAATGAATGAATGTAGGAGAATGATAGACACCTGTCTGGTGCCAAAGTATAGCCTCTCAGATAACTTGGTAATTGAAAAAAGAAATATACCTTTATGATGGATATCTCTTATAGTCACCACCATAACCAAGCCAGACATACAGAATATGAGAAACGAGTCTAATCTCTTCAAAGTAGTTCTGTCAAAGTCTAAAATAAAAGACTAGGGTTGGGGGAGATGATGTTCTACATTGAGAGAGACCAAAGAGACCAAACATGCAGAAGCAATAGGTGAACCTTTACTTGGGTCCTAGTCAAAAAAAAAAAAAAAAAAAGAGCTGTAGATAAGACAATTTAGGGGCAACTGGAAAATTCTGAGTACAAACTAATTAAATAGATTTAAGGAATTAATGTTAATATTCTTAAGGTGTTACTGTGGTTGCATAAGAGAATATCCTTATTACAAGAGGCATGTGGAAGTACTAGGGGTGAAGTGTCATCTCTACAATTTACATTCAAATATATACATATGTGCACAACTATTTGCCATCTATATACAGTGCAAACAGCTATTCATTGTACTCTTCTAACTTCTCTGTACTTTGAAACTTTTCATAATAAAAAGTTGGGGGGAGGGAAAGTATACATCCAACATATTTATTCATACTTGCCAAATCATGTAGTTTTTCTTGCTTTTTGTAAATTTTTGCCTTTGGCTTGTTAGGAACCTTAGGAATTATGACAAAGGGAAATTAAGGCATCATGGATTAAAAACTACCTGCCTTTTAACATGGTACTGAGGGAGTGAATGAAATCTGACTCTTCCATTTGAATCTTGTTGGATCAAATGTTATATGGCAGATGGCTCAACATAAAAGCAGGAAGGCTGACAACATGAAAGGCTTAAGAGGCAAATATAGTGTACCTATGTTGATCATACATACATAAAATATATGTGTGTATACAACTAAATTAGACATCTTTGTGTTTCTATAGGTTTTCTTTTCTACTTAACCTTTTAGGTAAAAATAACTGATTTTGATAATCATCCAAATAGCCAGCTCAATAACCACAAAAAGCTAATGTGAACAAGAGAATCAATACCTTTTCAAATTAATTTCCACTTCATCACTTAATAAATAAAATGTGTTTTCAAAAATAAGCTCCAAAAGCAAGCATGTAACAGACTGATGATTCTCAGAGGGAAAGGGGTGGGGTGGGAGGTGGGGTGGGAAGAGATTAACCACAGAACTTATACGCATATATGCATAACCCATGGATACAGACAATAGTTCAGTGAAGGCCTGGGGAGGGGGCAAAAGCGTGGAGGAGGGGGTTAATGGGGGGGGAAAAAGGGGACCCCTGTAATACTTCCAACAATAAAGATAAATTTAAAAGAATAATAAGCTCCAAATCACAAAAGCACACATTTTACCCAGAGACCTATCTCATTTTACATAATCTTGCATATATTTATTAACTTATATGAACCTAATTTCTTTATCTTATAATATGGTAACTATTTACAATGCGGAAGTCTACAGAGCAAATAATCCAGTTACTTTTAAAATAAAGGGCATTTTTTTTAAAATGGGCCAAACTATTCAGTTTTTTAAAAATCAAAAACATTACAGGTTTGCAAATAACAAAAAAATATTTTGAGACAACTGGGGAAAACTGAACATAGACTGTGTTTTAGATGATATTGGGAACAATATTAGTATTATGTTAAAAAAAAAAGTCCTTATACAGCAGAGATACATACTAAAGCATTTTTGTGTAAAATGATACCTAGCATTTTTAAATACTCCAGATATATGCATGTGTTACTTGTACAATTTAAATTAAGTTAGGCCCTAGCTGGGCAGTTCAGTTGGTTAGAGCATCGTCCCAAAATGCCAAGGTTGTGGGTTCGATCCCTCATCCAGGCACGTACAAGAATCAACAAATGAATGCATAAATAGGTGGAACAACAAATAGATGTTTCTCACTTTCTCTAAAAATTAATAAATTTTTTAAAAGTTAAAGCAAATGATATTTTGATCTGCACTGAACTCTAATAGTAAAGAATTATTATAACCTAGTTCTTCTTAACACTCAAAGTAATTCACCTCAAAAAGAGCTGGAGGAGGAGGTGGCAGACTTGTAATTTTCGCAGATCTTTCTTTTTCTGCAAGCAGTGCTTCCTTTCGAGCTTTTATGTGCCTTAAAAAGCAAGAGATGGCATAAATTACTTTCTTAGGTAATATTACAGTACAACCCTTAAGGTTAAAAATATAAAAGCCATAGGATCTCAAGAAATCCTCCAATCTGATCCCACAGGCTCAAGTGTATTGTTTAATAAAGAGTCTATACATAACAGACATGTAAGAAAATGTTTACCAAATGAAAGAGATGTATCTAAAGACTTAAAGCTCTACAGTGGTGACTAATATAACAAACATCTAATGTTCCTTAGTTTAGAGTTAAAAAAAAAAAGAGAGAGAGAGAAAGATGGGCCACCGTATAAAATGACCACTGCTGACTAGTAACAGGATCTTTCATTTTTACAACATGCAAAAATAGTAATGACTTTCAAAGAATCTATAACCTCTTTTAATGTTCTTAATTACACTGCTTTTCTTCTTTTTTTTACATCAAAGGCAGAGAGATTTTGGTTGGCATGCATTCTGAACTAGCCATACATTTCTACATGAACTTAGTAATTGTTGCTAAAGTCAGGCTAGAGGAGAAAGCTCATTTGTTACTATGTTCACCTAAGCAAACCACTCTGCCCCACTGCATTATTAAACCAAGTTAACAAACACAATGGATATACTGTGACTTTTATTTAACAGTAGCTTAAACATTATCCAGTGTAGCCTCTACTTCTAACCATACTAGTTTCAGTGGAGAATATGGTAAAAACTATTACTTTACCAGGTTTTTTGTTTCATTGACATTTCTTTTTGCTTTTTCTGTACTTTCAGGGCCTCTTTATGCCTCACTTCTGCTTTTCTTTTTCTTTCTGCTGCCTGCTGTGCCAGAGCATTCAAATCAGGTTCCTAAAAATATATGTAAGATGTTAAATCATGTTAATCAAGGTTAAAAGGTAGTATTACAGAACAACCCTTGGTGACTTCCCTAGTAGGGGCCAAAAAAACGTGAAGGCGGTATGCAAATGACCAAAGTTTAGGAAACACTGCACTAAAGCACAAAGTTAATGGTGGCATAAATGAAGCTACAAAAATCTGATGTAAGAACTTAAGGCCATTACTAAAAACACAGACTAAAACCAGGGACCACGGAACTTAATTTGACTGCCACACTCTTTAAAGATATCTCTTTTCCTCACTAGTGGCTTGATATCAAAGACTTGCCTTCTTTGGAACTAGCTTATTTTGTGTGACTGTCCCTGGGATTGCAATCTAGAACAGTCTAAAACAGGCATGCGTCGTTTCACTGTGCTTCACTTTATTGCACTTGATAGTGTGGCTTTTACAAATTAAAGGTTTGTGGCGACCCTGCATCAAGCAACTCTGTTGGCACCATTTTCCAAAAGACTCAGATGATGATTAACATTTTTTAGCATTAAAGTACTTTTTAGTTAAGGTATGTATATTGTTTTTTAGACATAATGTGACTGTAGACTTATTATACTATAGTGTAAACACAACATTTATATGTACCGGGAAACCAAACAATTCACGTGACTCACTTTATTGTAGTGGTCTGAGACCAAACCTGCAATATCTTTAAGGTATGCCTGTGGTTTTCAACCATAAATCACAATAAACAACAAAATAAGGTTCAGAGGACAGTTTTAAATACTGAGTTAAGCTCTACTTTGCCTCTCTGAAAGTCATCAAAGACTTTTTACTATGTGTGAATGAAATCCAAGTGTATATACTTTCAGCTATACATGTTTTCGAGGTATGAGGAATGATAATAAAATGGGGAATTTGAATTCACCCCACTGAATCTGTCCAAGGTGCTTGAAATAACAACTTCTGATTAAAAAAGTTACTATTTTATTACCCAGAGAGTTAAAGACTGGAAGAGAATGATAATTTAAACTTCACAGGAAGACAGATTTTACTTGACATGACTCTTACTAGGATACGAACCTAGCAGCATTCTTAAATTACATTAAATTTAAAAAGTTCGGGCTGCCCCAAATTCTATCTATGAAAACATTTTTTTATCAGACAAGCATTTAACAACTATAATTTACTTCTAACCAAAATTACTACCACAGACAAGCAGTCAAATCAGTGTTCACCTACATTTTCTTTGGCTTGTTGGTGTCCTTCTCCCATATTTCTTAAACTTGCCAAATACAGTCTTTCCAAGTTGTTTATTTTCTGAGTTTGTGATTCTTCCCATTCTGCCCTCAGTGCCTCTGCCAAACGAGTCAATTGCCAATTTCTCCTCTGTTTTATATCTTCTCTTCTCTGAAAAGCAATATTCCTTTCTTGTTCTCGAACCTGAAGAATGAATATTTAACAGGTTATATGAAAAGAGTACTTAAACTTTTTGAAAAGCTATTTGGAAACAAAAGCATAAATGAATTCTCTTTAGATCTATCAATTCTCCTGAATATTCATATTACATTAGATAAACTCTATGTAAAGAAAAGAAAAAAAAATCCAAGTGATGTAGAAAAAATCCTAAAATCTCAAGACATCTTCTAAAGTTTCCTAAGTGATTAGTTATTATACCCCCAAGCCCTAATGGTATGCCATTATCATTCTAATAACCTAATTTAAGAGGCTAAAATGGTTAGGCATGATTCGACAAAATTTATAGCCCAGATGAATATAGATAGAGCTAGATGAAAACTCCGTATCTGTGGTATATCATCCCCAATTCTAGGGAGAATGGCACCTAAAACATGCTTCACAAGGACTTAACTAACTTACTCTAAAGACTTGTAGAAAAGGAAAATCTATTAACTTCTTAATAAATTTGTTTCAGCAGCTAATAATCTTTCCAGTAATCTTTCAAAGTCATTCTAATCTTCATCAGTTACACATCACTTAAAAAACACTTAAAGAGCTATCTTCCAATAATTATTGAGTCAAATCACCCTAATCCTCAAACTCTGCTCCAATCTACTTACTATTTCAGCCTATTTTTCAAATGTTCCAAAACTAGTTAGTATGCAAGAATCAGGGCTCTTGTACAGCCAGAAAAGGTTTTTAAGTGCAACATTTTATTTAGAAATGTAAAAAATACTAATAATTTGGAGAAGACAAAGAATTTGGAACTTTGTTCCAAATAAATCTTACCTGTAGCAATCTTAGCTTTCGTCTTCTCTCATAATCTTCTTTTAAAATGACTGCTTCCTCATTAGGACTCAATCTCATCTTACCAGCATTCACTACCTTTTTTTTCATTTTTGTGTTCTTTAAATATAAAGGTTCTGCATTTTTAAAAAGGAAAAAAAGTCTACTAAAATAAGGCAGCAAAGGTAATTTTAAAAACATATATTAATATATTTGACAGTTAAAAGGCTGTATATGTGCAAATAAAATCATTTGGGTAAAGAAAGTCTAACTTATTTACAAACATCAATGATTAATTCAGCACTTAAATTGGTGGTTTTCAGATAGATGGGAAGGGGTTAAGTGGAAGATAATCAGAGACACTTGGAAAAAAACTTTCCCATCTACAGCAGATTATTCTTTACGTAGAATATCTGGGACTGACTTATTCCTGATTGTGATTTCCAGTTTACTTAGCTCAAATGTAAAAAAAATAAAGACTTAAAAAAGATGTGTTAGCACAGAATAAAGTTCTCACAATTACTGCTGTAACTGCAAGGGCTCCTGGTCCCTAGATTCAACTTCCAATCTGTTGTACACAAGTTGATCACCAAGCGTCACTGTATCTATCATATGGAATTAAATCAGCCCCTGAACAGTAAACAATTCTTTGACAATTACAACGGTGTGATTTTTAAATAAATAATCATTTAAAAAAATCCTTTAGGAACAATTCTGTTGTTTGGATGAGTATTTAATTTCCAGTCTATTTTTCTAGTGGTACTGTTTATACTCAGTGTTCTTACTCTCCTCCCTAGATTAACATACCCCTATTTGAGGGAGTCTGCTGGAGAGAAATGGGAAGAATGTAAAAAGCCGTTAAGTTTCTGTAATTTGAAAACCCTCCTCAGGTCATTCTCATATCTCCTCGTTTCCATCACTGTCATTTCCAAAAATTTTGAGTAGTCACTATTTCATTTGCCAGAGGATTATAGGAAAACAAACATGCATTTGTTATTTTTACCTAGATGTGATAGAATAATTGTTTTCTCTTGTATATAACTTTAAAACTTTTTAAAAACTTATTTGGAAATAATTTCAGACTTAGAATTCCCATACACTTTTCCCCCAGCTTCTCTCAATGTTAACACCTTATGTAAATACAGTACAATTATCAAAACCTGGAAATTAATACTGGCACAATACTTTTAACTAATCTACAGAAAAAGTTAAAAATCTTAAAATGTCATTCATTATCCCACTAATGTCCATTTTTCTGGACAGGACCCAATCCAAGGAAAACACATTGCATTTGATTGTTGTGGTACTCTGCAGATACCAAAATGGGATTAAACCCACAAATATTTTATTAGGAGAAATGTCTGTGCGAGAAAAAAATGGAGACAGAGCTGATAAAAGCTGGGAACACTTCAGACTTCCATGCAAATCTGACACTGAGTGAAGGAGGGAGATAAATCAGGTAGATGCCTCCTAAATGGCCATGCAGTCTAAGGAAGGTTCAGCAAGACCTCTGGGAGTCCTTAAGCTAAAGCCCCTGGTTTCCTAAGGAACAGTCCCAATACGCTCAGTTATTGGCTAGGCTCTGTCTTGGCTAGGAGCAGCCCATGGGAAGCACCCACGCAAATTTCAGGATGCAGGTGCTTCACATTCTCGTGGCTGCGGAGGCTGCCCTGTCTCCTTCAACTGCTCTAATCTGGGACAGTTCCTCAGCCTGTCTTTCTTCTTTCTCAAGATCTTGACATTTTTGAAAAATACTGGCCAGTTGTTTTATGGAATGTCCATCAATTTGAATTTGTTTAATCTTTTCTTCTGGTTAGAATGAGGTTATGCATTTTTGGGAAGAACACCACAGAAGGGAGGGATAATGCATCCTTCTCAGTGCTTCACATCAGGCGGTAAGGGAGCTTAACCTGTCTCACTACTGGTTTACTACTGGCAATGTGAATTTTGAGCAGGTGGTTAAAGTGGTATCTACCTACCTACCAGGTTTCTCCTTTGTAAATATCTGGTGGAGAGAGAGTTGAGGCCATATAAATATCATGTTGCTCATCAAACTTCTGCCCACTAAGTTCAGTATCCATTAATGATTGCTGTCTGAAAGAACTACTGTGCTGTTTATCAGAAGGTATTTTCTGTTTCCCTTATTCCTTCTGCACTTACATTTGGAATCCTACTCTAAGGAAGAGTTTCCCCTGCTCCCTCACTTATTCAAATCCACATGGATTTTTAAATTCTATGCATTATTGCTACCCGATGAGTGATACTACTTATCTTGCAAGATTTTGTTCAGATTAAGCGGCACCTGACACACTGTAATCACAACAGTAATACTGGACTTAGAAGACTGGGTTCAAGACCCAACACTGCAACTTAAAGCAGGAAGACACTGGCCGACTCACTTAAGCCACTTGGGTCTCCTTTCCTTAAACGATACAATGGGAGTAACATCTACCCCAACAGGTTGTTCTGATGATTATGTAACTTAATGAATGTGCAACTACCAAAGATCTTCTAAGTATTAAGGACTCGAACATTCCCCAATGCTTTCAAAGCTCAGTTTGGAGCAGAACTTAATGCCTAAGAAATTAAAGGGGACAGGCATCAAAACAAGAGCACTCTCTCCGCCAGAAACGACCCCCGGCAGGGCTCTTAAACGGCTCCCCGGTTTCAGGCCACGTCCACGGCGATCTTGCGGCAGGACGCACAGAGCGGAGCTGGTCGCAGCAGCGGAACAGCCGAGGCGCTCGCGGGTCCCCATCACCCTAGGAATTTCCGGGACCCCGCGCGACCCGACCCAGGCAGAGGCGCGCAGCTACCCGCGCAGAGGCCCCCGGGCAGCCTCTCGCACGAGCCGGCGGGTCTGGCTCGGGCCGCTCCTGCGGCCCCGAGGCTCCTGCGAACCGCAAGCCCACCCGAGCCGGCAAAGCGGCCGCCGCGGCCTGAGCACCGCGGGTCGGTTCGCGGCGCCGCATCCGCCCCGCGTCCCCTCCCTGCCCGACACACTCCCAGGTCCAGGCTTCCGGGACTCGTGCACGCCCGGCGGCGCGGGGAAGCGGGCGCGTCCGTCACTCGCCTGAGAACTCCGAGCCGGGGGCCAGGAAACGCCGCTCAGCCAGGGAAGGCCCCGGCGGCCGCCGCGGATCCGCTTCCCAACAGCCGTTCGTGCGCCTGAGGGACGGCCGTCGCCCAGCCGCCGTCATTTCCGTCATTCAAACCGCCCGCCAATGGCGGGGCCAAACCGCGGGAATCCGCCTGGTCCCGCCTCCCCCGGGGGCCGCCGGGAAGGCGGTGCCACGCGCGAGCTCGTGCGTAGAGCCCCATTATCTCCATCACCGCGGCGCCTAAGTCTCGTTTACTCTCCACAAGCTCGTTTCGCAGGTCCAGAAGGGGGAAGATATTTTTCCGGAGCCTTGAGGGCGGCTTCCGCCTTAAATCACCATCACGAAGATGCCTCGGGATTTGCGTCCTTCTGTGTACTGACTGCACAATTCGTTTGGTGCGATGACGCTGGTTTCTGATGGCTTCCTTCAGAGGCCTCCAGCTCGTCCAACAGTGAACCATATCCCGATACTTCGTGCCTCCAGAGGTCCAGCACACCTAGAAAATGCCAAGGAGTTACCTGCTGTAAATAAGCTATACCCAGAAAGGGGATGAGTACAGTTTCGTATTTATTGAGCATCTATTGGGTGCCAAGTGCAGTGTGCTACGTGCAGGGGAGACAAGGGTACAGGAATTGTGGCCCTTTTCCTAGATATCGTAGTCTAGTTAAACATACCAGGAATGAAAGGATTAGAAAATGGGGAGTGGGGGCGATGAGGAAGTCGCTGGCCTGATCTGAGCTGGCTTCCTCCTGCGGAAGGGGTCAGAGGGCAGGGGCACCAATTAGGGTACTGCTGCCGGAAGTGAGGAGATGAGGGCGCTGAGAATGGAGAGGCCTGGGTGGGTTTACGAGACAAACAGGATGCCAAACATCAGGAATATTTGGCAACTAAGTGGATGGTGATAATATCCTACTAGAACACGGGAAGGAGAGCAGGTTTGAGGTAGGACGTAGTTAAGTTTTGAATATCCTGTTTTTGTGCTGTTTATGGGATATTTAGACAAAAGAGTAAATTGCAGAAATGTTTAGGAGGCTAAAATGAGCAGTATGGACAAACAGTTGCATGTGAGGTTGAGGGAAAGGGAGAGTGAAGGTAACCGCACAGGCTACTAGCTTGGGGAGCAATGGTGGGGATGGTGCCACCAACCGAGGAAGAAATCAGGAGTGGGAGTCAGTGAAGGGGCAAGGTGATGAGCTCAGCTCCGGACAGTTGAACTTCACATGCCCCTGGAGCATCCAGTGGTGTGCAGTAAACAGGTAAATGCAATAGTAGCCAACATTTCCTTACTAATACATTACCTGCCCTCTTCATAGGGTAGTTGTGAGACTCAAACTTCATGAGTCATATGAGAGCACTTTGTAAACTCTAAAGGGGTAGTTTAACAACTATTTTATTTATTTTTTCTGTCCAGCACCTTTCTACCCTCATCTGGCACAGACCCAGCGCTCTAGGCCACAGGGTGGGCATGTGACCCAGACTGGGCAAATCATAGTTCACTATCTCCTTTGCCACTGGGATAACTCAGGGGTGGATACATAATCTAAAGTCAGAGTCTTTCACATGAATTTTTCTTACCTGAGCCACGAGGGATGGATATTTTCCTCTCGGCTTATGTTAGGGTATGAAACTGGAGCTTCCCCAAGTGACCCACCATGCGGACTCCCATAAACTGGCCTGGAAGAAAGAGTCTGACATTCAGCAAGGAACACATAGAATCCCAACAGTGTTCAAGTCCCTGGATCCATCTCTCCCTGATGTTAGCCTGTTCTGTAAATTACGGATAGAAGCCATTAAATCGACCCCCTTTTACTTAAGCTGCTCTGAATGGGAGTTTCTCTTTTTTGCAAATTAAAAGAGGCTGTAGATTTATATTTAAATTCTCACAAACAACATCTGGATATCTTGGGAAATACTATAGACTAAAAATAAAGACCTTGGACCTAGAATCCAACTGCCGGTATTTAAGTTTCTGGTTCAGCAACTCTGTGACCTTGAGCTAGTTCCTGAACCTCCTGAAAAGTTAGTTTTCTAATCTTTAAAGGGGATGTAGTAAAAGTACTCAAAAGGTTATTGTGAGGTTTAAAGCTCTTTAAGACAGTGCCTGGCACAAAGTGTGCAATCAATGTTATCTTTTTTGGCTTTTAATTTAATACATTCACTTTAGGCTATAGGAGGCAAAAAAACAAACCCTTTTAAATGTGTTTATTGGTGTTTTGAGTTTAATTTTTAATTAGGTCCTTTAGTACTTTGTAGGCCTAGGGAGAAGTGTGTATGTTAATCTTCTAGTGTTATCCCACCAGGAATGAATGTTAATAAACAGTGATCAAGAAGAAGGGTTGCCCTAGGCAGTAAGGGCTTTAGTGTGACTGGTCACAGAGCAATGCTGCCTCATCTCAAAATGCGACTGAAGCCACTTAGGATTGGAGCCCTTTAAGATGTTTCTTTGATGCTAACAGTTTCACTGTTCTGAGTTGTTTCATCTTTATATGGAATACGAGAGAGTGACATTAAAGTGTGTGGGAGTAGATGGGGGGTGGGAGGGCTCAATAACTCTGGTGTATAAAATCCAGAAGAAAGGAAATCTCTGCAAGAACTGAAGTAAGCAAACTTCCATCTGACCATCGGCCAGCTGCCTTCTTTTTCTCTGGCAAACACCACAAGAGCTTAATAAGTGATAGTATCTCAATAGGATAATTTAGAGCTGCTACCAGGAGTGAGATTAAGAGTGCCCAGCAGGCCTTGGCCAGGTGGCTCAGTTGGTTGGAGCACCCTTCCCTGCACCAAAGGATTGCAGGTTTGATTCCCAGTCAGGGCACATACCTAAGTTGCAGTCCCTGCCCTGACGGGTGCTTATCGGGGTGATGTCTCTGTCTGCCCCCTCCTCCCTCTCTCTAAAATCAATCAATAAATAAAAATCCTCGGGTGAGGATTTAAAAAAAAAGAAGAAAAAGTGCCCACAGGAGAGGAAAAGATGTGCTGGGAAAGACTTTTAAAAGCTATAAATATTTTTTTAAAGGCATGTAAGTAGGTGGGATGGTATTGGGCCATTTATTTAAGGAGAGTGAGAAATGAGAAGAGAGAATGGAAAAGTTAATTGATTTTGTTTCACCTTTTAAATCTTTTTTAGCACATTGCTGATATGATATTTATTAATATTTATTAACCCATAATAAGTGTGAGATAAATACTTAAAAAGACAGGATGCCTAAATGACAAGGAGAGAAAAGGGAAATTATTTACAACCTGGAAAAGTATGTGGCAGTTGGGGAGGCCTGGGTGGGGTGGGGAAGAGTTTTGCAAGCTGTTGTCAGAAGATGTGGATTTGAACATCTGCTTGATCAACAGTTAATCTCCCTGAGGCTCAGTCTCTATAAAACAGGGATAAAAATCCAAAATGTATTGAGCATCCTCTGTGCCAGGGATTTGAATACCCATCCTATCTAATAGAGCATTTGTAAAAACCAAACAGAAAAAGTTATAAATATCCTACATAGAAGCATATCAAATAGCTATAAAAGGTCGTATTACAACTTGGCCACCAGTACAGACTCCGGGCAGGCAACTTCTGCACTGCAGTTTCTTTGTTTTTGCTGTTTGACCTGCTTTAACTGATCCAGCTTTTATATAACATGAATTGGTACTATAGGGTCAGAGTTCTCATCATCCAAAATTATTTCCATTTATCTGTGAACTTAACACTAATCTACACCCTTGCTACCTAAAGTGTGGTTGAAAACCAGAAGTATCCTCAGCACCTGGGAGCTTGTTAGAAATGCAGACTTTCAGGCTCCACCCAGAGCTGCTGAACCAGTCTGTCTGCACTTGAACTAGATCTGCAAGCAGTTCGCGCACACATTGAAGTTGGAGAAGAAGCAGTGCTCTTCACAAAGTCCCACATGAGATAAATTTAGGACAGGGTAACAATAAAAGGGGAAGCAGATGGGTCATAATATGAGTAAGTAACAGAGGCAGATCATGCCACTGTTAAAATGAGGATAGCAGTTCATTTTTCTTTTTTTTAATCCTCACCTGAGGATATTTTTTCCGTTGCTTTTCAGAGACGGGAAGTGAGAGAGACATCGATTGGTTGCCTCCCAACTGGGCCGGGGATCGAACCTGCAACTGAGGTACCTGCCCTTGGCCGAAATCGAACCCGGAACCCTTCGGCCCACAGGCCGATGCTCTAGCCACTGAGCCAAACCGGCTAGGGCATGGTTCCTTTATTAATGTACACCTTGGCCACTTGCGGTATAGGCATGAGGTGTGCTGGAAAGAGTATACTGGATTTGGAGTTCTTATCCTAGCTCCGCCACTTACTGATTTAGAAAATCAGTCGCTCAATTTCCTCACCTCACCTCGTGGGGATTATGCCACCTATAATTTATGTGAAGCATAGAACACAGAACTGAGAACCCATTGTTCTTTTCACCTTCCTCGATAGAGTGTCCAGAAGAGTAATAATATGATAGACTGGCGTTACCTTTATGATGAATCATACTTCTCTTCATTGCAGCCCTCACCCAGAAACCTGGGATGTGTCTGTGTACTGGGATCTTAACAAGATGGTACTTATCCATTTGGGTGCATTATATTCATTCATTGAATATTCATTGAGCATTTACTAAGTGCCAGTACTTTGAGAGTACAGTGATTAACCAGATATTGAGGATACAGCAATGCGCATGATAGACATGGTCCTGACCTCAAAGAGGCAGTGCAGACATGCAAACGAGCTCTTAAAATGCCGAGTGCCAAGTGCAATAGCCTTTCATTCCTAACACACGTGTATACCCAGCCACTGTCCTGTTCGAGCCTGTTCCCACTCACTGGTGAACTGAGGGCTAGGATTAGCAGGAGGAAGGGGCAGTGACTATTCAGGAGACAGTTGATGGCTCTGCTACACCAGAGATCCAGCACATGTGGTAAACACTCTATGGTTTCCAGAAAGGAGGAGTTCCAGCTATAAATCTTTGGCACCAGGAAGAAGACAGTGGGGATTTAAGATATTCTCTCAATTTCAACAGGAGCAATGTCTTGATAACATAAGGCACATGGCGTTATTGTGTGTTGATGGTATAAAATATTTATTTAAATGATTGTAGTTAGGTTAAACAGGCATATTGAAGGGAATTCTGCTCTTTTAGGACACTGCCAAGCACAGCTGGCAGAATAAATTTATACTTCAATGTCTGTATGTTTGGACTTTTTTTTTAACTCAGTATTTCAGAAAGTGGTGACATGGGACAAACCTTTCAGCCGGACATTCCTCTATAAGTATTCCTGCCCTTCAACCTACAGAGGTTCTCTTTTACATAATGTATCAACTCCAAATACCTCTTAATAGCTTTCCAAATCCTCTAGAATATGGCACTAAAAAGAGCAGAGCTCAGGGCTTGAGCTTATTACTAAGAGCTTTGAGCCTTAGTTTATTTGTAAAACCGGAATAATAGTATCTGCCATGCCAGATCCACAGGACTATGTGACAGTCAAAACAGAATGATGCATTTGAAAGCACTTTGTAAACCACCAAGTACTATGCAGACATCATTATGTGCTCCTGTGCAGCCAAGTTTATTTCATGACACCCCTTCCGCTGCTCTTCAGCGGAGCCACACCGTGCTGTGATCATCTGCGTGTCAGACGGTGCCACTCCCCAGCATGGGGGAAGAGAGCAGACCCTGAGGCCAGGCTTCCTGAGGTCCGGAGAATAGCAGTACTTGCAGGGCTGTTGTGAGGATTAAATGAGTTACTGGTATAAAGCCCTTGGGACGGTGCCTGGCATGCAGTAGGTGTTACATACGTGTTCCCTGCTGCTGTCACTCCTGGTGCTGTTGTGGCATGTGCTCTTCATACCCTTCCTCTTTCAGCTCTAGTTCATGTCCTATCCCCTCCATGAAGCCTCCTACCTATGAAATGTGGCACCTAGAGCCTGTGTCACACAGGGTAACTCTTTGTTTATTATTTAGTGAGATAATTGTTCTCCTGGGTAGATGCACTAGTGCAACATTTATTGAACACCTATTATTACCAGGCTTTTTACCAGACAATGAGAATAAAGATACATAAGACTTGGAGCCCTCTCTCAAGATGCTCATGGCTAGTGGGAAAGATGATCACTTCTCCATCTGTGGTGAGATGACCAAGCACACGATTACAATGGGCGGTTCTATAGACTGAATGTTTACATCCCCTCGCACCCAAATTCATATTTTAAATCCTGATCTCCTTCCCCAATATGATGGTGTTCAGAGGTGATTAGGTCATGAGGGGATAGCCCTCCTGAATGGGATTAGTGTTCTTATAAAGGACGCCCCAAAGAACTCCCTTGTCCCTTCTACCAGGTAAGGACCCAGCAGGACAGCCATCTGCGACCCAGGAAGAAGGCACTCACCAGACACCGAATCTGCATCTTGATCTTGAACTTCTAGCCTCCAGAACTGTGAAAAATAAACTGTTGTTTATAAGCCACCCGATTTATGGTATTTAACACATGAATTCTCGGAAGGCACAATCAACCGGTAACAGTTCCTCTTGAAGCGAGTGCAAGGACTGTGAGATACATGAAATGACTATTGTTCATGTACTCACAACTCAGGACTTCATAGCATAGAATCATAATGTCATAGATGTGCAAAGTGTGTGAGATTCCTTGCATCTTACTAGTGTAGGGCCAATGTTGTGTGACTCTCAGGGGTGCATCCGTGGTCCTAGCATGATGCCCTGCTGCTTGCTTATAATGGGATCTTCTTGTTTGGAAGGATGATTCCCTAGAGTGTCAAGCCAAGTGTGCTCTTGATAAGTAGTGGGATACAACTGTCCTCTTTATTTCCACACATCTATAACCTACCCATCTTTCAAGGCCAAGGGAGTCTTAAACATTCTAATACCTACCATTATATTGAGCCCGAAGTTGCTCAAGTGTTACATGGCTCAAGTGATAGAGCTGAGTTTTTACCCAGGTATTTCTTTTCTTTCTTTTCTATTATTATATTTTTAAATAAAGAGGGATAAGTTTGCAGGGAAGAGGAAAAGCATGAGGGACTCAATCTTTAAAAAAAAAAATATATATATATATATATATTTTTATTGGTTTCAGAGAGAGGAAGGGTGAGGGAGATAGAAACATCAGTGATGAGGGTCATTGATTGGCTGCCTCCTGCACACCCCCTATGGGAATCAAACCCGAAACCTGGGCTGTGCCTTGACCAGGAGTCGAACCTTGACCTCCTGGTTTATAGGTTGATACTCAACCACCGAGCTACGTGGGCCTGGCTTTACCCAGGTGTTTCTGACACTAAAGTCCATAATCTTCCCATTCCTCTGTGTTCACTCCCTGTTTTCTGCTCCACCCCAATCACTCAAAAAATATTTACTGAGTACTTGTGGAAACAATGCTCTGTACGTTCTGTGTTTCTCTTTAAGCCAGCTATGATCAGACTATATTCTGAGCTATCTCTTCTCAACATGAATGGCACCTTCTACCTAGTTTTGTAATTATTTTATAACTATTTACATCCTCTGGTAGACTGCAAACACCTTGAAGGAAACTGCCATGTCTAATTTATCTTTCACCCCTATAGGGCTGAATGGAGCACACAGTGTTTGGATCTTGTGGGCCTCCATAAATATCCAATGAACAAGTGAAAGAGTATACACACCCACAAATATTAGATATTAGACTCTTTAGGTCTGTGTTCTGATTATTATAATACGATAAGGGACTTAACTTGATCCCTGAGCTTTTGACCCAAAATATAAGGCTCTTTAAGCCAGCACAAATGTATGTGTGTGTGTGTGTGTGTGTGTGTGTGTGTGTGTGAATCACCTCTCAGGCTATGAAATTTTTGCATTCCTTTACTCCAAGACCTAATTTCCAATCTTATTGTATCGACTACTGTTTTGAGATATTACCCCTAGATAGACAATTGCAATTTTTGAGGGAACAGAGGAAGCATGTTGGGGGTTCTCATCTTCTGCTCATCACCTTTGGAATAGCCAGGGGCCCTTTTAAGCTCACTTTCATGGCTAACACCCTATGGGCTTGTGACCCTCATCCCACTGAGCCCCAGGCTGGCTGAGTTCAAGCAAAAGAATTCACAGACAGACTGCTCCTCCTAGGCACAGGCACAGGTTTGCATTTTAAGAAGGACCTTCAGAGCCTTAAACACAGGGTAGCGAGCCCTGGGCCAGTTTTAGTTGGGCACTTTTGCACCTTTACGTGGTGGTGGCAGGACCAGTAGTGGGAGGTGAGGCAAACACCTCAGATGCTACCCTTTGGGGGCATTTTCTGTACCAACTCCAGTTGGGAGAAAAGAAGTAGCAGTTATCATGTCACCACTAGAGGGCAGATTAGTCAAATTTTGGAATGTTTGCTGGCAATTGAGAAGACGTGGGAATTTTTTTCTTACTTTCAAAATCCCCCTGCATTCAACAAGAGACCAGGGTCACCAGAAAGAGGAAAAAGCAAAGTCAGTGCCATTGCCATTGATGACAGTGGGTTCTCCTCTGCGTTTTTTCCCTCTAAGTGTGGATAGCTTACTCGGCTTGCCCTGGGGAAGGAAACAGGTAGTACATCCAGGTAGTAACAGCCTAGTACTTAGTACCAGGCACCAGGCTGGGCATTTTACCTGCATTATCTTCTTTGATCCTCACAACAGCCTTTTGAGGCAAATTTTTAAAATAATTATTTTACAGATGAAGAAACGGTCTTATGAAGGTTAAATATATTGGTCAAAAGCAAGAAGCTAATTAGTGGCAAATGTGGGATTCAAATTGATGTTTGTAAGGTAGCAGGTAGATGGGGAAAGGGGAGACTTGAAGGGGCTAATAAATCACCATACAAAGCCTTTAAGAGGGCTTCAGGGTGCAGCATCGTCTGCCTTATGGCAGCAGCTCTAAGTAAAGAAAATACCTTTAAGCAAATGATATATATTCAGTGCCAAAAAATCAATATTTTTTATTGTGGATATATTACTACGCAGATAAATACAGAATCTTCACTATCGATTTTAATGATTGCATTTTATCACTTATCCAGTTCCTATTGATAAACTTTTCATTAATTTCCAGGTGTTTTCCTTACCATTATAAACAATTGTGTAACAAATTCTTTGTGTCTGCTTCTATCCAAGGCCTTCCTCCATCTTATATCCCTTAATTCCTTTGTCATTATTTCCTTTCTGCCATACCCTTTCTTTAGCAAAAAGATATCAAATAATATCTCCCATGTTTAAAAATAAGTCCTTCACCTCCAGCTACAGCCCATGGTCTTTGTTTCCCTAGACACCCTACATTCTTGAAGGAGGTGTTTATACTTGCCAACCTCATTTTCTATTCTCCTGCTCTCTCTTGAATCCACTCCAATCAGATTTCCATCCACAACCTTCCACAAACAGTTCTCATCAAGGCCATCAGCGGCTACCATGTTGTCCAACCCAATGGTTGGTCCTTTGTCTTCAAACTTCTTGCAGCATATGACACATTGACCATTCTTTTCTTTTTTAGAATTCTTCACTTGACTTCCATGAAACCACTTTCTTGGCTTTTTCTCCTATTTTATTAGCCACTGCTTTTCACTGCCCATGGTTCCTCCTTGTCCTCCTCACCTCCAGTTTTGGGGCATCCCAGTGTTCAGATCTCAGACCTCTTCTCCATCTACATTCATTCCTTAGGAAATCACATCTGGTCTCAGGGCTAAACACTATCCATATGCCCAGACCTCTCTCTGAACTCCAGGGTCCTAATCCAAGTGCCTACCTGACATCTCTACTTAGAGGTCTAACAGACAATTCAAACTTGACAAGTTGAAAGCCCTTGGATTTCTCTGACCTCATCTCACCCAAGTTCTCTTTCTACAGGCTTCCCATCTCAATAAATGTACTTCTCAGGCCAAAATCTCAGGCAAACTTGACTCCTTTATTTCTCTTACAACTCACATCTGCTCTTTCAGGAGATCCTCATGGCTCTACTTTCAAAACATATCTAGAATTCAAGCACTTTCAACCATCTTCACTGTCACCCTCCCCAGTGTATCTCACCTGAATTACTGTAATCACATCCTGAGTGGCCTTCCTGCTTACACTTTTGCCCACTTCCAGCCTATTCTCCACCCAGGAGCAAGAGAGTCTTTACAAACTCAAGTCATAGACCATCACTGCTCTGCTCAGAGCCCTCTGATTTTGTTTCATTAATGGTAAAACCCCAATGGCCTTACATGGCAGTACATTACCCTGCTTTATTCTTCTTACTAATATCACCACCACCATCAACACACACACACACACACACACACACACACACACACACACACACACACACACGATCGATTTCTTTGCCATTTGTCCCCCTGACTACAATGCTTACCCCTTGAAGGCAGGCATTTTGCTTGTTTTGTTCTCAGCTGCACCACTAATTCCTAATCCAATGCCTGGCCCGTGTAAAAGGGCTCAGTACGGATGAATGAATGTTCATCTTCTAGTGAGGTTATCTCCTTAAGGTGCATTTCTAGGAATGGGAGTACTGACTACAAGATTGGAATTTTAAAGGCGTACTTGACACATTTGACTGATTTATAGTCCCATCAACAGAGTACACGGCAGTGCCATTGACCTGACACTCACCAAAAGGCATGTTTGTCAATACTTTTCATCTTTAGGAATCTCATAGGCAAAATATTTTCTTTTCATTTGCATTTTTGGATTATTTGAATGTTTATGCATAGATTTATCGACCATTTGAATGTGCATTGTTTGTGTGAGCTCCTCGATTATGCTCCTTGTCTACTTTTCTATTATGATTATTACCCTTATTAATGTGTCCTTTGGGTATTAAATCTTTGTTTAAATTGACAATATGTTCCATTTGTCTTTCAATCTTGTTTTTGCAAAAAAGTTAACAATATATTTTGCAGTCAAATTTATTTATGGTGATTTTTATTTCTCCACTAGAAATATATAAATAGTTGAATATTGAGCTTGCTCAGGCTTTCTTGGAAATGTTTACTGAAGATATTCTTTTCTCATAGATAAATTTCCTGCTAAAAATTTTATCTTGAGTCAGGTAGAAGGAGCAGGTATAGGACTACCAGGCCCATCAAACATATAGTCCCAGGGACCTGGGGGTATGAATGCTATGCCAAGAAAAAATGCCATGAAACCAGTTCCCTGGGGAGTTCCCAGAAGGGTGAACTGTTAGCATCTATGCTAAAGCAGGTGCCAGAGAGGAACACTATGTAGCTCCTGGAAAGTGCACTCGCACTGTGCTGCTCCAAGGAGGGACATGCAGATGAACAGAAATAACTGCACAGTTCTGGAGAATCAGGAAGGTTTGCCTCCGCAGGTTTCCCAGCCTGCAGAACTCTGGCATCACCGCCCAGCTCCCTTCCCGCCAACAGTATTGGCTGGCATGTATCTCACTTACTAAAGCAGGCGACTAAAGACGCCCTTAGTTAGCATAATACCCTCCAGGCCCTTCTGGGCTGTCCCCAAAGGTAAGATTTCCTTCCTTTTTTTTTTTTTTTACGGCCAAGTGGTATTCCGTCGTGTAAATGTACCTCAGCTTTTCAATCCAGTCATTCACTGATGGGCTCTTGGGCTGCTTCTTGGCTCTTGTAAGTAAAATAAGCCAGTCAGAGAAAGACAAATACCATAGGGTTTCACTTGTATGTGGAATCGAATGAACAAAATAAACTAACAAACAAAATAGAAACAGACGCATAGATCCAGAGAACAGACTGACAGCTGTCAGAGGGGAGGGAGGAGGGGGTCTAGGGGAGGTAGTAAAGCAAAAAACAAAACAAAAACCTCACAGATCACAGCCTGATGATTACCAGAGGGAAAGTGGGGTGGGGGAGGTGGAAGAGGGCATAGGGGGGTAAATGGTGATGGAAGAACACTTGACTTGGGGTGGTGAACATAAAATACATTGTACAGATAATGTATTATAGAATTGCACCACTGAAACCTATATAATTTTATTAACCAATGTCACCCCAATAAATTTAATTAAAAATAAATAAAATAGAAATGCCCTCAGGTACAAGAACAACACTTTCTGGCCCCAATATAAAATTATGAGTTAGCCCAAAGTAATCTGAGGGAGAATAATGCTTCCCATCCCCTGAGCCGTAGATGTGTTAAGGTGTCCTAGGATCAGTTTCTCTTGCCTTCAGGGCTGCTGGTACTGTGTGTGGGTGGCCTGAGTCCCCAACACTCACCCCTCAAAGTACTGTCCATGGACTAGTTGCCTGGGCATCTTCTGGCAGCTTGTTAGAGAAGCAGAATTTCAGGCCTCATCTCAGAATCTGCCTTTTCACAAGATGCCCGTTTAAATTTCAGAAGCCGTGCCCAAGACGATTGACTCTGGTCCTCAGCAACCCCATCCTTTTACCCCACTACGATGTACAAACATTAACATTCTTTGTCTCTTTATTTCTTCCTTGACTGTGGAAACATTTGGAAAGCACTGATTCTTACCATCAGAGCTAGAAAGAACGTCAGTCAGGCAATGTTGCCGTTGCTGCTGTTTTTTCTAATGGTTTTGGTTTCTGGAAAATACAGACACTCCTTTGCACTTAATTTTGTTGGCTTTGTACCCATCTCTAATTGTTCATGTATAATATATGACTTGATTCTTTTCAGTGAGACTGTAGGGCCCTAAGGGACAAGGGCTATTTCATCTTATAACACTTCCCTATAATTTTTTAGTGCCATAAAGCGATGTTTTGCAAAGGAATCACTGGGTGGGGAGGGAGTATCTTGTTAAGAATGCAGATTCTTACTCAATAGCTCTGAGATTCTGCATTTTCCACAAGCTCTCAGGTGATGCTGAACTGCTGGTCCATGGACTACACTTGGAGTAGCAAGGTTACAGAGTATGCATTTGACTCTCAGAAGTTTATAAGGTAGGTGGGCTAGATGATACCCCTATTTTACAGATGAGGTATTTGAGAAGCAGGGAGTTACTGTACCATGTCCAAGATCTCACAGCCATTAAGTGATGGAGTTGGATGGACCCTCTATGGTGTTTGCCTCTTGTAACCATTTCTTCTTTTGTACAGTAAGGGACAGAAAAGCAACTGAGACTGGCCCTATAATGAACTGTCAGAGAAGTCTAGGAGCTAAGACCAACGTTTTCTCTTTCCTTTGTTGATGGCCGTGACACAGGAAGTAGCTTTAGATTGGCATCACTGTGTCTTAGTCTGTCTGGACTGCCACAAGAAAATACCCTAGGCTGGGTGGTTTACCAACTACAGAAACTTATTTCTCATAGTTCTGGAGGCTGGGAAGTCCAAGATCAAGGCACTAGTAGATTCAGTGTCTAGTGAGAGACCCCCTCCTGGTTGACAGACAGCATCTTCTCACAACACGGAAGGGGCTAGGGAGCGCTCTGGGGCCTCTTTTATGGCACTAATCCCATTCACAAGGGTTCCCCTCTATGACCCAGTCACCCCCCCAGGGGCTCACGTCCAAATACCATCACCTTGGAGATTAGGATTTCTACATATAAATTTTGGGGAAGACACAAACATTCAGTTTATAGCAATGGTGAATAATTGAACTAGGGAGACTTTTTTTTTTAAAATGACTTTAGAGAGGGTAGGTGAGAGAGAGAGAGAAAGAGAAAGAGAGGGAGAGGAACATCGATGTGAGAGAGACACATCAATTGGCCACCTCCATGTATGTCTCAAGCATGTATCGAACTGGAAACCCAGGCATGAGCCCTGACCTGGAACCAAACTGGCAACCTTCTGGTGCATGGGACAATGCTCTAAACAACTGAACCACACTGGCTGGGGCTGCTAGGGGCACATTTTGACATCTATTAGTGGCTGCAAAATAAGTTTCATTTAAGATACTTAATACTTTAGATCCAGTGGCTCTCCATCCTGGCTCACTTGCTGCAATTTATTTTTTTATTTTTTATTTTTTTCACTTGCTGCATTTTAAACACATAGACTCCTGGGCTCCACAGCGAAGACACTGAATCAGAATCTTTGGAGATGGGAGCTCAGGCACCTGCATTTTTTCAAAGTACCACAGACAATTATAATGGATGATCAGGATTTTAAAAAATCACTGCTCTCTATCTTTCTGTCCTTGCCCAGCCAATTCTTATAATGGAATCGCTAACATTTATTTAGAATTTACTGTGTCTGCAATTACTCTAAGTGTGGACTGGGTTCTAAGGAGCTTGCTGGAAAAATTCAGAATCTCAGGCTACAGCCAAAACCCACTGAATTAGAGTTTGAATGTTAACGAGACCCCCAGGTGATTCCTGTGGAGTTTGAGAAGCATTGCTTTACATGCATAACCTCATTCCATTGTATCGTTGGAACACGGAACACCGAACACCGTGGGGTGTTTTTCAGATGTGTGGACACTGAGGTTTAGGGAAGTTAAGTAACTTGCCTAAGGCCACATAGCTAGTAAGAATTCAAACTAGGTCCCATATGGCTCTAGAACCTGTGCTCTTAACAGAGGTACTAGTGATTCTCATAATTTCGTGTGTGGAAGATTTTCCTAGGGAGCTTATTAAAAATAAGCTCGATTCCCGCGCTTCCTTCCCTGAAATTCTGCTCCAGCCCCTGTGGGGCAGGGCTTAGAAGTCAGCATTTTAACCCACCCGTCCTAGGGATTTTGAGGCAGGTGGCCACAACACACTTTGCAAAGCGCTGCATGTTAGTGTACTTTCTGAATGTGCTTTTGGAAAGGGAGCCACTGTTTTTCCAGAGCACTTCAAAACGATGGCGTGGCGGATGGTAACGCAGGCAGGACACAGGCACCAGGTGGTAGGCGGGTGGGGTCAGGCTGGACCTGGGTGAGGAATCCTCCGTACTTGAGTTCTGGCTAGGAAAGAACTCAGAGCCAAGACTCAAACTATAAGAGAACATTTATTTAGAAAATCTCAGAGGTAGAAGAAGTAATTCACAGAAGAAATGGGCTGAGGAAACAAGTTACAGAGGCAAAGGAAGGGCCCTTGGAGCTTGAGAGGGAGGAAGGCAATAGTAACAAGCCTGTGGGAGAGGGAGAGGGGGGAGGGAAAGACGTGAGTGCTTCCTAGAGGGAGGGTGAGCTGGAGCCTCTGTCTTTAGGGTTTTAAGGGTGGAGATTTTAGGGGAGATCCCAGGCAAAGATGACAATAGAATATCCAGCAGCTTTCCAGGTGTGTCCTTTCAGGGTCGCGGTCTCCACTAATTGATTGGTCAGCGCCAGGGCGGGGTCATGATTCTGTGCAGCTGGTCCTGAGGGCATGTCTGGTTTTGCTGCTTTTCTGGGCCTGGAGCTGAAATACAACTGAGGCCTAGATGCTATCTGTAGGGAGGAAAGGTCAGGGGGTCCAAACGGAATGACCAGTGATAGGCTAGGGGAGGAAAAGCCACCCTGGGGGATGAGGTCCCGCCCTACATTGTCCTTTGCTAGGTACTATGCTTTTCTGCCCTGGTGACCTTCTGTACCTGGTCCATCATCCATGTCTTTCTCACTGTCTACCACAGTAATAAAGGTTTTTTTTTTACCTAAATGGATCCAGATCCCCTGGAGGCCTCTGGAATCCATCCCAGGCTTTGGGAGGAGATGGAGGAGTCCCACTATAGCTGAACAGGTGTGCTGCATGAAGCAGGGGTTTTGTTGAGGACCAGACACACACTATGGACAGGTAAGGGAAAGATGGGGATCTATTTAAGAACAAAAACAAAAGCTTGTTATTTTTCACAATCTACAAAATTGAACACAGGCTGGGATGTTGGCTACCTTTTAAAATTTTTATTATGATTTCATGTATAATTTAAATCACGGGATGGCTCTAACTCCTGCTAATAAATCCTGTACACCCTGAATGCAGTAAAAATCAGCCAGCACAGCAGAATCGGCCTGTTTATTGCTGGACCCCTTGGGGTACAGCGGAGTTCAAGAACCATGAACAGTAACTAGCTGCAGGGGTGCAGAACGTCTCCTCTCTAACTGGATTTCCATGGGATACATGTTCAAACATATATTTCTGACATAACACTTCTCTTCTAAAGAGCTCAGGGTGTGACACACACACTCAGATTCCCTTCTTTTGAGAGAACTAAGGAGAGAAAGAGAAAGAATGTCGTAGTCAATTATTTTGTAAGCCTCACCATTTTGAGCCCGTTCACTCATTCTTTTAATTTAACAGCCCTTGTTGAACCTTTATTACAGGCCAAGCCATTTGGTGGCTACTTGAGTCTATCACGACCTCCATCCTCAAGATAACAGGGTCTTCCAGAGGTGTGGGGTGGGAGGAAGGAGCTAAAACATAGAAATACATAATTTTTACACAACAACATTTACACAAGGAAATGCCTCCTCAAAATATATCTCCCTGGGATTTATTTGTTAACAATCAGGAGAATATTCGGGGCTCAGAAAATGTGGCAACAGTGAGCAGCCCCTGTCTTGGGAAAGATTTCGTGTCACCTTGCAGCAAGGGACAGGCTCCGAAGAGCTATCCCAGACTCACAGGGAGGAGGGGGAGCCCCAGGAGGCTGCAGACATTCCCAAGGCCACCCCGGGGGACCATGGCGTAATCAGAGCCTGTTTGTCAGACCCTAAAGCAGGAGTCTTTTAAATTTGCCACCTTATTTTCATGGCTGAGAAGGTGAATAAAGAAAGAAAATTTGACATAAAAAGTAACACCTCTAATGGGTACTGCTGGGTTTTTAGAAATTGAATTCTGTAGTTAGTATTAGATGGAGTTTGGTGACTTTCTAGGTGAGTAGATGGCCTGGGCAAGGCCAGAGGGTGCTCTCATATAAGGCCTGAAAGAGGGCCATGTCATGAGATTTCATGATGGCCTCCTCGGATGATAATGCTTAGTTTACCCCAAGGGAAGCCTGATATTACGTAGCATGCTAGATTCTGGGGTGAGGTTTTGTGAAAAGGCCATAAACCCAGAAAGACATGAAATCGAGGGGTTCAGAACATGACACACCCCTCCAGGTGCTGAGCCGTTGTAGGAATACCTTAGGGTGTTGCTTTTCCCTGGCTGATGGGTCTGTATTTTCTCTCTGAACATCAAGGTGTGTTGGGGCTGGAGTTGAGCCTGGCAGTCTGTGTGTCTTGTCTGTCTAGCATTTCTGTAAAGGGTAAGAACCCAAGGGTGTGTGAGTCAGTTATGCTACAGTAACAAATAAGACTCCCAAATCTCCATATTTCTGATAACATAAGTTTATTTCTCACTCCTGTGTTCAGCACGGCTCAGCTGCCACTCCACATCTCCATGCTGGGACCAGGCTGATAGAGTGGCCTGTCCCTGGAACCTTTCCTGTCATTGAGACAGAAGGAAAAGAAAGATGGCACCATGTCACTTCTGCTCACTTGTCATTGGCCAACGGAGGCCATAGCTTCTCTGCAGTTGAACAGAGCAGGCTTTTAGAACCCTCTTAGAGGGAGGAGAATCAGAACGCTTGGTGCTGAGTAAATCCAATCTACTACAGTGAGTAAAGAGTTCTGAGGATCACATTTGGAATCTAAATTCAGGGGTCAAGTGCAATGGATGAAAGTAAGGCAGAATCGTAAGGGAGGACCATTGAGGCTAGAATCCACCGAAACTGGAGGAGCACAGGAATGTGGAGCTAGGGTGGGTCAAGGGTGATTGCCATGGATACCCTGGGTGTTTTGTGTCCACTGACCAGTGACTGGCTGGGACGTGAATGAACTAAAGGTTCACAAATGTCTAGGCTTGGGGAACAGAATTCATTAGGGTCCATCAGGGAAATGTGAGCTATCCATCTTGTGTTTGCTTGGATTGGTGCTGTCTTCTCACTGTCTCGCCTTTAGCTCTCCAGACACTGATCACCCTGGGGAAACTGAGGCAGCATGTTACACCAGTGAAGGGTTCTAGAACACTTCCCTTGTCTACAACATTGGAGGACCTTTTTTAGAACCCTGAATTCGTTTGTCTTAAAATAGGTAATTTATATTGGACGAAAGCCTTCCAACTCACTTTAAAGGACTTTTGATTAAAAGATGGTACATGTAGGAGAGCCTTGCAGATAATTACTTGTCTGGGATAAATAATGATTTACAATGAGCAATAGTCAAGATTGTTAAATTAGCTTTGTTTGTTTTTCCATTACCTGGAGCACTATCAAGCTAAAAACTTTGCTACAAAGAATAAAAGGAAAATAATTGGCCCAATTCTTCCCCTTTTAAACCTTGAAGAAAAAGTATAAAGTGAGTTTGATTCAATACCTTCTACCGTTCCTTTATTTAGTGTGCATCTCACTACTTTGGACTTTTACCTCCTGTGAGGCACCCAGTGTCCTCTTGCATCCCACTGCAGCACTCTACCCAGGTTTGTCTCTCAAGGCAGTGTCTCAGTCTCCAATATTCTCTCTTTTCTCCACTATCAGAATTATCTTTCAGTTCCCTTGGCTGGGGCCCTTTGTTGGTGAGTTTAAGAGCAGTACTAAAGGAATCTGTGGATAGACTAATTCAGACTAAAGTGTAAGAGACTGGCAGCCAGTCAATATGTTAAACTTTCCTAGGAATATTTGCATTTCAGAGGTTCCCAAAGACAGTGCTTCAACAAAGCAAATACTGCTGTAATAGTGGACTATGAGGCATTGTGGCTAGCTACTGGGGGAGCTCCTTTGTTAGGAGGCCTTTTCTGGGTTATTCCTAGTCCCTTTTAAACCGCCTGTATTATTACATCTTTCACAGTTTGCTAGCGCCCAGCTTGACACACAATTCAGGCAGCCCAGAAGCTGATGGCTTTTGTAGCGCGTTGGGCCATTTTAAGCAAGATAGTGTGAATGTCAGGTGTGTGTGCCGGCTTGACCAAAAAGACCCACCTAGTGTTATAACACCACACCCATCATCAGGCTTCATGATGAGAGAATCATGAACTTCCGAGCACTTTCATATGGATCAACATAGCTAACACTCAAAAAGTCTATGATGCAGGCAGAGCAGGTTTGTTATCCCCCATTTTATGGATGTGGAAACTGAGATTAGGGACATTAAGTGACTTATTTAAAGTCACATGGCTGGTTCATCTTCCCATCCTATTCCAGTGCTTTTCTTTTGTGGAGTGCTGTTCCTTCAGCCTCTGGCACTGCTGAGACTATGGGCACGAGGAGCTTGGACCTGGTAGGGCAAAGGAGCAGGATGGTGGAAACCATGTCCTCAGTCAAAGCCCCTGATGTTTGGCCCCACCCAGGACACAGCAGAGCTTCACTTCGGGGATGACCTCCACTGTGGGGGTAAGAGGCCGGGGGTGGGGTGGGGTGGGGCGGGTGTGTTTTCTATTTGGTATTCTGCATCTGTGTGGGTATTGATTTCTTTCTCAAAGGGGCCCATCTGCCTTCTATCTAATTATGTTACTAATCTTCATCCCAGTCCTTTGAGGGTTTTATCCGTGCTCTTAGAGGGGCAGGTTTCCAGGGTTACCAGAAATCTATAGATTGAAGCCTTTCTCCGGCTTTCTCATAAAGGTCCTTATCAGTGGAAATCTTACTTTTTTTCCTTCTGCTTGTAGTTAATCTGTTAGGAATAACCCCTGAGAAACTGCTTTGTGCCAAAGAGGATGCAAGATAAATGATCGACACCGTGTCCTCCGTGACAGTTATAAATAACCAGATCCTACAAGGCCAGGGTCAGGAGGTGGAGAGGGCTCTGCTCTTGGACCAGGCAGATCTGGGATGGGTCTCGGTTTGTCAATAACCAGCTGTGTGGTCCTGACCTAGTCGTGTAATGGCTCCCACCCGAGTCTCAGTTGCTTCGTCTCTGAAATGGGGAAATAACTGCTTCGTTGGTTTGTGAGGATTTGATGAGATGCTTCTGTCAGACAGGGCCTCTCAGACTTTAATGTGCACAGGAGTCACCTGTGGGAAAGGCAGGTAAAAATGCAGGTTCTGAATCACTAAGTCTGAGGTGGGACCTGCGATTCTCACTTTTATCAAACTCCCCAAAGATGAAACCAAGGGTGAGAACCACTGTCTAAAAAAGATGCTGGGACAGCCTATGGTCACAGCCACCAGAGGGCCTGCACACCGAAGGGATGGGAATCAGAAGAGCATTAAAACCGCCCCAATTCATCTTTCCTGATATTTGAGAACTGCCACAAAGGAGGTTTTTTAAATGCAACATTTGTTGTGATTTTCACATTACAGAAGTAATGAGTGGTGTTTGTGGACAAAAGGCTAACTCGCCTCTCAGCACTCTTCCTGGCTGACATTCACACTGATTTCCAGTGCCAGGGGCTAAAGGTTTGCAAATATCCCCGCAGCCCAGCGCTCAGGCAGCTGAATTAGACTCGATACCCAGGCCCTGCGTGATTAGAATAATGGGCTCGTCCAATCTACCTTGAAGACCTGTCCCTGGGGGAGCATTGTAGGAGCAGGAGGAAGCCAAACTGGGAAGCAGAAACCTTATTACAAAAATAAGAAGTCCCACCAACTGTTTACATATTAGATAAATTGTTGTTTGGGATGGTGAGAAATTTGCTATTTCCATTTGCCTTAAAGTTTGATGGATTCTTAACCCAGAGAAAAAGTTTCTCTTTTCCCATGTGGAGAAAGTGGGCAAAGTCTTGCTGTGGTCAACATCATATCCCTCTGTATTTCCATGTCCAAATTCGCCATCCCACCCCCAGGTACTGGACAGTCTCGGGAAGGGGTTCAGACCAACCACGGTGCTTGCAACCCAAGACGTTGTCATAGTCAGATTCTTGAGCTAAAATCGCGCAGCGCTTTATGATTTAAAAGGCACTTCTACTTATATTATCCTATTTGATCTTATGACTATCCTTTAAGCCAAATAACATTACCTCTGTTATCAATTTTGGGGAATTTATGCAATATATCCACATTCATACTGAAAGTGGAAGAGCTGGAAGGTAGGCCATCCTTTGACCATTTATTTATTATTTGTCCTGCAATAATGTATCTGTCCTTGTTCTGGAACAGTAGCTTTTTAACCCTGGACTCACATTAGGAGCTTTTAAAAAATAGCGGTGCTCAGTTCCCATCTCCCATCAATTAAATCAGAATCTTTGGGATGGAGCCAATATCCATTTGCTTTTAAAAAAAAAAAAATCTGAGAGTGACTGTGATGTGATTCTAATCTGGAAGGGAGCAACCACTGCTCTGAAGAAGTTCTGGGGCTGCCGCAGGATTCTTTTGTTGTTGTATTTGTTTACTGAAGGCTAGACATTGTCGTAGTAGTTGGTTCTTTGTACGTGTGAGTTCTAGCTCCTAGCTCCATGCCTGGCAGAGTGGGAAAAGGAACCAAAGTTACTACCTGCTATGGGCCAGGTGCCCTCTTGGTCATTTAACTGGCCTACACTTCAGTGAGATTGGTTTTGCTACCCCATTTTATAGATGAAGGCACTAAAATATGCCAAAGTAATTCATTAAAAATCATACCACTCATAAGCATCAGGGCTGGGATTTGAACCTACCTCGTCCAGTGCCAAAGTTCAAATGGGTTCTTCCATGCTGGTGGCTTTAAACCCCGGCTGAGAGTCTGATCGTCTGGACTGGAGTAGGGACCAGACGTTGGTATGTTTCCAAAGCCTCCCAGGCGGTCCTAATGTGCATGTAGTCAAGGCTGAGAGCCACTGCCCCACACCAAGTGTTTAGAATACATTCGTTGAACTTGAAAGGTGCTGGGGAAGGCTTTCCTTAGGCCTGCAGATATATACACACATGCACACACATCAACCTACACATCTCTCTCCCCATCCCTCCACCCCAAATTAGGAGAGATAAAGGCTTTCATTCCAGAGAGAACACTTTTTAGAACAGGAAATTCAGCTATTTAAATTCACATGTCAAGCCTTTCTTGAGAACTTGTGCCTGAGGGCCGCCTGGCTATCTCAAGGGTGTCTGGGCAGAGGGCAGTGGCACAGAGGGGTTAAGGGAGGGTATAGAAAGTTGAACTGGGGGTGGGGGGGTCACAGAGACAAGCTCAGACATCTTCACAGTTTTCCCTGGAGCCTGTCTGCACTAGGAAGCAGCCAAGTCTTGGCGAGCAGATGTGATCATTTAGACCAGGCTGGAAAGGGAATGGCCTTGTGACTGGGAGATTATGAAAAGGCTTAGAAAGCACCTTATTAAATCCCCGGATCCTGGCAAGGTCTCTGGGAGAATGAATTCAAATTTTGAGGAAAATATAGCAGGTTTTCCTCCTTGCATTGGGTCCCGGCTCCACGAATCTTCAGCAGGCCATCCTGAGTGTGCATGCAGCACTGTCTGGGTTTCCTGGAAGAGGGAGCTGCATTTTAGTCTCAGGTAATGTGATTCTTAAGCACTGTTGCTGTTTTCAAACGCTGGATCTAGGTCATTGTTATTTAGATTCTAATTAAGTGCTTCAGAATTACTCCAGGAGGGGAGAGAGAGAGGTGCATCTCCCTATTAGTATTCCTACAATGTTAGAAGAAAACACAATATAATTTTTACATCAGTGTTTGAAATTTATCCAAATGAAAAATTCTTAGCCAATTGCATTAAATTGGCTACTCTCAACCTTAGTTGAAACTGAAATTCCAACCTTTAAATACCAGACTCTTAGTATCTGAGGGTCACAGCACAGTGACACCAAACTTAAACAAAATCTTAAGAGTCAAATTAGATTAGGTCCAAATTAACTTCTTTTTGGCCAAATATTAAAATGCTGCCTAAGCAGAAGGAGAATCATTGCTTTGGTGAAACATTTTGGGTCTCCTAAGCCAACATGTTAGAAAGGTGCTCTAACCTCTGTTAATGACATTTAAATTCAATTCAAGAAGTCTCAACTGAAGGAATACTTCATTGGAAGATTCAAAATGGGGTAGAAAGGAGTTCTAATCACTTGTTCATCAAACATCTATCAAGCTAGTACCATGTGCCAGGAACTAGCCTAAACTGCTCCCTCCATCGTCCAGGCTTATAATCCAGCGGGAAACTCACAATATTTCCTCAGCATCTCCCTGCAAAGTAGGAGCAGTACTTTCACACTTGGTGTACAGATCAGGAGAAAGATCAGCCCAGCAGCTAGCATGGGCCGTCCTCTTTGTTAGCTCTCTATTGTAGCTTCCTCATGCCGACCTGAGCCACACAAGGAATCAGACCCTAATAAATCCAGCATGTTGGTACCTCCGTAATATTTTAGATAGTTTAGCTCCAGCACTTTCGGGAGTTCTTCAGGATAGTGATGATACTTGCCTACTTCCTCGGTGGGGTTAGTTCATTTCATAACTAGGACGGGGAAGAGGCTTACTCTGATAGAGGGACCCCTTGGTTGATCTCTTAAAGCCATAGAAGACCTCTTTCTGGACCCCAAGCCTTATAGGGACTGGCAGGGCAATTTCATTTAGAAAGGGGTCACACATTCTAGCAAGAGGAAATCTACCTTTTCTGCATTCCCCCCTCCCCATTATTATAATGTAACTCACTTAACTGAAGCAGGAATGCTGGATCTTGCTTGACCTTCTACCCAACAAGACATACAGTAGGACTCCATCAGGCCAAGGGCAGGGTACAGTAGGAGCCAGATCACTAGGTGGGGGAAGCTGAAGGCCCTTGAGAGTAGACTATCAGTGGATAGAGTTCAAGAGAAGTCAGGTGTCTCAAAAGTCTAGGCAGAGGCCAAGGAGCAAATAGGTAGTTCTGGTCAGAAATAGACTAAAAGTGAGAAGCCTGGGGAAACACAAAGGACCAGGGCACTACTAGCTGCCGGGTCAGGGTCAGACTGGGAGTTCTGAGAGGTGAGGGATGTTTGCTGCTGTCTAGGAAGAAGTAATGTCAGCATTTGTGTGGGTGGGTGCCCACAAATGGGAGCTGAGAGATGAGAGGGAAAGCAGCTGGTTAGGGCAGAAGAGAGTGGAGGCTATAGATTCTTAACAAGCTCTTTCTACTCATTAAGGCAGAGTAAATTCTTCTCTATATAGGCTTAACCTTATTGTTGCATTTATCTGTGTGTGTGTGTGTGTGTGTGTGTGTGTGTGTATCCCTTAATGGGTATGGCAACCACTTATAAGTTTGAAAACCAAAGGTGAACTTCCTATTTTGTCCAGAACACAGGCTCTGCTTGTAGTTTGTTTTCACTGTGATGGTTTAGTGGGATGGCTGGGACGACACTAATTCAGTTATTTATTTTTAGGCAATTGGTTAGCCAGGAGACAAGGGAAGGGAGATGATTAACTTTCTTATTTCTATGCTTGCTTTGTGAATTTTGAAGGAAGAATGAAAGACTGTTCCCTTCCTTCTGTCCTGAATTTCCCGGTCCCTGCTCTCGCCCCTTTCCCGTGTCAGCCTGCTGCTGGTGGGCGTTGGTTCCCATTCCGGGCCCTGCTCCATTCTGGGCTGTGCCTTCCCACCGGGACAGCGTTCTTTCCGCCACCCGCCGGGCGCCCTCCAGGCGGGTCTCTCCAGCCTCCTTTCCAGTCCGTCCTTAGTGATAATCGGGATAAAAGATGAAATACAGAGTTAAAGCAGCAGGCCCGAGGAGGGCGAGAAACCAAACTCTCAACAGGGGAACCCACAGCTGTCCGTGTGTGTGTGTGTGTGTGTGTGTGTGAGTGTGTGTGTGAGTGTGTATGTGTCTGAGTGTGTGTGTCTGAGTGTGAGTGTGTGTGTAGTGATTGTGTGTGAGCGTGTGTATGTGTGTGTCTGTATGAGTGAGTGTGTGTATGTGAGTGTGTTGGTGTGTGTGTGTGTGAGCACGCATGTGTGTGAGCATGTGTATGAACGTGTGTGTATGTGTGAGTGTGTGTGAGTGAGCGTGTGTGTGTATGTATGAGTGTGTGTGTGAGCATGTGTATGAGTTTGTGTGAGCGTGTGTGTATATGTGAGTGTGTGTGTCTGAGTGTGAGTGTGTGTGTAGTGAGTGTGTGTGAGCATGTGTATGTGTGCGAGTGTATGAGTGTGGTGTGAGCGTGTGCGAGTGTGTGTGTGTGTGTGTGTGAGTGTTGGGGACGCTGTGACAGAACGAGGAGGAGGCGCTGCTGGGACATTCCCAGTGACGATTTCCCCTGGTTTTCATCCTGCCTGCCCACCCCCTGCCCAGGGTGGCCCTCGAGCCTTCCCTCCCTGCCCTCCCATGATCCCTTCCCTGTTCCGGGATGAAGGGGAGGGAGGGAGGGGATGCAAATACCGTGCCACAGGGAAGCTTCTCAGTGAACGCGGAGGCAACAGGAGGTAATCGGAGGGCACAACGCAGGGTGTAGGAGACGGGGTGTCGTGATGGAGCGAGGAGCGTGGGCTGTGCGCACCACTGACCTTGAATCCCAGCGTGAGCACCCGCTAGCCATCGAGTCTCTTAACTGCTCTTATTTCAGCTTTCACATATATAAATGAGAGTAAATCAGATTAGGCGTTCAAGAGCAGTGAGAATGCTGCACGTTTAGTAAAAGCCCAGGAAATGTAGGTATTGTTAGCAAGGATACCTGGAGGGCAAGAACTCTGAAGGAGCGGTGCTTATCTGGGGATGCCAGAGCCATGACTTCCAAGCTGCAGGACCGCGAACACTAGCTCCACATGCCCCCCCCCCCACCTTGTACAATTCTGTGGGTGAGTGTGGGGAGAGGGAGCATGGGTGGCCTCCACTCCAGAGGGCGTCAGGGAGGTCTGGGGAGGGGCCAATGAACAGCTGTCAAGGATTCCTTTTTTTTAAAAATATGTCTTTATTGATTTCAGAGAGAGGAAAGGAGATGGAGAGAGAGAGAGAAACATCAATGATGAGAGAGTCATTGATCGGCTGCCTCCTGCACGCCCCCTGCTGGCGATCGAACCTGCAACCCGGGCATGTGCCCCGACCGGGAATCGAACCGCGATCTCCTGGATCCTAGGTCGATGCTCAACCGCGGAGCCACGCCAGCCAGGCAAGGATTCTATTTTTAATAAATGATGTAGCTTCCACCAGATGACCCTAAGGTCCTTTAAAACCCAATTTTTAAAAAACACACACTTGATACAAAATCCAAAATGTGTAAGAGGATTTAAGTTCAGTGAAGAGTAAGTACTTCTCCCTCTGGCCCTGGCCCCGTCTCCAGTTCCTCTCCACAGAGGCACCCACCACAACGGTTTATTATAGGTTTAATTTACATGGGTTCTAAATGTCCTAGTCTATGAAACCCCTTTTCAGGACATCCCACTCTCCTTTAAGCCTGCATTAAAACTAAGTTTACACAGTTCCTTTCATAGTGTTTTTTGGGAACGTCTGCGGCTGTCGTAGCTGCTCGGATTGCGATCGCACCAGCTGCTCGCTAAGGGCGCATCCAGCGTGAGGGGATGGAGTCGATGGCAATGTCCAGGACGTGCGGACGGGGCCTGGCAGCAGAGGGCCCTGCTCGTGCACCAGGATGGCCCTGCCCACCTGCTCTCCCACAGCTGGTGCTGTCACTTGCTTTCTGCTCTGGGATCCCCTCCCCCCCTATGGCCCAGGCCAGAGTGAAGGGAGATGGTGCTAAACTGGGCTCATGCAGTCTCATTAGGAGAGGAGAGGGAAGAGCAAGCCTGCTCAGGAGTTAGTGGGCCTGGCAATGAGAGGGTCTTATCCTTCTGTTTAAGAGCCTGGAGAAAAGGTCCACAGGGCCAGGAGGAAAAGCTCAGCTAGAAAGTAAGAGGGAAGGCAGGGGACAGAGTGTCCCCCACACTGGTGACTGCAAAACTGAAAACCTAAGTGCTTTTTCCTCTCCTATTGCTTCGAGACTACCTAATCTTATATTCTTGCCAAAGGTGACTTCATTTCTTCGGCTGTGCCACATGGCACCGTCCTTGTCCCTGTCCAATAATAATACAGCATTTGCTGATTGTTGATATTGCTGAGAAGCCCTTACAGGGCTGTTCAGCCACAATTTTTACAGCATAGTCTGATGTCACTAATGTTATAAGGTCAATTTCTTAGAGGCAAGTTGGGGGGGGGAAGCGCAGAACAGACAAATAAATAGTCTGCTAAGCCATCCATTTAAAATGACAACAATAAAAATGTTAATGAGCATCAATATTTGCACCACGGTTTATGATCTCTTTTAACAAGCAATTCTGCCATGGTCTTTGAATGATTTACTTTAACAGAGGACTTCCCTGTTGTCAGATTTGATCTTGACTCAATGCTATTACTCTACCCCACTGCATGTGTGCTTGAGTTAAAAAGGCTCTTGGCTGAGTTCCACACCCGAACTCAAGAGTGAGACTCCTTATGGATTTTCATAAGTGGTGGTCACCTCTCTGCATGAGTTGGTATGGAGGTTGTTGCTGATTTAAATTCTAGAATTAGAACCCACTTAGATGAATGAGTAATTCTGGCCCTCCGAAACCCATTTCAAGGCCAGAACTACCTGGGTTGGATCTCTGGACAACTACTGAGTAATTACCTAATTTACTCCCAATTTTATATTCTGCTCTTTAGACATTGACTTATAGGCCACAAAAAGTTATTTAAAATAGATTGGGTTGGGTAATCAAAGATTTTTTTATTCACTCCCTGATATCCGGTTTCTTCATCTGTAAAATGGGGGTGATAATAACCCCTACTTCTCGGAGTTACATACAAAACATATATGTATGTGTGTATATGTATGTTTATATGCATATGTGCATATGTACATGCACCTCATTTAATAAGGTATTGTATACTAAGTGCCCTGTGCAACATGGCATGGTAGCTATCATTATGATCGCTGTGCAGTGGCCCTCCTCTAAGACTTTCCCAAAGTTCTTCAGTCAGATGCCTAGGAATAGTCGGCTTAGTTTTGTGTTTCCCTATTTCAGCGTATCTTTTGCCTCATTTTGCAAGTACCCACAGATCATGCAGGCAGCAATTAATCACTTTGTGTCTACCATCTACCACCAAATGACGTTCCTCCATAGTGTTTTTTTAAAAAAATATGTTTTTATTGATTTCAGAGAGAGGAAGAGAGAGGGAAAGAGAGAAACATCAATGATGAGAGTCATTGATCAGCTGCCTCCTGCACACCCCCTGCTGGGGATTGAGCCCGAAACCTCGGCATGTGCCCTGACCAGGAATCGAACCGTGATCTCCTGAATCATAGGTCAATGCTCAGCCACTGAGCCAGGCCGGACAGGTGATAGTGTCCTTTTTTTTTTTTTTTTAAAGTTCTTTTTTACTTACATACTTTCATTGATTTGAATCTTTTACAGTAAGGGCTTAGATGGAAGGTTCTGTTTAATGAAAGGTTAACTTAAAATGAATTCTGAAGCCTATTTGTCCAGATTTTGTTGAAAATATTTCCAAATAAACAAGTTCATTTTCCTGTCCTCAGAAAGTTCCATGAACCTAGAAGTTTGTCTTTCTGTGGTGATGGGAGCTCTTGGGGTGCCTGGGTCATGGCTCTGAATACTGACTTTTATCAAACTGGCCTGAATATATAACAAGCTGAAGAGCTGGTGCTGGCAACCTTTGACTTTGCCAAAGTTAGCATCATGACTAAATTTCATTGGGCTTGTTACAACTGTTTCTTAGGTGGTTTTGTATTGCAGGCACTCAATAAATGTTTGTTAATTAATGATAATTGCATCTTTGCTCCCCAACATCATTAGTCCCTCATGCCACCTCTTTCTTCCACCTTTTCCTAAAAATATTTAATACAGCTACAAGGGCTCCTAAAATATACAAAATGTCTCAGCCACTTCTTTTTCCCCCTGCTATGTAGTCATGGGTGGTAGGCTTGGTGCTTCGGCCACTGCTGACTGGACCAGGAATTCAGGAGTGAGTGGGCAAAGTATTGGATGGACAGAGCTAATCAGATTCTGTGTCCTGGGAGATAGTTCTCAGTGTCAGTGCTTCCAGAAACTTCCCTTCTTAGTTAGCTCAAGTGGGTTCTGTTTTTTATAACAAAAGCGGGCCAGGGATTTGGCTCTAAGCTTTCAAAGTCTGGAAATACAGAGTAAGGTTATTATACATTATGTTAGTTACATTTTCAAATGTAAGCAGTGTGTCCAATTGTTAATCTGAAAAAAGTACAATATACAACAGAGTGGCAAAAATAAAGTTTCAAAACAGAGAAAATAGTGGATTATTCTTTTTTTTCCAGATGAACAATTTGATATCCTGCGGCACGTTTCTTTTGGACACATATCCATAGTAGTCAGCATATTGTCTGAAAAAGTAGCTAACATACTGTTTAAAAATAAGTTTATCCTATGCTTCCAGATCTTTCAGATACCTTGTGGTAGCCAATGTGAACATGAAAACTTCATTGTTATTACAGTTAAGAGTGTCATGAGATAAAACAGAATGTAACAACTCTAAGTAGTTCTATTCTACTCTAAGACAGAAATTTATTCTGACTATCCTCAGAAAATCTCACTGTTTAACACAGTGAACAACATCCTCAGCTACGTTTTTACAACAGTACTAACACAAATTTTATAGTATTATTTCTTGTAATATCTTCCAATATTGGCTGATGGTATTACCTCCAAGTGCAGTCCAGGAAAAATGCATTTTGGGGTAAGGGGAACAGTGAGCATCCATCAGCCTTTGTTGGCCTTGCTTTAGTTCAGCTTTCAATCTTTTATTCAAATCATCTCAAGAAATATTTTAGCCCACATTCAAATTATTAGGGCAATTCCTTTTCATCCACATGTGCAACTCACACTTATGATCCCAAAGTCAAGCTCCTGCCCTAAAGGGCACTTCCCTCCAGTCATGGTCCTAACTCACCAGGATCATTTCTGTGTTGCCCACCCTTCCTCACTGCTCCCCAGCTCTGATGTGAGTCACCTCTCATTTGTCTCTCTGCCTGCTCCCCCACCCACCCCAGAGCACAGCCCTCTCAGTAAGACGCTGCCCCTTTATGTGGGCATCAGCGGAGGAACATGAGCAGGCAATTTACACACCCCTCCTACTGTCCAAATCCTTTCCTACCCACAACATCTTCACCCAGGAGTCAATGAGTGGGTGTATCAGACTTTACCAAAGAGCTAGTATAACTAAAGGGAATTATAATAAATGGGCCATGGGGGAAAGGTTTTAAAGACAAATCTCCAAATGACTGTCCTCAAAGGCAATGAAAAACAAGAGCAAAGTCCACTCCTTCACAGGGGCCCCCTCAGGAAAGCATCCCAATTCCCAGTGGCATCTCTGCCCTCGGGCAGACCACATCTGCCTGGAGAAGGCATCCTTCTTCAAAGCTGAGAATTGCAAAAACCCCTCACCTTTTAGGGAAATCCTGCTCCCTACCCTATGGGGTTTTTCTGGTCTTAATATCTGTCCCCCCATCCCTGGGACAACCTGGAACACCGAAATCCCATCAGATAGTTTACAAAGTTGGAGTTGTACAGTCTGGTCTTGAATTCCACAGTCATTCAGGATGGGCTTTAAGTGCCCCCTTTCTAAGTCTCTTAGCCGGGATGAAGTGCACATAGGCCCCCTTGGCCTTCTGAGCCATCCTATGTGTAGCTATTAGGATACCTGGGCACACTGCACATTAACAATACACAAACACACAATGCAATCTAAATTATATAGAGGAAATGAAACATTTTTAAAATTTTTACTGATTGACTTTTAGAGAGAGAGGAGGGGGGAGAGAGAGAGACATTGATTTGTTGTCCTGGTGTGCCAAGGTTTCGGGTTCCATCCCTTGTTAGGGTGCATATACATATATGTATACTTATATTTGCCCTAACAAGGGGTGGAACCCGAAACCTTGGCGCATCAGGATAGCACTCCAACCAACTGAGCTACCCAGCCAGGGCTGGCGCACCCTTAGCTCATTTTAACTTAATTACCCTTTAAAGACACTATCTGCAAATGTGGCCAGTCTGAGGTACTGGGGGTTAGCGTTCAATATGTGAATTCTGGGGAGGGGGAGACACAATTCAGCTCATAACAGGGACAGATTAAATCCGTGAGCTGGGTGTTTTCAGTGTTGAGATCTTTGTCCGTGAAGAGAGGTGGGCAGCGGGAGGCGCTGTTCCCCCCCAGGGCACGGAAGGGTTGGAAAGGAGGCAGAACTGGAAAGGCCATGTCTATGCAAACAGCTAATTCATCCAGCACGTTTGCAGCGTTAAGGACTAACCCCTGTTCTCACCTCGACGTATCACTGAAGGCGCATTCTCCAAAAATGCCAGAAGATCCCCCACGACCTCTAACCTCAATTTAAACTCGGATAATGAGTTTTCCTCTCTCTCTCTCTCTGTCTTTTTGCTGAAACAGTGCTCTGCATACTAGGACTCCTCAGTGCAGCGTCGTGAATGGAAGCTATTGTACGAAGGCTTTGGGATCCAGGGCCCAGACTGGTGCAGAAGCCCCCCTCTTGGTAGCTGCACACCTCGGGGCAACTTACTCAGGTCGCTCCACAGACATGGCCGAGGTGCCTACCGTGTGCCAGGCCTTGTGCTAAGTTTGCGAGACACAAAAGGGAGTAAGATCAAAGTCCTCCCCCAGGAGCCTAGTGAGGCTGACAGAAGAGGAAACGAATAGTTAGCATAAGGCATATCCCAGGGGCTGCAGCGGTGCTGGACGCCGGCTGCTGTGCGCGTCCGGAGGCCAGGGCAGGGGAGGGCAGGGGACACTCTCAGAGGAGCTGGTACCGACTGGCTGAGTCCTAATGGCCAAAGAGAAGGTCCCCAGAGGGAGGCAGCTCGGCTGCTTAGGGAGGAGAGTGTTCAGGTGAAGGTGAAGTAACCATGACGGGGCTGTGAGAATTAAAGGTGAAAAGGTAGGTGCCTAAGGTGCCCAGCCCAGCCCACAGCAGGTGCTGGCCACATGCAGCTCAGGAGGCCCATCCCGACCTCTCAGCCCTGACGGTCCCTTCCATAGTTTCTTCTTTGTGGCCACCCTGAGCTCTGGACGCAGCAAGTCTCCTACAATCAGTGTGGGTTTAGAGTCTGGCGAAGGTCACCCTTTCTCCGCTATATCAAAATGGCTCATATTTTGTGCATCTTAATTTCAGAGGTTGCAAGGGAATTCAGCCACCTTCTCAACTTTTCCCCACAGCACACGGACTCTAAGGGAGTCCAGGAATGCAAATTAAAGCACATTAGAAAGCTTTGCGTATACTGGTGCATGTGAGAATTATTCTCTGCATGGTAATTTCTACCACTGCAATTAGACTGTAATTAAACATCACTAATGTTTCATGACAGCCCACAATTGAATCTGGGGCACAAGGGAGAGGGCTGGGGTGTGCTGGGGTAGGTGGGGCGCCGCACACAGAGATGTCTGTGCTGGGAAATGGTGTCATCCTTTAAGGCCATTCGCTATAAAAAGCCTCCTCATTTATGTACAGAAATAATGAGGCAAAGGAGCAGCTTTAAAAAATAAAAAGATAGCAAGAGAAGTTAAGCAAAACATCTTCAGATCACTTAAAGAGCCTCGGTGATCTACCCGCCTGCTTTCCTTCCTGGGAAGATTTTTATCTCTGTTGGCATTGTCCTAAATTACTTAGTAAAGCTGGAGTCAAAACTGGTTTTCAGATTCTTCCACCTCCATTTGACCCCCGTGTACACAGGAGGCCACATTGGATTTCCTGAGGCTTAAGCTGTGTATCAGCCCCCAAGGAAACAGGATTGCTGTTTGCAATTGACTCTGACTCAGGCAAACAGATCAGTGATGGCAAGGAATCAGAAGTAGGCTCCCGGAGGGAGTTTCCTTGCTGTGGGCTGGCCGGGCCCCCTGCGGGCTAAGCCCACCGTGTTCTTGGTATCCCTGACACGAGCCACGTACCCAGAAGGAAGGGCACACTGGAAGAAATCTAGTTCTATTCTCACCCTTGTCAGAAAAGGATTTTTCCTCCAGCCTCGAAGAAGTTCTGTGTCCTGTGAAAGTAAATTAGGTAGAAAATTACTTTTTGACAAACTTGACTGAAGCCGTGAAAGTCATTCTCCCTAAATTTGTAAAGTGATTGGAACTGAAGGGGTTTTCTTTTCTTTTTAATTCTTTCTCTCTTCTTTCCTTTTTAAAAAACAGACTGCCCCGGGGAAGAATAGGAATTCAGGAAGACTGAGTACTCTCCTGATTTTTGTCAGATTCTGGTGGGGAGTTCTTGTCTTCGTATACATGCCAACACCCAAGGCCCTCTTGGATTTTCTAGGCATTCTGGATAGTACGTCAAATTTTCTATTGTTTTTCATTGCAAATGTATCATGTTTATGGATTAAATAGGCTTTTTTACTGGTCTTGGGGAAAACAAACATCATATTTAACTGTTGCATCTGTGGTTGTTTCTGTTATCTATTGCCAGATAAGAAAGCACCCTGAAGCTTAGTGAGTTATTTTCTTTAATTTTGTGGGTTGACTGGGCAGTTCTTCAGCTCCACGTAGCGCTGTCTGGGGTCACTCATGCAGCTGCAGTCAGCTGGCAGAAGGCCTGTGCTGAAAGCTCCACGAAGGCCTCACTCACGTGGCTGGGGTCTGGATGCTGACGTCAGCTGGGGTACCTCTGCTCTCCTCCATGTGGCCTGTTTGTCCACATGGGTCTCATCCCCCCAGGGCCTCTGTACCTCCAGCAGAATAGCTTGGGCTTCTTTACAGCATGGCTGCTGGGTTCCAAGAACATGGACCTAGAGAGCCAGACCTCTTACACGCTTAAGGGATGGGCCCCAAGCTGGCAGAGTGTCACTTCCATCACATTCTGTTGGTCAAATTCAAGGGAAAGGGAAACAGATGCCGCCTCTTGGTGGGAAAATCAGCAGGCACGATTAAGATGGAGAGGGATTATTCATGGCTGCCTTGGAGACATTTGCCATGACAGTGAAGTGCATCCTGGACTGATGTGTAAAAATTTGTTCCAGGAAATTGAGGATCATAAACCTCCCTGAATGAACTCTGGATAAACTGATGATAATTAATAATGATAAAAAGTACAGCTACTATTTATTAAGTACCTCCTTAATGTGTGCTAAGAACGGTGTTAGGTGCACAATTGCTATCTTCTAGAAAACAACTCTGAAAGGATGGTATTGTTATATCCATCTTACATATGGGGAAACTGAGGCTTAGAGACCCTGCAATGCAGGGGTTCCCAGCAGCAAGCCATAAAAGATGCTGAATGGGGCTCTCTGCCTCGCTTTGCTACCTCCACTTCCCCCAAGCACCCCAACTTTCCAGAGTGCCCTACCTGGCCCTTCACCAGCCTGGCCACAGCAGTCAGACCCCCTGCCTCCTTTCTCTAGCTGAAGGTCTCTTACATTTAGACTCTTTCTAAGCCTGCTTTCTGCTCAGTGACAAAATGTACTAAAGGGTTTTTATTTAAACTCATTCGATCAGATACGTTATTGCTTTAAGCTGGCAGACTTGACTCACCTAGTTAAATAAAATCTTGTTCTTTAAAAGTCACTGAGCCTAAAAAAGTAAAGAGAATTTCAAAGAATTTAGGAGGAAACTTGCTATATAGCTATTAAGACTCATTGTAAATCTACATTAGTTTTAAAATGTTATATTAGCCCTAAAGTAGGCAAATGTGCAGAACAAAAAGCTCAGGATTAGTCTCCCATGTGGAAGAACGGTTATGCTGACAGGATGGAGCATTAGTCAATGGAGAAGGGATGAGCTCTTCAAAGAGTGGGTCTGGGCAGCCAGCCATTCATGTAGAAAGGTACAAAATTAGATCCCTCCTTCACACCAAACCCCAAGATAGATTCCAGGTGGATTAAAGGCATAAGTGTAAACAGGTAAAGAAAACATGTTATCTAGGACGTTAGGTGTAGAAAAGTATTTTTTTCTTTGTTTAATTCTCACCTGAGGATATTTTTTCCATTGCTTTTTAGAGAGAGTGAAAGGGGGAAAAGAGAGAGAGAGAGAAACATTGATGTGAGAGACACATTGATTGGTTGCCTCCTGCACCCACCCCAACGGGCCTGGGAATGAGCTTGCAGCCAAGGTATGAGGTATGTGCCCTTGCCTGGGATCAAACCCGGGACCCTCCAGTCCTCGGGCTGACGCTCTCACCACGGAGCCAAACGGGCTAGGGCTAGAGAAGGGTTTCTTAAATAAGACACTAACATTCAAGCCATAGTGAAGAAAATGATTAATGTAAATGACATTAAAATTTACAACTTCTGCGATATTGACAATGCACATACACTGTGAGCTAGAATTTGGGCTATGGGCCGATCTAGAGAAATTCCCACACATAGGCATGAGGAGAAATACAAACGGGTGTTCACTGGAGCATCGCTCTTGATACAAAAAATTGGAAACAGCCTAATCATTCCTCAGCAGGGGAGTAGAAAAAGAAACTGTGGTTTAGTCATATAAAGTAATAGGTATTTAGCAGTGAAAATGTATAAATTAGATTTATATGTAGCACCATACATAAATCTCAAAATCGTGGTGGGTGAAAATGGAAGTGCAGAAGGATATGTAGAGAATGAGACCTTTTAAGAAAAAAATGTTCCATTTAAGAAATAACATTGAACATTTTTACATAGATACCTACACATGTAGAAAAACATCAATATGCGCACAGGATGGACACCAACTTCAAAATAACAGGAAGGAGGAAGGAAAGTGGGATCATGGACAGGGAGCTTCCATTGTATCTCTATGCTTTGTTTCTTAAAAAGAATCTGGATTAAATATAGTGAAATGTTAACATGTGTTAAATCTGGGTAAAGGGTATAACATGACTTTTCCTAAATTACCGTATTTTCTTATGTTTTAAGAAGTTAAAGGTTTATAGAATTCCTGAAGAAGAATGGCCAGGCTGTGAGATCCAGGCGACCAGGAAAGATATTTGGAGGAGGTAGAGTGCCTTGGAAGCTGGGGCTTGTGAAGTGCCCGGTGGCCTGTCAGCCTTTCATCCAAGGACAGTTTCCTTCAGGCTCAGCCCTGGTCCAACCAAGGCTCAAGCTACTCTCCTGCTTTCTCTTGACCTGCTCTCCTAAGTTGTGTTTGGGGACACCCTATGCAAGAGGAAATTGCGTTGAGCCCCTGCTGGACTCTAGTTATTGACCCCAAGCTCATGGCTATTGTTCTTTTCATTCTTGGACATTTGAAAACCAGAGATGAATGACGATTTTGTTGAAGAAGGGGGGGGGAAGACTAGGAGGTTTTACTCCTTGAAAAAGCTTTATTTGTTTATTTTTTCAGGCTGTGTTATCTACACTATTTCAGCAGCTTTCCCCATTAAGCCTATAGGTGTTTTTATTCCCATGTTACTAATAAAGAAACAGAGGTATTGAAGAGCTGAAAAACTTGGCCAGGGCATCAAAATGAACAGTGAAATGACTGAAACTAGAACCTCGTCTGAAGTCCCAGCTTAAGGCTCTTTACAATACAGAGTGGGGCAACAGTTGTTCATATGGAAAATAATACAATTACTAATAAATAATAATGCGAGAATAAACTTCGTGTTTCACCTACTCACAGCTGTAAACTGACTTTTGCCCCAGCCTGTATAATGAACCGAGTGTGGTGTGTAATACTATGGGTCTCCACGGGAGCAATAAGGCTCTATCACTATAGTGGACTGAACTGTGTTTCCCAAAAAAAGATATGTTCAAGTCCTAACCCCCAGTGCTGTGAATGTGACCTTATTTGAAAATAAGATCTTTAAAGGTGTAATCAAGTTAAGAGGAAGTCATACTGGATTAAGGAGGGTGGTGTCCTAAATTCAAGGACTGGTGTCTTTATGAGAAGAGAATAGACACAGAAACACACACAGGAGAGAAGGGCATGTGAAGATGAAGGTAGACGCTGGAGTGATCAGGTTATAGTCAGGGAACTCCAAAGATTGCTGGGAGCTAGGACACAGGTTTGGGGTCCTTCAGAGTCTCCGGAAGTATCAATGGAGAATCAGTCAACCCTACTGACACCCTGATTTTGGACTTCTTTTCTCTTGGACTGTGAGAGAGTAAATTTATGTTGTTTTAAGCCACTCAGTTTGTGGTAATGTGTTATGGCTCCCCTTGGAAACTAATACATTCACCAGGCTTGGGGTGATCCTATTGGAGGTGATGCCTCAGCTGAAACCTGAAGGGCTACTTTAGGGATGAAGTTGGGAATGTGTTCAGCAGCAAATAACAGAGTCCCTGAATATAGACACCCTAAGACCAGGTCCGTCCTCACTCCTTCCATGACTAAGGAAGACAATATGTCGCCTAGCTTAGGATGGTGGAGTTGGGCATCTGTCACTGGCATTCAGAAGAATCCAGCCCTGGCCAGTGTGGCTCAGTTGGTTGGGCATCATCTCATGCATCAAAAGGTTGCTGGTTTGATTCCTGGTCCTGGTTGCAGGCTTGATCCCTGGTAGGGGGCATACAGGAAGCAGCCTATGGATGTCTCACTCTCACATCAATGTTTTTCTCTCTCTCTCCCCTCCCTTCCCCTCTCTCTCTAAAAATCAATTAAAAATCTTAAAAAAAAAGAATCCAGATAACTCTCCAACAGATGCAATATAAACACTTTCAGCAAACTTTTTAGCTAGTCAATGGGTAACTAATCACTGAGCAAACACAAAGATTTCTAAGTTTGTTTCTTGGCAACACTTTTCAATTTATGGTTTCCCCAATTTTTTATTTAAATAAATTTTTATTGAATTTATAGGGGTGACATTGGTTAATAAAATTATTTAAGTTTCAGATGTACAATTCTATAATACATTATCTATATTTTGTATTGCGAGTTCATCACTCAAAGTCAAGTCTTCTTCCATCACCACTTACCCCCGATTTACCCTCTTCTGCTTCCCTAATCCCCTTTCCTTCTGGAGATCACCACATTGTTGTCTGTGTCTATGAGGTTTTGTTTTGTTTTGCTTAATCTCTTCACCTTTTTCACCCAGCCACCCAACCCCACCATACCCCTCTGACAGATGTCAGTCTGTTCTCTGTATCTATGAGTCTGTTTCTATTTTTTTGTTTATTTCGTTTATTAGGTTCCACATGTGAGCGAAATCATATGGTATTTGTCTTGCTCTGACTGGCTTATTTCACTTAGCCTAACACCCTCCAGGTCCTTCCATGCTGTCCCAAAAGGTACAGTTTCCTTCTTTTTTACAGCTGCGTAGTACTCCATGGTGCAAATGTCCCACAGCTTTTTTATCCACTCATCTACTGATGGGCACTTGGGCTGTTTCCACATCTTGGTTATTGTAAATAACACTACAATAACATAGGGGGGAATATATTCTTTTGAATTAGTGTTTCAGGTTTCTTCAGATAAATTCCCAGAAGTGAAATTGCTGCGTCATAAGGCAGTTCTATTTTTTATTTTTTGAGGAAGCTCCATACTGGTTTTCACAGTGGCTGCACCAGTCTGCATTCCCACCAACAGCGCAGGAGGGTTCCTTTTTCTCCACACCCTCGACAATACCTGTCGTTTGTTGATTTATTGATGACAGCAGGTGTGAGGTGATATTCTAACAGGTGTGAGGTGATATCTAATTGTGGTTTTAATTTGCATCTTTCTGATGATTAGTGACATTGAGCATCCTTTCATATGTCTATGGCCATCTGTATGTCCTCTTTGGAAAAGTGTCTATTTAGGTCCTTTGCCCATTTTTAAATTAGATGTTTGTTTTTTTGGTGTTGAGTTGTTTATAAATTTTAGATATAAGTTCTTTATAAATTTTAGATATTAATCCCTTATCAGATGTATCACTGATGATTATCACTGATGATGTGGGTTGTCTTTTCATGATGTGGTTTCCTTTGCTGTGCAAAAACTTTTTAGTTTGATGCAGCCCCATTTGTTTATTTCTTTCTTTTGTTTCCCTTGCCCGAGGGGATATATCAGGAAAAATATTGCTACAAGAAATGTCCAAGATATTACTGCCTATGTTTAGTTCTAGGATTTTTATGGTTTTGAGTCCTACATTTTTAAGTCTTTAATCCATTTTGAGTTTATTCTTGTGCATGGTGTAAGAAGGTGGCCTAGTTTCATGTGTTTGCACGTATCTGTCCAATTTTCCCAACCCCATTTATTGAAGAGACTGTCTTTACCCCATTGTATGTTTTTGCCTCTTTTGTCAAATATTAATTGACCATAAAGGCATAGATTTATTTCTGGGATCTCTATTCAGTTCCATTGATCCACATGTCTGTTTTTGTGCTAGTTATGGTTCCCCCATTTTTAGCAAGCCTGTTTAGAGCAGTAGCTAGTTAGCAACTAATGGCTGGTGGTCCTCAGAGGAAAATGCCATACCCTTCATTGAGAAGATGTTTTAGGGAGCAGAAAATGGGGTAATACAGAAAAAAATTATTATGTAAGTGCCATTTAAATATTTCTCTTCACAGTAACCTTAGAGCTTTGAAACTGCTTTTTTCTATACAGATGTGGCACTCCTTTGATGGGCTTCTAACAGAGTCGAACTCATGACCTCCCGTTTTGTTTTTAACTAGGTGATATTTAAGACACTAAATAGCATTTACATTTGAGGGCCGGTTTTTAGATATGATGCCCAAATTACATTTTAAGTGGGACATCCCATCTAAATTAGCACGCATATCTATGCTCCAAACAATATTTATAGGAAAACATCATATGGTGACAAAATATGCAAATTCCATTCTGGTGAGGAAGTGACATTGCTCAAAGCAGAGAACAGTGGCCTGACACGTCTGTTTTCTCACAGGAGCTATGTAGAAACACTTGCCATTGAGGTTTTGTTTGCCCTTTAAAGTTAATGAATTGCATGATCTAATAATAACTAATTGTACCTTCTTTCTGTCATAAAGCTCTTAAAGCATTTCATGATCAATTAGCAGCTCAGGGATGTCATCGTTAATGGACATTTTGCAATATGAATGTACTCAGAGTTAATACAGAGTTGACTTTACTCCTAAGCAGCTCCGGGTGGGGCGAGGTTGCAAGCCCAGCAAGCAGGCTTTGAAGTTTATAAGGAAAGCTTTCAGTGTCTCACCAGCTTACTGGCAAGGTTTCTCAGTCCCTTGCTTTTATTTTTCACATATTGCTTTTCTCATTACTTAAGGATTGTCCATTAAATCCAGGGCTGGAGCCGAGGTCTGATGTTTCTACTTTTCTAAGTTGCATTGCTACATGGCTGCTCCTGATTAGATAAGCTAAATGTGTGTACCCAACCGAAGCAAAGTCCAATACTGCATAATTGCCCTGTATATTTGCTTGGCACAGGCCAGCAAGCTGGGTGATTTAGGTCAGAATGGATTTTAGGGTAAGGTCATGCTAGAAACCATTCAGGATTTATGGCCCAAATCTAAATATTCAAATGCCATTAATCTTGAAAAGGTGTTGAAGCCCTGTGCAGTTAACTATTTGCTCACAACAGTGGGTGACCTGAAAGGTGACAATATGATACGGTACAGATTCCCTAAAACCTTGAGATGTAGACACTGCCTGAGACTTTTTTAGTTTACACGGTATGTTTGAATCACATGCAGACCAAATTTAAATAGTTATTTATGAATCCTCCTAAGGGGAATTTTAAGGTAGCTTGAAAAACTTCATGTAATTTACTTCTGTTATGTGGAGACTCCCAACCTGACTAGAAACTGAGTGTTCTCTCCTATTTGGTAGTTTAGATCAGGGGAGGGCCCTAAAAGCCTAGGATGCCCTATAAGGTGTCCCAAGCTGTGATGAACTACTCAGCCCTTTTCTTTTAGCCAACCTCTGCCTTCAAGTGACAGAAAAGCCATGTTTTAGCAATCAGTAACAGAGTGGCAGGCTGAATAATACCCACCCCCCAACATACCCTCCAATCCTTATCTTTTACCACACGTGGCAAAAAAAAAAATTTGCAGATGGGATTAAATTAAGGATCTTGAGATGGTGAGATTATCCTGGATTATCTGAGTGGGGAGTAAATTCAATTATTTGCATCTTTATAAGAGCAAGGAAGAGGAAGATTTGACACTGATAAAAAGAGAAGACAGAATGGCCACGTAGCCAGAGATTACATCGATGCAACCACAAGCCAAGGAATGCCATCAGCCACCAAAAGCTGGAGAAGCAAGAAACGGATTCCCCCTAAAAGCCCTGGAGGGCCCGGCCCTGCCAACATCTTGCTTTTGGACTTCTATCCTCCAGAACAGTAAGAGAATGAATTTCTGCTGTTTTAAGCCACTGATTTGTGGTAATGTGGCACAGCGGCCCTAGAAAACGAATGCAAACAGTGAGGTAAATTAATATAAGGAGATAGCTGAGCCAGGATCTGCCTCAGGTTAGGAAGTCTCAGGAATGCAACCATAGTCCATAACTGGGCTCCAAAAGACAGCCTGAGACTGATTGCTTGGGTCCAATAATGGTAATTGCTAAAGAAACTAAGGTGAGTTTGAGACTGATGATAGAAATTTTGGGACTTCCCCAAACTTGGAAGATACCCCACACTGCAGGCTATACAGTCTCTCCAGTCTGCTGTTGTGTGTGTGTGTGTGTGTGTGTATTTGTGTGTGTGTAAAAACATTAGCTGCTAATAGTCTGTGGAGACATGTATTTAATTTGGCTTTCCTTTATCTCAGCTTTTTGCCTTTATCTAATAGAACTTTATTCAGAGAGTTATTTTCTGTTTCACTTAACTCTTTTTTTTTTTGCCACCTTCTTAGAGTTTTTAGTCTGGTAGGGAAAGCCAGACAAAAAATAAATACTAAGCATTAAAAAATTAGCAAACCATACAGTATGTTAAAGAATAATAAATGTTTAGGGGAAAAAGAAAAAGTAGAGCAGGGGATTTGAAATTAAGCAAGCAAAGAGGATTTCTAGTCATCCTTGATTATAAACTATTTTAAAACTTAGTGGCATAAAACAACTTATTATTACCTTCTATATTACTGTGCTTTAATGGGGCTCAGCTAGTTGGCTCTCACTTGGAATTCTCTTGTGCTTATAGGAAGATATTAGCCAGGGTTTTTGTCAGGGCTGGAAGTCTGAGATGGCTCATTCACATGGCCAGCCGTTGAAGCTCGCCTGAGGTTATTGACCAGAGTGCCTATAAGGTGGCCTCTCTATGTTACTTGGCATCGCAGTGTGGGCTGGTTTTTGAGTGTACTGTCATTGATCATCCGGAAAGCTAGTATTTCAAGAAACCAAGAAAGACGTTACAAAGCTTCCTCTGACTTCACCACAGAAGTTCTAGATTTGTCACAACTGACACATTCTCTTGGTTACAAACAAGTCACAGACTAGCTCATATTCAAGGGGATGGAGCTACATTGAGGGTCATCTTTACTAACTGGCTATCAAAATAAATTGTTGCAATTTTAAGTAGGGTAATCAGGCTTACTGAGAAGTTAAGTCTTTTTTTTTCTTTGACTTTAAATAATTTTTTATTTTTTAATTACAGTTGACATACATTATTATATTAGTTTCAGGTATACAACCCAGTGATTAGACATGGTATGACTTGCTAAGTGATCATCATAATAAATCTTGTACCCATCTAACACCATACATAGTTATTATAATATTATTGACTGTATTCCCTATGCTGTACTTTACATCCCCATGACTATTCTGTAACAACCAATTTGTACTTTTTAATCCCTTTACCTTTTTTACCCATCCCTACAGCCTCCCTCCCATCTGGCAATTGTCAAAATGTTTTCTGTATCTATGAGCCTGTTTCTGTTTTGCTTGTTCATTTATTTTGTTTTTTAGATTCAATTGTCGATAGTATGTATTTATTGCCATTTTATTATTAATATTTTTTTTCTTTTACCCCCCTTGTTCTTCTTAAAGAACACCCTTTAACATTTCATGTAATACTGGTTTGGTGGTAATGAACTCCCTTAGTTTTATGTTGTCTGGGAAGCTCTTTATCTGTCCTTCAATTCTAAGTGATAGCTGTGCTGGGTAGAGTAATCTTGGTTGTAGGTCCATGCTTTTCATCATTTTGAATATTTCTTGCCAATCCCTTCTGTCCTTCAGAGTTTCTATTGAGAAATCAGCTGACAGTCTTATGGGAGCTCCCTTATAGGTAACTGTTTTTTTCTTGCTGCTTTTAAGATTTTCTCTTTGTCTTTAACCTTTGCTATTTTTATTATTGATGTTTCTTGGTGTGGGCCTCTTTGGGTTTATCTTGATGTAGTGTGGGAGGTTTTGGGTACTGCACTTACCTGCCCTGCTCTCTTGACCAGAGGTTTCACTTAACTCTCTTTTGGGAGGAGACTTTTTACAGGCTGGCTCCTCGTGTTGTATGACTGCATTATGAAAATTTTGAAACCCAGTATTTTGCTGGCCCTTCCAGGCAAGGAGTGAAGTCTGGCATGCTGGGGGCTTTGCCCAGTGGGAGTGGACATCGTCCCCCCACTGGGCTGGGAAACATCAGTGCCTGTGGGTCAGCTGGAACAGTGAGCCTGGAGCACAGAGAGAAAGTCCTTGGCTATCCCTGGGCTACGTGAGTTTGGATATGAAATAACATGTCTATTGCACAGGGGCTCTACCTTCTGACAAGAAACCCCCAGGGAAGCACTGGTGTGCCACTCCCTATTAGGGGCTGGAGGAAATCCAGCTGAACAGAACAAAGTGGTTCTGAGGACAAAATGGCTCGATCAAATGAAAAGTGATTCCAGAGCTGACATCAGCCTGACATTAACAACTGGGTTCATATTCTTTTCTGCTTTTGAACCTCAGTGGGAGAACTTGCCTACCTTTGATACTGTAAGTGCAATGCTTCATGTTTAAAGATTAAAGCAGCTTTCTGGCTTGTTAGGAAGAAATCACATGGGAATAGGTTTCACAGCCAGAAGCTGGGCTCCCTGAAAAGGATGTCATTCTGCAGAAAGATTCTCTCCCCATCTCACAAATATCAAAAAAGTCCATGATTAATTCTCTCCATTAGGAGCCCCATCTCCCACCACTGTTATGTTTAGGATTGAAGCAATATACATTGTGTCCTGTGCGGTTTACACTGTAAGTGCAAAATGTGAAATGTAAGATTTTTTTTTTTTACATCTTGTCACTCCTGGTGAGGTTATCCTTGGAAGTGGAATTAGAGACAATACAATGGTAATTAAAGACTGGTGTCTTCCCTGGGACCAAAACACAGCCCATAGTGCCAACATTTTGATTGACTATAAAATTAAAAGTTGCTTTAAGTGGTTACTAAATATAACCAGTTACAAAAAGTGGACAGAAAGGTCATTTTAATATAGAAAAATTTAAAAAGTTAGACACAGTTAGAATATGTGTAAAACACCTGATTAAACATTTAAAGTTAAATCCCCAGGGTGCACTGAAATGGTTATACTCTACAGATTTTACTTTCTGGTTTACATAAAGCAACAATTTAGTGTACACTGTATTTGCAACACATTTCCAGTTAATGTATATCAATTTTTAGGGAAAAGAAGAAGTTTTGTGACTACAGAAGGATGATATTTTAGGTGATAAATTCCAGTATGCCTGACTTGATCCCTTTTGTTTAATGTAATTAAAATAACTAAGCATTTAAATTATTAGTTTTACTGTATATAAAATATGCCTCAATTAAAAATTTTAAGTATTCATCAATTTGAGTACAGTATTTTGGTGTGGGTGGAGAAAACATCTAAGAGAGGGGAGAAACAACAGCACAAAATGTTTCTTCCTGCTCCCTAGGTAACGTCTGCATAAAGGCTCATTTATTTGCAACACCATCTGAGTTGCAGTGTCACTAGGGAGTTACCAAAATGCAAAAAAAAAAGCTTGTTTTAAAGGACGGAAAAAAAATTAAGTTGACTTAATACATGTATTAATGAGTTTCAAATAGTTCACACAATTCGCTAATGTGAGTTTTATTTGTTTTTACTGGACACACTACCCTTGATGGTCAAGCCCAAGGCCACCTGGTTGTCATATCCAAGTCCACAGCTGGGAAACAGCACTGAGAGGATCAGGGAGCACAGATGCCAGTCCAGCAGGTCCTCCCAGTTCCCCTTAGGGGACTGGTCATTTTCTCACAGCTTCACTTACAGTACAGTAGACTCTGTTAATGATCCATGGAACCAGCCCTGGAATGTCTTCTTTGCTTCTTTTAGAACTTAAGGAAGAGATGAAACTTACCTGAAAACAAATAAACAGGCACCAAAGCTCGTGATTGGCATTATTAATCTTCCCTAAAGAAAAACACAACAGGGCCCTTTAAAATGTCAGGTTGAGAGTATTCAACAAGTCTGACCAGCCCAAGATAAAAATGTTGCTAAATGAGTTCACAGCCAGCCCCTCACATCCCTACCTTCCATTGTGAGCTGCTTTGTGACAATCAAGATGTGGACAAGACCTTTATTCCCATTGGGGCAACGTGGGCTCTTTGTTAAGACTTGATTCCGTCCTGACTTTCACATCAACTATGGTGACAATTCAGATTACGGTTCCCAGGGTATTAGCTATATTTTTCAGCACAAGCAGAAATTCTGTTGTCTTATCAAGTGGCCCAATCACCCATGGGGGACAAAAGTGTAAACCATAATCCCTACCTCAAGGAGCACTGAGTCTGCTTGGGAACATTATACATACACATGGTGCTTGTCAGCCACGGAAGGAAGGAAGGAAGGGAGGAAGGAAGGAAGGAAGGAAGGAAGGAGGGAGGGAGGGAGGGAGGGAGGGAGGGAGGGAGGGAGGGAAGGAAGAAGGGGTAATTTTGAACACTGATACAATACTACCATCTAGTCCTCAAAGCCCATTCACATTTCTCTGATAGTCCTAATAATGTCCTTTGTAGTTTCAGGACCAAACCCAGGATCACATGTTACATTTAGTTGTGCCTCTTTAGTCTCCTTCAATCAGGAACGGTTCCTGTGGTGTGCTGCTAAACTGGCTCACTGAGAGGAAAAAAAAATAAAGCCCTGATTTGTAGTGGTTGCCAATTTTTATGGTGTAAATATTCCATTTCTGGCCAATTTCATGGCACCAACTTGAATCACTATCACTGAACTGCAGAGTTAGGAAGAAATGCACGCAGTTTATTTTCTAGAGTGAGTAAGCCAATACCAGTTGCCACTGACTACCTCTTGTCTTTTCTTGTATTTCATGACCACAATATGATTTTTTAAAAGTGTCCAGGCCAGTTACTTTGTAGAATGTCTTTCATTTTTGGATTTTTGTTACCGTCTCATATTTAGATTCAGTTCATCCACTTTATGGCAGGAATGCCACAGAAGTAATGCTGTGTTCTTCTCAGTGTGATGTTTATTTGTCCCACTACTAGAGATAATTAAAGAGAGGTGACTTTTTTTTTATCATGCTGTAAGTTAGTGTCTAACTAGTTTTCTCCACTGTCAAGATAAATTGTAAGTATTTTATGCCTTAATAATTATGCCTTAATAATAATGGAGATACTTTGAGACTTCTTAAATATCCAGGTCCTCCTTAAACTTTTACTTGCTAGTTTTAGCATCCATTGGTGATTCTTGCCTAAATCAATGATTCTTATTATGATTGTGAAATAGTAGTTATTTCGTCCCATCAGGCCTTTACAGTTATTAGTTTTCATTCTACTATAAGCTAGATCCTTCTCTTTTCCCCAATTTCTTTACTTATATTAGTTAGAACTCAGGGATCCCTATTTTATTCAAGGGGTTATAATTCGTTGCTATCATTATTTATTTTGATGCTGAAACATTGCCAAGGTGGCCAGATTGAGCCTCTTGGAAATGGTGCCTATGCTCTTTTGACAGCGTCTCATCATTCGTGGATCTATTTCTTACTTTGTGGCACAGAGATTTCAGGTGCATCTTGTACTTTGCCTGCATCGGCCCTAGAACTGACAATTTTCTGAGGAGGCTTGGTTCCTTTGAGCAGAGAATGGTATTTAGCAACCAATATCTGGGTACTATATGTGCACAGCCTACTGGGCTTTCATTGCTTCTTCACAGAGCTAGAAAACGTATGAATGTACATGCACATGTATACTCACATGCATTCACACATGCACTGTGGTGGAATGTCAAAATGGAGCACTCGGATCCCCCTTCAAGAAAGGACTTGTTGCACAGAGCTGCCTTGCCCAATGTCACACCTTTCCTGGGGCAGCCAGGCCATAATTAATGACTAATTGAGGAAAACGTATAAAGACAGGTCATTTTGGCACAATGAGGAACACCTTCTGATAGGCCACATATGCTCCAGAGTGGAGTTGACCAAGACTTTCTGGAGCCTACACTGTGGTTTAGCGTCTCCTTCTGCCCAATCTGTTTCCTTCCCCATGTTTTGATCCCTAATATATATATATATATATCCCATACCCCCAATTTCATGTCAGTGCTTGCTTCATTGGAGAACTCAATCTGCAACACACACACATACACACACACACAAATCTATTTCTATGCTTATAAATATATAATTTCGCATTGATACTTCAAACCCAACCAATCATAAACCTGGGTCTATTCCAGGTTTTCCCTCTCCCATAATCATCAATATGTTTACTTATTTCCTCCATCTGTCTCCACATGTAACCAGTCTCCTGGGCAGGCAGAATATCTCCTCACTCCCAGCCCCCCAGCCCGACCACGCTGGCCCTGCTGACCTCACTGGCTGTGTTAGCTGAATCCTCAGCTCTGAACAAGGGGAAGGGAAGTCCAGTGCATTTTATAAGATAGGAGGTTATAAAACTTCATATAAATAATACATTTTATTTGGTTTGAATGTATACTTTAACAGTCTATGAGGCTTGTTTCCTTTTTACCAGTGACTAAGGTTTATTAACAATGAAATTCTGTATTATAGTTTCATCTTGTGTCAAGTGGAGAGTTTTCAGAACCAGCATTCTGGCACATATGATAGAAAAGAAATGTCAAGAGAAGGCCCTAATTAGGATGTTGCACAGTAAAAACGGCAATCATTTCCAGCCGAGAAAGAGGACATGGAGTTTGAATTGGCTCCTCTAGGATGTATTGCATTTCAATAAATGGATCAGGGAAACAGAGAGATGAGACACCATGTCAGTGAATAGGTAGAGTGGGTAAGAACAGGAGTAGCAAGGGGAAGCGAGTAGATCAATTTGGCAGAAGAGAAAGATTCATGCAGAGGGAATGAGAAATATAAACCTGGACAGTTAGCTTATGGAGGATCCTGACTGCACTTCAGATTTTATTTTGTAGACAATGGAGAGATGCTCTTCATCTTTTTAGTAGAATGATAAAGATGAGTTTGGCAGCGGTGGTCAAGATGCATCTGAAGGAGAGAGAGCGCTGGGCCGTTCCTACAGTGGTTTGAGTGTTGATGATAAAGGCGCTGGTGGGTCAGTGAGGATTCAGTCAGAGAAGCAGACCCACGATGAGTACCGTGGAACATAGATTTATTGTAGGAATAGACCTGAACTATTGTGAGAGAAGCTATGCAAGGGAGGGTCTGGGATGGGGAGCTGGAAGGTCAGAGAAACGTATTAATTAGTCTTCCTGAAGCACTGGAGTGGGTGGGAAAGTTGGAGATTTAGGGGAATCAGGAGGATAGGTATGTGCAGCTTCCAGGGTGAGACCACGAAGGAAAGGTGGTGGCAAAGTTTACGGAAAGTCGTCACCTCTGTGCAGCTACTGTTCTGTTGGTCTGCAGCCGGGCATCTGGTAGGGGGCCTGGGCTACTGTTATCGTCAAGGCTAACAGTTGTGAAGGAGAGCTAAACATCAAACAGGGGGGAGCAGAGGCAGCTGAGATGAAAAGAACACCCCCAAAACAACCCCCCTGCATCTCTGCATCTGTCTGTCCCCACTACTCATCACACCGACCTTCAGAGAGTAATGGCTGCTGACTCACTCCACCTTCCGAAACTTGCACAAATTACTTGTGTTACTCTAGGTCGTCTGGGAAGAAACAGCAACAATTGGATTCGCTTTGCAAAACACTTTGTAAGGGAAACATCTGCGAAGGGAAATGGGGAGCGAGCCAGGGCAGGAGAGAGGCTGAAGGAGCCGTCAGACCAATGATGCAGGTCTGATCCTGGGTGAACAAGAGGGAAGAAAGGAAGGGCGGGTGCATCCGTGTAGTTCTAGGAGAGTTGGGCAAGGCCACCAGGGAGTCCTCAAGCCAACTCAGGGGACTGTCCATCTGCGGAATGTCCCATCTCCTAGGTATGAACCTACCTTAGTATCCCTGCCACGCTTAGCACGCTCAGTCATTGGCTGAGGGTGACCCATGGCAAGTGTGACCTGGTGCTTATGTGGTGGTGGGTTCCAGGGTGATAGTGCAGCAGCTGGGGCCAGTCAGCTACACTCCCTGTAGTTGGAAATCTAAGAATCATATTATCTTGGCCACCACATTCCTCCCTGGATCAAGTCTTACCTGGAACCAGATAGGGAATGAAGTAAGCTCCAGCTCAACCAAGTTGGCACAGTACAAACCGCCACAGTCGGTAACAGTGGGGTTCAGCAGAGGACTTGGAAATGCCTCATGAAGGTAGCAAGTGATAGGAGTTGGTGACTGGATGGATAAAGGGGAAAAATAGAAGGATGGGATCCAAATGCATCTCATCTAGGCTGCTAGTATCCTCACGAGAAAGAGAAGGAAGTTAGAGGTAAAGGCTGTTCTGGCGGAAAGCTGGCAAATCCAGCTTCAGATGTGTTCAGTTGGAGGTCCCGGGAGGGCATGCAAATGGAATTTTCTAACAAGCAGCTGGAAACACGAGACCAGTTCTTGGGTAGGAGCTCAGGGAGAAATATTTGATGGACCTGCAAGTAGGACGATGTGTGGAAGGTGTGAGAAGAAGCGAATTCTGAGAGACTGTAGAAGGAGAAGGGAATTCAACCCAGGCTTATGCCCGTATCTAGGGGAACTCGAAAGGCACAGGAGGATCATTCATTAATAGAAAGTGACCTGAGAACCGTGGTCACAGAGTGCCACCAAGGCCAGAGAATCTCACGGAGGGAAACACCAGCAAGGTCAATGCTCCAGAGAGGCCGAGAGATTGAAGACACGCCACAGATGCCATTAGAGTCAGGATTAGAAGGTCATTTGTGTTTTTGCACAGTGCAGTTTCCAGTGAAGGCTAGAGGTGAAAGCAGATAACAGGGCATTAAGAAATGAGTGGCAGGCCCACCGCTGTGGCTCAGTGGTTAAGCGTCGACCTCTGCACCAGGAGGTCAGGGTTCGATTACCCGTCAGGGCACATGCCCGGGCTGCAGGCTCAATCCCCAGTGGGGGGCGTGCAGGAGGCAGCCAATCAAGGACTCTCTCATCATGGATGTTTCTCTCTCCCCCTCTCCCTTCCTCTCTGAAAAAAAGAAAAAGAAATGAGTGGCAGGTTAGAAAATGTAGGCCAATGGAACAGTGTGACCACCATCAAGAACAAGTGAAAGTTTTTTAAGGAGACAGATTTGAGCGGAATTCTATACTGAGAAGGAGGAGCCAATAAAACAGAAGAGACTGACAATATTTAAAAGATCAAAATCCTGAAAGAGCCTGGAAGAGGTGGCATCGAGAGCTCAGGGAAAGGAGGGATTAGTGTTAGAAAGAAGACACATATATTCTTTTCACAAAAACACACCTATCTCCTGTCCCCAGGAGAGAAACTCCCACCCCTCTTATAGAGTCCTCCTATACATTATCCGTAGCCTGACTAACACCGTGCATTTTCACTACCGACAATACCTCATGCATCACTCATAAAGTCACAGGCTAAAAAAAATAGGTTACTTGGCTTTTTTTTTTTTAAATATGTTTTTTTTGATTTCAGAGAAAGGAAGGGAGAGGGAGAGAGAGATAGAAATATCAATGATGAATCATTGATTGGCTGCCTCCTGCCCAACCCCTGCTGGGGATCAAGCCTGAAACCCGGGCATGTGCCCTGACTGGCAATCCAATGGCAATCTCCTGGATCCTAGGTCGATACTCAACCACTGAGCCACGCCGGCTGGACAGTTACTTGGCTTTTTACATAACTTTTGCTTATTAAGCACTAACTGCATGGAGCAATTAATAAAGAGAAATATCTTGCAACTCACTGGAGAAGGGTCATCCACAGATGTCTGGGTTCTGGTATTTTATTCCTACATTAAATTTAAGGATACGGGGGCTTGTTAAACTGGCTTTTTATTTGAGGATTTGTGGAGTTAGCATATTCTGAATGTCTTTGGCAAGATAATTTAGGTAAGAAAGTTTGTGCATATCTTTCACGCAGGTGACAACATTCCAATGAAGTATTTCACAGAGCGCAGTGCACAGTCATTAATAACACAACATCCTCAACAGTCGTGCATTTTTCTTTTTTATAACGAGCATCTTGGTAAGGGCAGGACAGCAGAGTGAATATCCTGCCACATTGAAATTCATGAAGTACAATCCATTTTGTGAAATGCACATATAAAGACTTTCTGCTCTGCTCTTTCTAAATTGCCGTCTCCATCCTTATGACTTAGGGATTTGGGAAATATTCTCCTGGTAATAATGCTGTAAAATGCATCTCCCCTGCAGTATACCCATTATGTCGATTGAACTACATGAGAAATTCTTAAAATATAGCCTGCCTCATCTCTATAAGGATAATTATCTGTGGAGGTCGCCCTGCTTAGAAGCAGGAGGGGGGAATGACTGATGGCTCCAGTGGAGGACTGTCCTGGGACTCAGCATCTTTATAAGAGCAGCTAGGAGTACATGCTGTCAAAATACATCAGGCAAATGGAAAGACTAGAATCCCTCTCCCTTTGTACGATGAAAGAGACAAATGAATGAAGCGTAGTCGGCGTTGCTCCGGTTCAATCCCTCTCTCTGGGCTGCTCTGCCAAACCTTGCTGATTGAGCCTAACTGGGGAGGAGGAATGTCTGATTTATGGAATGTTTTCAAAGAAGTGCAATTTTAATGCTCCTAAATACAAATAGTAGCTCAAAGCAGGCAGGAATTCTGCCGGGTGGGTGTTCTGGGAGGTCTGGCTTCATGACTGGCGCTGACAGTGATTTGTAAATAGCGCAGTGACTATTCTGCAGTGATGCTTTGAAGGCACCCTCTTTATGCGTTTTATGTTTTTTACTTTTCAGTCTTCAATATTCTTCTTGCAACTTTGTTTATCCTAGTAAGTACACTTTCAGAAACAAACTTTAGTCATGTCCCTGTTTCATGAGTTCAGATTGAGTGGAGCTTCAATAAAAGGATTATAAGTGTGTGTGTGTGTGTGTGTGTGTGTGTATGTTTTAAGCCATTTTATTTTTAACCAAGGGAGGCAAAAAAGAAAACACCAAGTCATAGTCCACAATGTCATATAAGTTATGAAGATGGGAATAAGGGCATCAAGAGAAGTGAATGGATATTTTTAAAAATCTATACCATGTTCCAGAAACTGAACGAAGCAATTTTGTATTAGAAGCCAGGGTTGCTAAATCCCAGTCCGGAAATTCCTGTAATCTAATCATCTAATCATATAATTCTTGAAATACCAACAGATGCTGCCACAAAAGACACAAAAAGGCTTGGGACTAGCCCTTGGGGTAGAAGAATAGTCAGGGGTCACTTTGGGAGCAGACTCAACTAGTTGAAACAAAGACGATGACCTAGGATGAAGTAAAAAATAAATAAATAAAATCTGCCCCTTTCAAAACAAAAACAAAATTCTGAGGCAAAGTCAAACACCGAGCAAGTGAAACAGGTGGCCTCTGATCAGAAAACTTAAACTCATGCACTTTTCTTACAATAGAGCTTCAGGATTCTTCACTCAGAATCAATTTACTCTTATATTGGACACAATTTTAACTGGCTTGAATGGCTGGTTTCTTACCAGCTGGAGATCAGAAGGAACTCGTTCCTTTAGGGTGCTGGTGGTGGCATCTGTGATTGCTAATAGAAGGAAGGGATCAGTCTATCAAGTCAAGCAGACATCCCAAGTCAATTCCTGCTAACCCAGGTTCTCTAGTATAAAGTGCTTTAGTAATCTCCAAGGGTGTGTCTATATCACAACATAGAAAAATATGACCCCGAGTAGTCAAGCAAAGATTTATTAATGTCCAGGACTCATGTTAAGGTCAGAAAATACCTAAAATATCAAAGGGTTTGGAGTTGTTTCTGCTACATTTAAGTTTTATTGATAAGGGACATTTCACTTGTGGCAAAGCCAGAAAAACAATGTTTTCTTTTACTTATTTATTATTTTCCTCAGTCATTTACTTGTGTATTATTTTTATCCACCCAACAAAACCTGAGTGTTACTACACTAAGATAATAAAGAAATACTACAGTTTCAGATGGCCCAATTTACAATGAATCTGAAATCATTTATACAGGTCTAGAAAAACTCAGGATCCAGATACAACCTGGGGAATTGTTTCTCTGATGAAAGGGAAATGAAGAATTTCAGAGCGTTAATGAGAACCAAACCGCAACCCAAGGCAGCTCCTTTGAGAAAAGTTTGTAAGTGGATGAATGCTCCTTGTCATTAGTGTAGGTCTCGTGTATATAAATAGAGAGAAATCATTGAGACGAGGTTATATATTCAAAAGAATAAAAGGAAAAAAAGGAATAGGGAGGCACGAAGAAGAAAAAAGGGAAGAAAACAGATTAAAATGGGGGACAAGGCCCCCACTAGAAAGCAATGCAAGAGCTTATCAAGCTCCTTCTAAGCTCAGGATAAAATAAACTCATCAACCGCATCAAAATAATGCACCCGCCTAGGAGGTGCAGAAGACCAGCCTGGACTATGTCCTAGGGCAAAGTTGAATTTTGCTTGAAAACTCTCTCTTTTTTTTTTTTTTTTAAAAATTATTATTATTAAATTTATTGAGATGACCTTAGTTAATAGGATCATATAGGTTTCAGGGTGGATTGCTAGGTTACAAGATCTGTATATCACATTGTGTGCCCACCACCCAAAGTCAAATCATCTTCTGTCACCATATATTAGGCCCCTTTTACCCCCACCCTCCACCCCCACCCCCACCCCCCACCTTCTTCCTTCTGGCAACCACCACACTGCTGGAAAACTCTCTTTTAAAGTTTAGTTCTACATATGCATTCAGTTCTGTTCAGCTAATCTATCAGGCATTTATTGAGCCTTATAATATGGCAGGCCTACTTAGCCTATGCAGTCCATTAAAACTCCCCCTTACTAATTAGGTCCAAAAATCTTTGCACACACACACACACACACACACACACGCACACACACACACACATGCGCGCACGCACACACTTTGATTACTCTTTCTTTTCCTAAAAGCTGAAAACCAGAGAAGGCAAATCTTACACAAACAGCCAAAAGCAGTTATAATAAAACTGATTCAACAAAATTATGAAATTGGCTAGCCTCATCTTCTTTGCCTTTGCAAAGTGCCCTTCCTGCAACATCATTTAATTTCCATATTTAGTGAGCACTTAATATCTGTGAGACTCTAGAAAACCTGTTCTCAGACAATATTTTTATATCATTTATTTACAAATGAATATATACATTGATTTAAGTGCCAGGCTAGGTGCTGGTATTTTATCCAAAAGACAAGAGGGATATCTTTATGGTCCGTGAGTGTAGTCTATAAGTCAATGTGTTGCTTTTCCTAGGTATCTGCTTTTAAATTTCCTCAGATTTCACAATAAAATGCTTTGAACTGTTTCTCTACCCTCTTCTGTTATATAACTAGGGCCTGGAAATTAAACCAACAAAAGATAGATTAACAGGAGAAAGAGACATACACGTTTTATTTGATGTTAACATTTATGTTTTTACATGCACAGAGACCTTCACAGAAAAGATATGAAGACCCGAAGAGGCAGTTAGACCTGGGCGCTTATACCATTTTAACAAAAGATAATAAATGTAAGAGAAGTGACAAAACAAAGGAAAAGGGTTTGGGGCTTGTGGGGCAGTAAATTGAGGAAGGGCAGTATATGGGGAAAACGAATGAAGATAAGGGCTCTTTCCGTGAGGCTTGTTCGTGCAGACCCATCTCGGTGGCCACTCCAGCCTCCGGTGCTAGGGGCTGTTCTGTTGGTCCAGGAGAAAGGAGGGGAGCACCTTTACAAAGGAAGCATTTTGATCTGCTTTTAGGCAGAAGTGGGACAGAAAAGAGCTTTCTGTGTTTGCTGCTTTTTAACTGCCTTCATCTCAAAATAATCCTTATGCCAGAGTAGCATGTTGTGGGGTGATTCTGATCCCCTCAGTACCTTATGAAGTACCCTGGGACAGCAGGGAGACCGGCTGGGTGTAGACTGCTCCCTCGTCTGGATGAAGGAGTTAGGAAGGTGGAAGCTTTGGGGGTCTTTCCTCCTGGAACATATTACTGGCCACCTGCGTAGCACACTCTCCCGGTTTTGTGACGGTTTTGTGACAGTTTTGTCCGGGGTTCTAGGCCAGTGAACATGCCTTCTTATTTTAATCAGGTTTTAATTTGAGCTTCTATGCAGTGAATCCCCTGTTTCCATCCAGCGTTATGCTCTTTCCTCTTTCTTCCCCTGTCTGCCCCTCACCTGGTGGGGCGGGTTTCCCTGGGCTCTGAGCTTTCTTGATTACTGGTGTGGGTGAAAAGAGGGCCTTTGAGACGTCGAATCTGCACTCTTCAGTCTATAGTTCAGTGACCTTGGGCAAGTTACCTAATTTCCTAAACTTCAGTTCTTCAGCTATAAAGTGGCTCTAGTGCCATCTCCAAACGTCTCTGTGAGAATTGTATGTATGCGGAACTTTCAAATAATAACTAATATTTATTGAGCACCTGTGGAATGCCAGGCACTTTTCTAAATACCTGATGTATACTTATCTTAGCAAATCACTAAGAAACAACTATAAGAGTAGAAACCATTATTATCACCCTCCTTTTATAGAGACGGAAGATGGGGGGAAGGAGGGGAGGCAGAGAAGTTTGAGGTCAATGGTCATTTAGGTGCCAGCGCTGGGTTTGGGATCCAGTGTGTTAGTTTCCAGAGTGCTGGTTTATAACCACTATCCTGCTGGCAGCCAGCGCAGGTGAATCTTCTCTTTTCTTTGAGAGTCCTCTAATGCTTGCCTCCGGCTGCTGTCTCCCTCCCAGTCAGCAGTCCTCTCTGCCTACCTCTACTGGACGCCAGCATAACAGCACCAGTATCCACCCCCCTTTTTAAAATATATCTTTATTGATTTCAGACAGGGGAAGGGAAAGGGAGAGAGGGAGATAGAAACATCAATGATGAAAGTCATTGATCGGCTGCCTCCTGCACGCCCCTGACTGGGTATCGAACCCACAACCCGGGCATGTGCCCTGACCGGGAATCAAACCTCCATCTCCCGGATTATAGGTCGATGCTCAACCGCTGAGCCACGCCTGGCTGGGCACCACTATTCCCTTTTGAGAGCTGAGGGCTCACTTAATTAAAGCTTGTGGCTCTGGCAGATGAAACCTGGCAAGACCCACTTCCTCAGGGATGCCCCCTCTCTGCCCTATTCCACCACAGAAACAATTGCCAGCCTACAGAAAGGCCCCCGAGTCTATGGAAAGCGTAAACTAAAGTGCAGAGTGGCTTGGCACTCAGACCCTCTATTCCAGTTCTGACCTAGCCCACGGAGTAGTCCCTCACAGGCAGTGAAACTGGTTTGATGAGTGGTTTCCAGGCTCCAGGTTTGTTATCTCCTGGTAGCTTTTCTCGAGTATTTGAAGGCCTGTGGAGGGGAAGGGCAAGAAATTTTCTCTGTGTAACACAATGAGAAGAAACCACTAGAGGCAAATTTTGGCTCAACATAAAGAATACTTTTTTTTTAAGCAATTAAGTTTGTTTCCATCTATAGAATGGGCCACTGACTTAGAAGGATGAGTTCTCTGGCCATGGAACTGTTCAGGAAGGAGGACTTCTGTTCAAGGGCACTGGAGTGTCATGGTAAGAGCAACATGGACTTTGAAATCAAACCGAGTTTGAGGCCCCACAACACTGTACTAATGGTGTGCACTGGGCGGGTTACTTAATCTTGCTGTTTCCTCATGTATGGAATGGAGAAAGGGCTGGGGAGGGGGTTAAATGGCATGTCATATGTACAGCACCTTGACTGGTGCCCACACTTAGAGGGCACTCAACAAATGGTGCTTATTTATTTAACTGACCCTCACAAAGGCCTTACTGTGTGTCAGACACTACTCCAAGTGCTTTGCAGATATTAACCCATTAATTCTCATGGCAATCTCATGAGGTAGCACTGTCGTACCTGAGTGGAATGCTGGATGCAGTGATTTCTGGAGCCCCTTCCAACTCTGAGGCTCTGAGACCAGGCTCCTGAGATGGCGACGCTAATGACAGACCCCGATGGCTGCTCTCGGTGAATAGAGCCGATGCTTGAGGGACTGTCTGATTATGTTAGCCACCAGCTTTCCCGAGCCTAAGGGGTAGGCATTTAGATAAGTGCATTCTCAAGTCTCATTCGGCCCAGGGCCCATGAAAATAGCCCCTAATCAAGCATTTTTCTCCCTTGCAGCCATGCCCATTAACAAATTCTTCCATTATCCTTAAAAGCATCCTCCGGCTGCCTGAAGATGCTCTCTTCTTCCTCTCCCTCCTCTTCTTCCCTCTTCCCCTTCTCATGATTAATTGCTACCATGTATTTAATACTTATTTATGCCAAGGTCCATGTTAAATTATACGTGTATGTGGGTACATGCACACATATACACACATGCATATATACACACGTGTTTGAGCAGGAGAGTGACAGGATGCCATTATGTTTTGGTAAATTATTAAATACAGGTCCAGCCTGATCTCATTCGGGCCCTTGCTTATTTACATAGCTGCTCTAATGTGCCTGGGATCCATGTCTGGGAGGCCCTGCTAAATAAATAACAGACTGAGGTTTTCCATGACAACTTCTCATTATTTAAAAAAAGAAAAAAAGAAAGTGCTTTAAAATGAAAGGTGATAAAAACAAGATTGAGGTAAAAGACAAGGCAATCAGAAGATAGAAATTGAACATGGCACGTAAAGAACCAAATATAAGGCCACGAGAGACCAAGTTCGTATAAGCTAGTAATTAGGTATTAAGACGGATGCACTGTATCTGCATTTCTCATAAGCTAACATTTTGGATGACAGATTTTCTGTGAGTAAATGCATAAGGTTTTTTGTTGTTGTTCTTATAGATTTTTTTTTTCCAACCACAGGAACTCATAGCCTAGAAGGAAAGAAGGAACAAAAGGAAAATCATTCCTTTTTTTATTCATATAAATGCAAGCTCCATATTAGGAGACCTGGCTGGAGGTCCTGCTCCACTCCTTCTTTGGACCCCAGTTTTCTTATCTGTAAAATGAACAAGTTGGTCTTAGTGCTAGTGGCTCTCAATCTTCATTGTAGATGAGAATCTTTACAATTATTGTTTTTTTAGGGAGAGAGGGTGCTTGTTTAAAATCCAGATTTCTACTCTCTTCTCCACATAATTTTTATTTAGTCTGGAGTGGGGCTGAGGTCCAAGATTCTGTTTATTAATAAATATGTGATATAAGTGATCCTGGGCTAGTGCTTTAATTTGCTTGGGCTGCCACAACAAAATAACACAGATGGGTGGCTTAAGCAACAGACATTTCTTTTCTCACAGTTCTGCAAGGTAGAAGTCCAGGATCAAGGTGTTGGCAGGTTTGGTTTCTCCTGAGACCTCTCTCCCTGGCTTGCAGATGGCCATCTTCTCGCTGTGTCCTCGCAAGGTCTTTCCTCTGTGTGCAGATCACTGGTGGCTCTTTGCGTGTCCTAGTCTCCTCTTCTTAGAAGGACAGCAGTCAGATTGGATTGGGGCCCACCCTAATAACCTCATTTTAACTTAATCACATCTTTAAGGGCCCTATCTCCAAATACAGTCACATTCTGAGGTACTGGGGGCTAGGACTTCAACATGTGGATTTGGCGGGGGGGGGCACAATTCAGCCTCTAACAGCCAGGTAATCTCTAAAATTTTATGACCAATGAGAGCTAGATCATATCTCTTTCCAGGCTCAGCCTCCTCCTTGAGTCTTTTAATAGAACTATTGTGGGATTGCTAAACTATTTTTATAGTCTATCCACTTCTCCAGCCAAAGTTCCCAGCCTGAATCTGGTGACATCTGGCCTGAATGTCCTGGCCCTAATTGGTATTACCACTGTAGCTAAGGCACCTGACACCCTCCATCTCCTACATTTATTTATTTTCTTTCTTTATTTTAATTCTCACCCGAGGATATTTTTTTCATTGCTTTTCCGAGAGAATGGAAGGGGGAGAGATTGAGAGATAGAAACATAGATGTGAGAGACATATCAATTGGTTGCCTCCTGCTCATGAACCGACCAGGCCCAGGGACTGAGCCTGCACCTGAGGTACATGCCCTTGGCCAGAATCGAACCAGGGACCCTTCAATCTGCAGGCCAGTGCTCTAACCACTGAGCCAAACTGGCTAGGGCTACATTTATTTCTGATCTGTTATTGCCTTATTTATTTATGTTTTCTTATTTCCAATCGTTCTTCTCTGCTAGACTGTAAATTCCATAGATTAGCCAATTATATAGTATGTTTTGTTCCCAGCATCTCACACAGTGCCTGGTACACTGTGAGCACTCACGACATATTGATGCTTGAATAAATGACTGAACAAGTGAGATGGGTTGAGATGACCTTTAAGGTCCTTTCCAACTGTAGAATTCAATCACCTTTTCCCTTTTTATTCTTCCACTGGGACAGTGTTTAAGGGACTTCCTTCCAGTAAGATACGAATAAATAAAATATGTGGAATACTGAACCACATGATATCTACCTAGAGGCCTGGGAGAGGTGAAAATCATGCTCACTTATCACCCTACCAGACCAGTGTCTCAGTACTGCCCTGGACCTTGAGTGCTGGGTCTGTACTACCCAGAGATGGGTCAGGGATCGAGGGAGACAGCTGGTCAGCCAAGAATAAATGTCATGCATCACCCAGGATGATTTCAGTCCTGCAGATGAAGGCTTCTCGATCTTTAAGGTAAGAAGGCCCACAAATTCTTATTCTAGGCCTGAGACATTTGCTAGGACAACATAAGCAGTTAAGCCTTTTAACTTATGTAATTCTTTTAGGTTGATGGAAAGATGCTAGAATGTGTCAATAAAAGCAACAATAAAAATGCAAAAAACTAATAATAAATGAGAAAATTAAAATGTCAGTAATAGTTTATTTATTATTATTATTATTATTTTTTAAATGTTTCTTTATCTTTATTGTTGAGACCATTACAGATGTCCCCCTTTTAACCCCACTGATCCCCTCCACCCCAGGCCCTCCCCACACCAATGTCCACATCCCTGGGCCATGCCCATAAACCTACAAGTTCCCTGATTAATCTCTCCCCGCACACACGCCACTCCGCGCCTTCCCTCTGAGATCCCTCAGTCTGTTCCAAGCTTCTATGTTACTGGATCCACTTTGTTCACCAGTTTATTTTGTTTATTATATTCCATATATAAGCAAGATCATTTGGTACTTGTCCTTCTCTGACTGGCTCATTTTACTCAGCATAATACTCTCCAGTTCCCTCCATGCTGTGCCAAAGGCCAAAAGGTCCTTCCTCTTCACGGCCGCATAGTACTCCATGGTGTAAATGTGCCACAGCTTTTTATCCACTCATCTACTCATGGGTACTGGGGCTGTTTCCAGATCTTAGCTATTGTGAATTGCGCTGCTATGAACATAGGGGTGCATAAGTTCTTTGCAATTGGTGTTTGGGGTTCCTTAGGATACGTTCCTAGAAGTGGGATCACTGGGTCAAATGGCAGCTCCATTTTTAATCTTTTGAGGAACCTCCACACTGTTTCCATAGTGGCTGCACCAGGCTGCATTCCCCCCCAGCAGTGCACTAGGTTCCCCTTTCTCCACACCCTCGCCAGCACATGTCATTTGTTGATTTGTTGATGGTGCCATCCTGACAGGTGTGAGGTTACACCTCATTGTGGTTTTAATTTGCATCTCTCTGATGATTAGCGACGTTGAGCATTTTTTCATATGTCTCTTGGCCATCTGTATGTCCTCTTTGGAGAAGTGTCTATTTAGGTCCATTGCCCATTTTTTAATGGATTGTTTGTCTTCCTTTTATTAAGTTGTATAAGTTCCTTATATATTTGGGATATTAACCCTTTTTCTGGTGTGTTGTTGGCCAGTATGTTCTTCCATACAGTGGGCTCCCTTTTCGTTGTGTTGATGGTTTCCTTTGCTGTGCAGAAGCTTTTTATTTTGATGTGGTCCCATTTGTTTATTTTCTCCTTAGTTTCTCTTGCTCTAGGACATGTATCAGCAAACATATTGCTATGAAAGATGTCTGAGATTTTACTGCCTATATTTTCCTTTAGGATTTTTATGGTTTCCTGCCTTACATTTAAGTCTTTTATCCATTTTGAATTTACTTTTGTGTATGGTGTAAGTTGGTGGCCCAGTTTCATTTTTTTGCATATACCTGTCCAATTTTTCCAACACCATTTATTGAAAAGACTGTCATTACTCCATTGTATGTTCTTGCCTCCTCTGTCAAATATTAATTGACCCTAATGGCATGGGTCAATTTCTGGGTTCTCTGTTCTGTTCCACTAATCAGTATGTCTGTTCTTGTGCCAGTACCAGGCTGTTTTGATTACAGTGGCTTTGCAGTATAACTTGATATAGTTCAATAATAGTTTAAACAGAGAGAGGCTGAGGTACACATATGAATTATAATCTCTGATTGGGTTGGGCCTATACACAAGAAAGCTAGGTTGTATTTTAAGGCTACAGCAGGCAATGTTTTTAGATAGCTCTCATGTATCTCTTCATTGAAGTATTCAACCCCAGCCTTAATTGACTAGTTTTTCCTTATATTTATTAAATTTGAGAGCAAATATTTGTTTCTGTGTCTTTCCCCTCTACTATACCGCTGGTTACTTGAGAACAATAATTGCATCTTATTTATTTCTGCATCTCCGGCACCTGCTACATGGCCCTCAAAAATTGTTTACAAGGAGATTTAAATGTTATTAACTAGATATTGCCAAAATGTTTAGTGGCAGATTAGACTGAGACTCATGAATTCTGCCTGATCATTTCAGTATATTCTGCTCCCAATGGCTTTATAGAATTCTCAAAGTCTGGCTTTTAGTCTAAGGCCAACATTTCTTTGAATAGAGAAGGTCAAACATGTTTGGGGGAAGAAAGAAGCCAGGAGAAGGATGCCTGCAGGGCCCGCCTCTGGGAATGCAAAATGATTTTCCAATTATCCCAAGTCAGACATAATCAAGGAAGTAAATATATGGAAGGGGAGTCAAGTACCTGTAACACAATGTAAAGCATTTTTAAAAATCACATCATGATCCAAATTATACACATTGTTGCCCCACTCAATAGTGTACATAATAGTAAATTGACTCTAATGATTAATTCTAGTAGTCCCTGTCACTGAGACATCAGTTTGTAATAAAGAGTTATTCAGCTTCCAAGCTCCTGGGGCTATAGCCAAGAACCTGCTGGAGAGGCAGTCAAGGGGGATCATTATTAATTATATGTCCAATTATTCCTCTCTCCCTTAGGAACAGCAATAATATATGCTCCAAAATTAATGAGGGCAAGAAGGGTTCACTCGTACTGACCTCATACTTCAGGGTCCTTCTGACAGAGATTGTCCTGGGTCGGCACTGAGGACTGCTCAGCAGGTAACACAGCTCCCTAAGATGCCTTCGGAGCTGCACAGAAATGTGTGCCAGAGAAGGCGACCGACAGAAGTTTCATGCACAGGAGGAACTGCTCCCCTTCTCCTCAGCCTCTTTCCCTTCCTCTGGCTCCCCCTCCCCAGGAAAATTCTCAGGAAAACCCTCCCTTAGCACTACCACCTCCTTGAGCTAACTCTCTCATTGCCCTCCCACCAAACTGTTTCTCGCTTGTTTGTTTTTGAAACAGCTTGGGGTGAAGGGCCATGAAGCATCCTTGAATTGAACAAGGTTTTTTGTTTGTTTGTTTGTTTTGTTTTTAATATATATTTTTTCATCTGCACCCGAGGATACTTTTTCCATTGCTTTTCAGAGAGAGTAGAAGGGAGAGGCAGAGAGAGAGAGAAACATTGATGTGAGAGAGGCACATGGATTGGTTGCCTCCTGCAAGTGCTCCCATCGGGGCTGGGGATCGAGTCTGCAATCGAGGTGCGCGCCCTTGGTCAGAATCGAACTGGGCCCCTTCAATCCGCAGTCCAATGCTCTAACCACTCAGCCAAACCGGCTTTTAAATTGTAGTAAAATACACATAAAATTTACCATTTTAAAGTGTGCAACTTAAGGACCGTTAGTACATTCACAGTGTTGTGCAACCATCACCACTCTCTAGTTCCAGAATGTCTTATCGCCCCCACAGGAAACCCCATATCAGTGAAGCAAGTCACCCCCTATTCCCTCTTCCCCGCAGTCCCTGGCAACCAGTAACATGCTTGTTATTTCTATGGATTTGCCTATTCTGAGTATTTCATATTCAGCCTGTGGCCTTTTGTATCCAGCTTCTTTCACTTAGCTAAGTTCATCCACTTTTTTAGCATGTTATCAGTACTTCATTCTTTTTTATGACTGAATAATACTCCGCCGTGTGGATATACCAGCTTTAGTTCATTAGTTAATAAACATTTGGGTTGTTTTTATCAAAACATGGGCCTCTACTTCTTGAAACTCAACATGTTTTCAGATCACTCTTTCTTAGGTTCCAGAACACAATTTCCATCTTTCTTCCTGCATTTTTAAGGGTAATCCTCTCTGCCTTATCTCTACTTTCTCAGTCTAATGGGATCTGGCATCTGCCCTAATAAGAATGGCAGCCCGTGATGACGACAGCCAGTGGTGACGGAGAGCTCGGCCCCTTCCAGGCATTGCACACAGTGGTTTACAAGCATAACCCTGTTTAATCCTCATAGGGCACAGGCTTGTGCAGGTGGGTTTAACACCAGGCAGCCTGGCAGAGGGCCCGGGGGCTGAAATCCATCCCAGACTCCACTGGCTCTGTCTGTCCTGAGGGAGAGGCGCAGGCTCTAGTGTGCACCAGAGCAGCCCTGCCAACAGCGCTTTGGGGTGCATGTCATCATTATTCCCAGCCTGTACTTAAAGACAGTGAGAAGTAGAAGTCTAATCTATTCAAGATTATACATCTAACAAAGAGGAAGAGACCGGGGCTTGAACTCAGATCCAACTGAGTCCATGTCCTCAGCCACTACTCTCCCTACCCTAGGATAACATTGGGAAGGACGTCTGTAGCTGCCTTTCCTCTCCTAAGATTTTTTTTAAACCATAATGCAAAGTAAAAGAAATACGTTATTTTACACTGTGACCCACTACATAATGCACATATATACCAAAAAGAGTTTCATAAAACTATCCTTAACCTTAGTAACTTCAACGCAATTTTTCATTCTATTTTATTTTTTTAAAAACACTGGTAAAACTCCACAAAATTGGTTTCTAACAGGTTGTTACCCACAGTTTAAAAACCCGCAGCTGAAATCCATTTTTTTCAGTCTTTATTTTACTCAACCTTTTGGTGACATTTGACATTGTTGGATGGGCCTCTGCTTCTTGAAACTCAACACGTTTTCAGATCAGTCTCTCTTAGGCTCCAGAACACGATTTCCAGCTTTCTTTCTTCAATTCAACCTAAATGCCTTGTATGTGCTTCAAACATACAGGGGATCAAAGCTGAACTCATTGTTCCTGTCTTCTTCACCCTTTTAAAACCTTGTTTCTCTACTGCTTCCTATCTCAGTTAATATCTTCTCTACCTTCCTAGTGTCTCAAGATATGTAAAGAATTTTACAACCAAAAGATAAGAAAGAACATATACAAATGGACAATAGCATGAAAAGATGCTCAACACCATTAATCACCAAATAAACATTAAAAACTACAATAAAATACTATTATATACCCATAGGAATGTCTAAAATAAAAAATACTGACAATGCAAGTGTTGGCAAGGATGTGGAGCAACATGTATTGCTAGTGGGACTATAAAATGGTACAGTCACTTTGAAGAAGTGTTTGGCAGTTTCTTGTAAAGGTTAGTCTACATTTACCATGTGCTCTAACAATTCCACCAATAGCTATTTCCCCCATGAGAAATAAAAACATATTCCACACAAAGTCTTGTACATAAATGTTCATAACAGCTTCACTCATAATAGCCCCAAGCTGAAACCAACTCAAATATTCATCAACAGGTGGCTGAATAAATAAGATGTGGCACATCCACACAATAGGATACTACTCAACACAATGAAGGCACCAACTACTGATATAGACAACAACCTGGATGTATTTCAGAAACATGCTGAGCAAAAGAAGCCAGACAAAGAAAGCGTGCACATCATATGAGTCTATTTAAATAAAATTCTAGAAAAGGAAAAACTAATTCATAGAAAGCCTATTAGTAGTAATCTGTGGTGGGGACCACAGGGAATCTGTTTATTGACCAAAGGGGGCTTAAGAAAACTTTTGGATGATGCAATATTCTATATCTTGGTTGTGGTTATATGAGTGTACATGTTTTCCAAAACTTATGGAACTGAATACAAATAGATGCATTTTTATAAGCTTATCTTTATAAAGTTAATTTAGCTTATTGGAATTCTTTAAAAAGTGTTCATTCAATTCCATCTCTTTCTGTCACCTCCTACCACTAATCAATTATTCAATTCTCTTGACTCACCTCAAACGTGTCTCTCAAATGAGTCTTTACTGTTTCACTCTCTATTGCCCAGTCTTCGTTCAAGTCCTCAGTATCTCTCCCCTGCACCAAAGTGAGAGCCTTCTGTTTTTCGCCAGGTTCATGCCCCTTGACTCCAGCCAGTGTTTTCCTTCTCACCACCCCTAGTCATATCCTGCCACTCCCTTGATGAAATAATTCCACTGGCTGCTTTCTGTCTATAGGTTGAGATACAGATTCCCCCTCCCTCCTCCCTCTGCATGTGTGCTAAATGCAGAGCCACTCATAAACTAGCCCCTCTCAAGGCTCATCTTCAGTCGCTGAACTTTCATGACTCCACACTTTATATATGTGGTACCTGTAACCTGTTTTGCCCTTCCCTCTCTCTCTTCGTGTTGATTTCTGTTTCTTGGAGGTTTTCTCCTCTGTGAAGCTTTTCCCCACTTACCCAGGCAGACGTAGATGTCTCAAAACCTCTTATGTAACCCTTACGGCATTGACTGGTTATCACTTCATTGCATCTGTGAAGTCGGTTCCCCTTTCCAGATTGTGTGTGATTTGATGTATGACCTGCCAGTCACACCTATACCTAGAACAGCTAATATCAGGGGGCTTAATAAATGTTTATGGAATTAAAAGGAATGGATACATATGTTGGCCACGTTTCTGTTGATAAAGTTAACATACGTTCTCCTGTTGGAATTAATTTGTTCCTCCTATCCTCTTGCAATCTTTTATCAGTGGCTCTTGTAATCACTTATTATTCTCCCACTAGATTGTGAACTTTAAAGCATTTTTGAAATATTTTAATCACCTAGAAAAGTATAGAGAATAATAAAATAAACCCCCAGGTACCCATTTTTGTCAAATCTTAGCATTTTTGTTTTAGATGTTTTTGCTGTTTTAGATGTATTTGCGTTAGATGGTTTAAAAATTAAATGTAACACTTATAGATACAGTCAAAAGTTCCCAAGTACCCCTTCCCAATGCTATTCCCCTTCCTCCCTTTCAAAGGCAATGACTTTCTTAAATTTGGTGTTTATTTGCATACGTGTGAATTCATCAACAATTCATGGTATTGTTTTACATATTTGAAAACTTTATACAAATTATATGAAAATATTATTCTGCAAGTTGTTTTTTGTTTTGCTCAACATATTTTTTAGCTTTATCTGTTTTGACACATGTAACTCTAAGCGATTGAGTTAAGGAATGCATGCCTGTATCAATGTTCAGCTAAGTGTAGTCCAACACGATTGTGCAATCATGATTCTTATTATTTCCCTGCCACAATACTTGACATTCCGTGCTTAGCTTTCTGTCTTTGGCGACTGTACAGGAGACCATGCCACAGTACAGTATAGATATCTCTAAAGAGACAATCAATTAAGAATCAGGACTGGGCAACATCTTTCATAAGCTATAGAGATGGACTGAATCTACACTTTTGAAATTTAACAAGGACGCATGTAAGGTGCTGCATTGGGGTAAAAAAAAAAAAAAATCCAGTGGCACAAATATAGGATGGGGAGACATGGCTTAGAAGCAGAACATGAATAGAAAATAGGGTGGTTTAGTTGGCAGGCAAGACTGAAAGGAAGCTCCAGGGGAGAAGCACCAAGGTGGAGTCTGGAGTGAGGAAGCTGGTGCTGGAGTGCGCTCCAGGGGCTGCTTGGACTGTACCTGGGGGAGTCTTCAGTTTCTGAATGTGGAGCTTGTTCAATAGAAAGCAGTGCAGCTAGTTGAATGAAAAGGCACACTTTTCACTGCAAGCGGAGAAGCACCATCAGGCCTTGGCTGGCCCTCCACAGTAGCCTCCTGCATGCTTGCCGACAAGCTCCCCAACCCCTTCTCTTCTCTACACAGCTATTAGGTTATCTTTGCAAAAGGCATATCTGATCGCATCAGTTATAAACCTTACCTTAGAGCCCGGGAAGGCACCTGCTAGTCTTGGGATAAAGGTCAAATCCTTAACGAGGCCCTGAAAACCCTGCCTGTTTGGTCTTGTCCAGCTCTCAGCTTCCTTGTCGCCTCTGCTCTCCAGTCTCTCAGGCCTCCTGCACCCCAGCCTTTGCCTGGAAATCTCTTCCTCACACTCCTCACCCCTCAGTCCAGGTCGGGTTCTCTATTATTCACTCTTAAAGAACCGTGTTTCCCTCCTGAGCCTATTGGTCCCTCTAGTATTACCCATTCGCTAGTGTGATTGATCTGATTGATTGATGTCTAGCTTTTGGCTGGACTCTAACTTCCTGCAGGCTCGGAGCACGCGTACCTGAGTTTGCTTTCGCTTGTACAAGCACCTTGCTCAGAGCAAGTTCTTCAGTAAATGCTTGTTAAAGAGTAAATGAACCCCTGGGAAATAGATTAAAAAACAATAGATCTGGCCCTGGCTGGGTGGCTCAGTTGGTTGGAGCGTCATCCTGTACACCAAAATGTTTTGGGTTCAATTCTGGTTGGGGCACATACCTAGGTTTTGGGTTTGATCCCTGGTCAGGGCAGGTACAGGAGGCAACTGATTGATGTTTCTCTCTCACATTGATGTTCCTCTTCCTCTCTCCACCATTTCCTCTCTATCTAAAATCAGTAAAAAAATATATATATCCTCAGGTGAGAATTAAAAAATTAATTAAAAGTAAATAAATCTATAGGATAATGCAAGCTTAGCCTGTACGTCTTGAGTCAGAGAATCATTTTCTTTAAGGAACAAGACTCAAGGACACTATAAATTGCAGAGGCGTGCGCCCTGTTAGGCCAGGAAACCTATTGCTCCCCGAAGGTGAGGACTTGGCAATTCCCAAACCCTATGTTGGAAGCCAGCTGTCTGCCCACATGTTTGCAAACACAGTGATACATTAACCTCAAGGATGCAGGGTGGAAGGGGTCAATGGGGAAAAAAGGGGGCATCTGTACTAGTTTCAACAATAAAGATAAATAAAACGTTTTTTTAAAAAGCCCTCAAAAAAAAAAAAAGGCAGAGTCCAAGGAGACGACTTTGCTGTCAGGGCTGTCTGCCTGACGGTGGCTTTAACAGCCTGTTCTCCAAATGTTCGCTGACGTCAGTGGGCGATCCTCGTGCTCAGCACGTCTGACTCAGCCTCACAGTGCAATTTGGAGAGAAGGATTTGGCTTGAAGACATCTCACCTGCTGTCTGCTCGGGGCTTAAAGTGAAATTTGGCCTTTATACTTTTTCCTTGCCCTGACGTAATTTAACCTTCATTAGCTATCGTATTTGCATGCCCTCCTGTTTTATTATTTACAAACTATTAAATAAAAATCTGAATGTGGAGCTGGGGCTGGGGAACGAAATCAAGTTCTTCTTAGTCTTTTGACAAAGTTCCAAACTGGCACAGTTAAAGGCACAAGGAGAAATGTTTGGTCACTTTAGGATACAATAGAGGCTGCAGGATTTAAAGTGTTTTTTGCCTTTTTTATTATTAAAAAAATTTTCAGCCTTTAAAACATGTTAGCCTATAGGATCCTGGAGAAGCTTCACCAAATGATTACTCAGCACATTATATATATATGTATATGTATATGTATATGTATATGTATATGTATATGTTATATATATATATATACATATATATATAACATATCTATTTTAATCCTTACCCAAGAATATTTTTTTCATTACTTTTCAGAGAGAGTGGAAGGGAGAGAGAGAAATAGAGAGAAATATCGATGTGAGAGAGTCACATCAATTGGTCGCCTCCTGCATGCACCCTGACCAGGCCTGGGATCGAGCCTGCAACCAAAGTACATACCCTTGACCAAACTCAAACCCAAGACCCTTCAGTCTGAAGGCTGACACTCTAAGCACTGAGCCAAACTGGCTAGGGCCAGAGCCTCATATTTTAATATGCTGTTTACAGAAGAGATTTCCTACCAAGTGTTCACAAAGAGTAGTCACATGAAACCCCAAGTTTCATATGGGGCTCTTCAAAATAAAATACAGCAAGATATTACAATGCTGTCAGAAATGTTTGCAAAGGTCTCATAATTAACCTCTCCGCCCTTAGTGCTCTCAGTGTGCTGTAAACACACCTCAGTTTAGTGCATCATAATATGTTGTTTGAGTATCTCTTTGCCGAGACTGAGCCCTTGAGGCTGGAGTGCATCTCTTAGCTATTTTGACAGGCCCAGCTTCTTTCAGGGTGTCTGGTGCATGGTAGGTGCAAGGAGAACAGGAATCGGAATCAGAGAGCTCTGTGCTCCAATCTTACTCTCATATTTTCAGACTCGAGGACTTAGGCAAATACCTAATCTCCCCAAGTCCCATTATTTTGTAAAATGGGAATCCCACCTCCACACTGGGCAGCTGTGAGAATGAAATGAGATGTGCGGCCTGCATGCAGTAGGTATTTGATAACAGTTATTCTAAAGGATTTAAGAGCTAGGATGCTGGGCTTTGCCTTTTGCTAGCTGTGTGACCTTGGGCAAGTCCCATAACCTCTTTAAGTGTTGGCTTCTCATTTGTAAAATGGGAATAATAATTTCTCCCCATCAGAGTTGTGGTGAGACACAGGTTTTAGACTGTTGGAGTTAAGGGACCAAAAAATAAACAAAGTCTAGTGACTAACACAAAGCTGCCAATCTTTTATTTCGAAGTAAAAATGTTCCAAAAAATAAACTATCTTCTACTATCACAACAGAAAGTGTATTTTAACTCCCCCAAAGTAGGAAGGATTAATTTATCTAAACGAACACATCTTTAAAAACAAATGCTTTTCAATGTTTTTATTATAGACTGAAGGAAACTTTAGTTTGTGCTAGCACTGGTCCATGACCAGTCTTTGGAAACTATTAATTATGAGGGTTAAATGAGATGATGTGTTATGTTAGATAGCTGAGCACAGAGCTCAACACACAGGACACACTAAATAAATATTAACTCCTGCTCTTGAATATTACTTTCATCATCATCATAAATTCAAATACTTAACTATTCCATTAAAAAGTTTGACAAATGAATTAAATGCCTCTTGTGTTTGTAATCAGTAGAGCTAAAGCAGGAAAGGTGGTAATCGTATGAGTAACTGACCAGAGGCTTTGGAATAAGAATATTATTGGCAAACATTCACTGAGGGCTTCCTACATTTCATGTGCTCCTCTGAGTATTACATGTATAATCTCATTTGTGCTTCATGAAAATCCCATTTTTATAGGTAAAGCGAGTGGTGCAAGGAGAAGTAATGGAACTTCCTCCAGGTCACCCATTAGTAAGCGATGAGGCTGGGATTCCAGCCCAGGCAGTTGGACTCCATCATTGTGAGTTTCTGCCTCTCTATAATAAAAATAAAACATGATAAATTCCAATGTCAATGAAGATATTATATAAACAGAAGTACAAGACAATTGAAAGAAAGAGCAACAGACTATATTGTTGAACTAGATAGGAGTCAGCAAAGAAGAGCACTAGAAGATGGGCACATAGTCCCATAATTATATCCAGTCTTATGTAAAAATGCCATGTTCTTAGAAATGTGGCAGATACCATTTTAAGTGCAGTTGAAGAGTTTGATATGTCAAAGGCGTGGCACATCACCTTTATTTTCTGCTGGGCTTCTCCAGTTGGGTGTCCTGGAGTGTGACATGCCTTTGACAGTGATGGTGGAAGGAGCGAAGGGGAAGGATGTTTGGTTCTGAGTCTCATTTCAGGGTTTTTAATCCATGGCGCTGCCAAGGCAGCAAGGGGAAGGTGCTGGGAGGCCCCGTGTTGCAGCTGGACTGGAGGTGAGTGGCCAGGCCGACCAGACGGCCTGCGTGCCACTAAGTCACCCGCGGGAACCCAGGTGAATGAATCAGCCTCGCCATGAAGCAGCCACTGCCTATTGCTCGGCACCAGCTCCAAGGCAGGGGCGGAAAGCCAGCTCTGGACATGGCCTGTGCAGAATATAATCAAACAAGTGGTCCCATTTTCCCAGGGCCTCGCTGCCAACGCGTGGCCAGCGCCAGCTGAAGTTGGCAGGAGCGGCCGCCCGAACTTCCCTCCGGCCAAAAGCCCAGTAACTGGCTTCTTGGAGATGATTCAGCCACAGCCATGCCTGCGTCCTTCCCAAGCTGACACGCTGTGACGGGGACCCACGGAGGACGCAGCCAAGGTCCTGGTGCCGTGGAAGGGCCTGCCAGATCGGGCTGCTCTTTTGAAGACCGGAGGCCGCTCTGCTTGGTTGAGGTTAAGCCTCCGAGGTTCCGCGGATGCCAGATCACACAGGCTTTCCATCATCTCATTATTCATCTTGTGTCTTATTAACCCAAACACTCGAGCCTGGACCCCAGTGCTCACAGCACAAAATTACGTCGTCTTCGGGATTCAAACTGATAGCATTTTCTGCCCCAGGCATGGCTCTGAGCACTTTACGTGGATTGTCAACTTCTCACAGCCACGCTTGGCAGAAAATGACCGGCAAACAGAGAGAGGTGGAGGAACTCATTAAGAGGCCAACAGCCCTGGCTGGGGTGGCTCAGCGCTTAGAGCGTCGGCCTGAGCACTGAAGGGCCACGGGTTCGATTCCCAGTCACGGACACGTACCTGGGTTGCAGGTTTGATCCCTGGCCTGGTTGGGGCAGGAGCCAGAGGCAACCAATCGATGTGTCTCTCTCACACTGATGTTTCTCTCCCTCCCTCCCACTCTCTCTAAAAAAAAAAAAAAAAATCAATGGAAAAAATATCGTCAGGTGGGGATTAACAACAACAATAACAAAAGAGGCCACACAGTGAGTGTGCTTATAGCCCTGAGACCTTTAGCCACAGCTATGAGTCCCTCTTTCCCATAAGAGTTGTGAAAAGAATTATTATTATTTAGGTGATAATGTCTCTGTTTTCTTCCTGAAAGGGTTAGAAGCTCCTTGAGGGAAAGGACCATTTCTTACTAAGGTGCTTCCACGGTGTCTCCGTGGGCTCGGGCTGCTACAACAAATACCACGGATTTGGTGGTTTAGACAACAGGTTTTTATTTCTCAGTTCTGGAAGCTAGAAGCCCCAGGTCAGGGTGCCAGCATGGTCGGGGCCTTGGTGAGGGCCCTCATGTGCTCACACGGACTTCCTTGGTGGGTGTGTACAGAGAGAAATCTCGTCTTCTTCTGCTATGGGCACTCGCGAGTCCCATGCACCAGGGCTTCATCCTCATGACCTAAGGCCCCACCTCCTAATACCTCCTATCACATTGGGGGATAGGATTTCCAAGAATGAACTGGGGACAGGACACAAATATTCAGTCTAAAACACAGTCTTTCATACATTTGGGAAACATTTATTGAACACTTATTATGTGCTAGGGACTGTGCAAAGTATCTGCCAATATAAAGACAAAAAATCCTCAGCTCTGTTCTTTGGGAGCTAGTAGTCCTATGAGGATAATACCCAGGGAAGTCCATAAAATAGCCATTCTAGCAGGTCTTAGCAGGTATGTATAGACTATTAACATCTTTTATTTTAGATGCAGTGAATGAGAATGTTCTCATCAGCCAAAATTCTGTCCAGTGGTGGGTGTGGCATAATCAGGAATATATTTTTGGTCTTTGTCCCTGGTGCCTGACACAGAGCTCCTACATCCTTTGGAATTTCCTGAGTGGTAGAAATCCTAGGAATGTGTTTTGTTCTAATGAGGCACTCTGGGTGGGTGCCCAGATAGCTTCAGGATGGGGCATATTGCCAAAAAGGCCAAATCTTGATTAGAAGCCTGGAACTTTAAGCCCCCCCCCCCCAACCTCCAGGGAGGAGAGAGGGACTGGAAATTCAGTTAGTAATCAGTTATGCTGAAACCTCCATAAAAAAACCTTAAACAACAGGGTTTGGCCAGTTTCTGGCTTGGTGAACACATTGAAGTACCAGGAGGGTGATGTTCCCAGAGAGGGCATGGAAGCTCCTGGCATCCTCCCCACCCCACCACTCCCTTGTTCTATGCGTCTCTTCCTTGTGGCTATTCCTAAGTTCTACCCTTTATAAAAAACTAGTAAAAGTATGTAAAATGTCTTCTTGAGTTCTGTGAGTCATTCTAGAATTTATCAAACCTAAAGAGGGGGGTGTGGGCACTTCCAATTTATTGCTGGTCAGTCAGAAGTCCAGGTACCTTGGGACTTGGGATTGGAGTCTGAAGTGAGGGCAGATTTCTGGAACTGAGCCCTTTAACTCATGGGGTCTGACACTAACTCCGGGTAGTGAACTGCACTGAACTGTAGGACATCCAGGTGGTGCCTGGAGAATCAGAGAATTGGTCAGCGGTGTTGGAAATTGGCCAGTGGCTTTCTTGAGAGAACAGCATAAATATGGACCTCAGAAGACACAAACATCTTCTGACAAAAGTGTGCAATAAACTCCGAAGTGCATACAATTTTATCTGTAAGAATCGCATTAAAGTTAAAATAAGAGATAGGTGCTTACATATTTTATGTTGTTAAGTTCCTGTCTAGATTATTGTAAAGGCCTCCTAATCATCTCCCTGCTTCCACTCTTGTCCTGCTCGAATCACTCATGTGTTGAGCATCCACTAGGCACTCGACATGCTTTCTCTCATTTCATCATTATGACAATCCTGGTTCTCCTGCTCTCTAATTCACCCAGCAGCCACACTCTGCTCCTCCACCTACTCACAGAGCCCTTTCGCACCTCTGGACCATTGCATTTGCTGTGCCTTGGCCCAGGATGCCCCTGCTCCAGCTCTCCTCATGGCTGGCTCATGTACATCCATCAGGGGGAAGTGCAAAATGGTCACCTCTTTGGAGAGTCTGTCCTTGAACATCCAATCTAAGCTTCTCTCTCCAATTGTGATATCTTCCCCTGCTAATGAGTTCTTGCTGACGAGGACTTATTGGGGCCTCTTATGCTCATGCTTATTTCTTTTATCTTTCTTTTTTAAATCTTTACCCAAGGATGTGTTTATTGATTTTTAGAGAGAGAGAGAAACATTGATGTGAGAGAGAAACATCAGTTGGTTACCTTCTGTACATGACCTGACGGGGGATCAAACCCACAACCCAGGTATGTGCCCTGATCTGGAATTGAACCCTCAACCTTTGGATGTACAGGACCATGCTCCAACCAAGTGAGCCACCCAGCCAGGGTTATTTCTTTTCTTGTGTTTGTCTGTTTCCCCACCAAGACTGTTTTGTGAGCTCTGTATGGTGGTTTGCTCACCAGTCTTGCTTATGAGTCTCTTCCCAGTGCCTAGTGCTTGCAAGGATCAGAGGAGGAGATCAACATGTACTTGTGAATGAATTGGTAAATATAACTTAAGAATATTGTTAATTAAGAATATCAAGTAATATATGCTAAAAAAATTCCTATATATTTTTTGGTAAGTATGACCACCTAACCATGTCAATATTTTCAGATGAACAGGCCTGAGTTCCCATATGGCCGCTAGATGGGTGTGCATTTGTTGGCTGAGTGATCATATGAAAAGCAGGTCCGGTGCACCTTGGGAAATATACCTAAGTGTTTCAGGTGTAACTGGGTAATCAGGTGAGTACTGTCACATAGCTAAGAGCAGAGAACTACGGGGAACAGGAGTGACTAGTGGTCTGGGGCAGTCTAAAAGGCATTGGGTGTGTGCCCTTTGGATGGGCAATGCCATGGTGTGGGCCCGAACTTGAAGTAGATGGAGAGAGGGTGGAGGAGTGAGGAGATGACCTTGAAGGTTAGACCACAAACCATGGTGGAAGGTGCTAAATACCATGTTAAAGAGGACAGGCTTTGTACTGGAAGCCGTGGCCAGCCAGGAAAGTGGGAGAGAGCTTAGGAAATCAGAGTGATGAGATTAATGCCACACAGAAGAGGGGACTTGGACTGGAGAAAGCAGAGGCTGCAGGTAGGACACGAGGCCCTCCCTCTACTGCAGTGGGGCAGTGAGAACGAAGAGGATGCTGGGCACGGAGTTAATGCTCAGTAAATAGCAGATATTCAAACGGTGCACAGCGAAATATACAGCACATTCTATGAGCTGGCTGAAGGAAATCTAGGTGATGGGAAAGTTATCCTCTACACATGAGCAACCCCAGCGTGACTGCAAATGTATAGACGAGCATCATATGTCCTTACACGAAGGACTGTAGATACAATGTGCAGGTCAGTCATGAGATGAAAGACCAGAAGGGCCTTCAGAACGGACCTGTGTCTTTATTCTTTATTCTCATCTGTACAGCCTGGCTCTTCTCACCACAGGCTCCTTCACATTCCCTGACTGTGCCGCATAAGCCCCCACCCCCAGATGTTTGCTCTTGCTGGTCCTCAGCTCTTCATCCCTCCCATCCCTGCTGGGTGAAATCCTACTCATTTTTCTTGGCCAAGATACATAGTCGTGTCCAATGCCTTCTTTAACTTGGTTCAGATAAAATCAATTGCTCAACTCGGCACTCCTGTGTCACTTGTAGTGAGGTCTATTATGTAAACAAGTCTTAGGGCACAATCGTGTGATGATTCACAGGGCAGACTCTAAAAGCCAGACTGCCTGGGGTTGCTCTTGACTGGCCACATAAGTTACCCAACCACTCTGGGCTTTAATGTTCTCATCTGTAAAATGAAGATATTAAGAGTATCTCTGAGAATGCTGTCTATCTCACAGGGTTGTTGGAAAGATCTGATGAGCTGATACATGTGAAATTCAAGAACAGTCCCTGGCACATAGTAGGCATTAAGTGTTAGCTATTTTCCTGCTTGATTGTGGGTCCTTGAGGGTAAAGGATATAGGTCTTACTCATCTCTGTGAGCCCAGACTGTGGCCTAGGGCCTGACCCATGGTGATCCTCAGAGAGTGGTGCCGAATGAATGGACTACACAGATAAGGAAACTGAGGCTTAGGGCAGTTAAGGGACATGTCCATGGCCTCACTGGAGCGTGAACCCAGGACCTTGTGAGCTGCAGGACAGGGCTCTGAGGTTGGCATTGAATTGATCACCCTGCATGTGGTGTAAGCTATTCTGTGTGTGCCTTTAGCAAGGAAGACTTGGTGCACTTAATCTCACTTTTCAGGTTGCCTTTTATGACACCTATGAAAGTGACATTTATAGTTACAGAACATAGAAAAAAAAAAAAAGAATAAGCGTAAACTTCTGAAATGACTGTGATTTAGGGAATGATAGGTGTTATTTTTTCACAGGTTTTATATAATGTGAGCGCATGTTATGGAAGAATGTGAACCAAAGTTGTAAATAAACCTGCGAGTCTGAATTCCTAAGATGGGGCATGGTGGCAATGTATGCCTTATCTTTCAAACCTTTTCAAAATGTGTGGTGTTTCTAACAGTTTCAATGTGAAATATTTTCTCACAATATTTATTGGCCGAAGACACTGTGAAACAGAGGCATACTCATGACTTGGGGCCCTGATTTAGAACCTCAATTCCCCAAGTGCATGTGCTAGGAAGAGGCAGGAGGGCAAGGTAGGGTCCATCCAATTTCCTTCCCTCAGAATTAAGACCTCTTGTTCTCCACCTGCAGATGTCCACCCACCCTGACTCTGGGCCAGGTTCTGATTTGAGGGGGAATTTAAAGAGCCCAGATACATTGCAAGTTAGCTCTGCTGTTGGGTCCACACTGATCTGGGTCGCAATTCCAGTTAAGGGAACCAACTTGTTGATTGCCTTCTTTCTATGGGGCTCTTACATGCTTTATCTCATTTAATCCTCATAAGACTTTCATCTGTGATGAAAGAGATCACCATAGAGTGAATCCTAGTTTAGTGATATGACTTAACTAGGATTCAAAACCTGGTGAATGGTGGAAACAAACCAAATGCCCATTGAATGGTGAATAGATAAAGAAGATGTGTTCTATCCATACAATGGAATATTATCCAGCCAGTAACAAGAACAAATTACTTATACATGCTATGTATTAGTCAGAACTCTCCAGAGAAATAGAACCAATAGGATATATATTAATATTTAAATATCATATACATAAAAAATAAGGAATTAGCTCACATGATTATGGATGCTGAGAAGTCCCAAGATCTTCACTCTGCAGGCTGAAGACTTGTGAAAGCCAATGTTCCAGTCCAAGTCCAAAGGCCTGAGAACCAGGGGAACCAATAGTGTAAGTTCCAAACCGAGTCTGAATCCAAAGGCAGGAAAAGACTGATGTCCCAGTTTGAAAAAAGTCAGAGAGAGAGAGAGAGAGAACAAATTCTCCCTCACTCAGGCTTTTTGTTCTATTTAGCCCTTCAACAGATTAGATGAGACCCACCCACACTGGGGAGGGCAATAAACTTTAGTCAGTCTATCAAATTGTATATTAATCTCATTCAGAAACACCCTCAAAGACACACCCAGAAATGATGTTTAACCAAATATCTGGGCACGACATGGCCCAGTCAAGTTGAATCACAAAACAAACCATCACACACTATAACATGGATGAACCTCGAAAACACGCTAAGCGAGAGACACCAGACACAAAAGGTTGCATGTTGCATGGTTCCCTTTATAAGAAATACCCAGAATAGTCAAACCCATAGAAACAGAAGGCAGGTTAGTGATTGCCTGGGGCTGGTGGGAGGGGAAATGGAGAATGGCTGCATCATGAGTATGTAGTCTCCTTTTGGGTCAGTGAAAATGCTCTGGAGCTACACAGTACTGATGGTTGCACAGCACTGTGAATATACTTAACACTACTGGATTGTACACTTTAAGTTGGCTAAAATGGTAAATTATATGCTATGTGTAGTTTTCCACAGTAAAACAACCCAACCCTGGTGCACCTGTCTTTGAAGACCTTGTTTTTCTCGTACAACAGGATGTGCTTCTGCCTTGTTCCTGATTCCCAGGCCCTGCCTTGTAACTGGATCTCTGTGGAGAAACCTCAGTCCCTGTCCTGCAGGGCAGCTTGCTTTTGAAGCCACTTCTCTTCCCTCTGTCCTGTGATCGGACGGAACCTATGATGTCACTCATTCCGACTTCTGGTTTCTTATAGCTCTTGGCTGGCTCTTCTTTCTCTCTTTCCGTGGCTCCACCTGCTTCCAGCTGCTCGTCTAAACTCTCATCTTCAGCCTGGCACTGGATTTCCACAGCCGGATGCTGGGCCAGCTTGGGCTCTCGGGGGGCTGGTCAGGCTGACCTGTGTCAGGTGCTTGTGGTGTCCTATTCCCCGCTCGCCTTCAGTCCTTTCCCCCTGCAGATGCCTCCTTACTCTCCTAGCCTACTCCTGACTCACCTGTCCCGCTCTTTTGACTGCCTGTACCTGTCGAAGTGTCTCCAAAGTGACCCTAGTCCTCCGCAGAAAGTGAATGAAGGCTACTCATTCCAGCTTTCCTTGCTCTTCCTCAGCTGAGCCCATCTTCCCAGAAAACATGTGGACATTGCCCACCCCACCCCTAATTAACCTTTCCAGCCTGGGCATCTAGGAGACATGTGCTCCACCCCAAGCCCTCGTCCTGTCCTGTGGGTGCTTAATGCCACCGAACCCCTTCTTCCTGCCAACACAATTCACATACCCCCCCCCCCCCAAGCAGCCTTCAGATACCTGGAGACAGGACACAACCTGCTCATTTCTGGAATAAGCAGCCATACTTCATTTGCCAAGACTTTCCCCAAAGTCCCTGCCTGAAAAGGGTGATGTCATTAGACGTGTAAAGGGAAAAAAGAGGCCTTTTCATCTCCCAGCTACAAAGGGAGCAGGCTGCATCTAGGAGAGCTGGTGAGGTGGGGAAGAAGCCCTGGGTGAGGCCGGGCTCACCTGTGCCAGGCAGGCAGCTAGATTGCGTCAGAGTCCCTTCGCACTGCCCCGGGCGGGGTGGGGGGAGAAGCGCAGATGCTGGGAAGCAGGCTCCATGCTTTGGCCTGAAAACATCAATCTCTTGCTTATGAGCAGTGGTATAATAAATGGGGAGCCCTGGGGTCTGAGGTGGCTTCTTGGAAAAGGGAGAACTTGAGCCAAAGTTGACTGGGTGGGATTTGGAAGGTGGAGGGCATTCTAGGTGGAGGCCCCTTGTGACAAGTCAGGGATGGTGAGAGGAGGCTGCCAGAGATGGCAGAGAGAAGGTTGGAAGGGAAGGTGGCCGGGGAATGAGGTGAAGGCTTGCCTAGCTCTTTGACTTTGTATGACCTTGTGCCCAGGTTCTTTAACACTCCTGCGAACACGATAAGACCTTGTGGTGCTGTTCTTAGAGTTCAGTAAAATGCTTGATATGGAGCCCTGAGCCACTACTGGGTGGGCACTCCCCGGGCCTCAGAAAATGTCAATTCTGGTTCTCCTTTCCTGGGCTGAGCCAAGTGGGCATCACCATCCTGCAGGCTGGGCTGGTGGGCAGAGAGGGAATTATGAAGGTTGTGACAGGGCCTCATGGAAGGTTAATCTAAGCCTGCTCTGATGGAGTCTGGCGTCGAATGGGATACACCGAGGTCCTGGGTGCTGGGCAAGTTACCAAAATGTGAAGCCTTTCTGTGACCTCTCAGACCCTGCTTGAGGCAGTCAGGTTCTGTTGGAAATCTTTCCCCGAAAGCTCTCCAGAGCTCCCAGGTAGTGGGGCTGCCCAGCCCTAGTCCCCCAAGGGGAAGCAGAACGTGTGGGGGAGAACATGAGAGACTGTACCTTTCCCTGTCAATCATCATTCTCCACTCCAGCTAAAATTTAGTAGGTATATTAAAATGCATCCAGGCAGAATAAAACCTAGTTTGAGGTTTAAAATATAGCTTGTCAGATGAGTATTTAGTGCTGTGTTTTAATATGCATAAATGCAAACCAGAATTTAATGTGTAGGCTAAAGTACACATTAGCAATTTCCTAAGTGAGCTAACATCGCAGTGTACATGAGCAACTCGAGGGGAGGAAGGAGTGATGGGGAGAGAGGGAATCAAAATATCATAAAACCTCAAGATCTTTATTCTTTATTCCCCTACGTAGGGGGGTCTTGAATTCCTAGGCGAGTATATAATGAAGTTTCCTCTTACTGTACTTATTTACTATTTTTATGCTTTATTGAGAGAATTCACATAACATAAAAGTAACCCTTTTACAGTGTATAATTCTGTGGCATTTAGTACCTTCACAGTGTTGTGCAACCATCCCCTCTATCTAGTTCCAAAACATTTCTCTCACTCCCAAAGGAAACCCTGCAGCCAGTCAGCAACCATCCCCACAATTAAGCAGTCACTCCTCATTTCCCCTTCCTCCGGCCCCTGGCAACCACTGATCGGCTTTCTCCGTTTCCATGGATTCACCTATTCTGGATCTCAGTCTCTCACTTTATTTTAAAAAATTATTTATTTATTGCTTTTGCTTCTTTCCTGTGATTCATAGAAGCTTGTGTTTTTCTCTGGACCACAGGCAATGCCTGCTGGTTTGGAAGAACTCAGAGTTTGCAATGCTGGGAGCCAATATATCATGCTTTTGAAAGGAGGGCAGCTACGGGACAGAACACAGCTTTGTAGAACCAATATAGGTAAGGCAAGGAGACAGCCCTACCAAGGTTTTCCTAAAGGGGCTAGGAACTTTTTTTGTATTATAGGCCTCTCCAATAAAGCTCTTCAACCTCTTCTCAGAATAATGATTTGAATAAAATCAAGCATGTAGAATTACAAAGGAAACCAAATATACTGAGAAGCAGTGGTAAAATGTTAAATTACTTGGTGACCAAGTAACGCATATACTTCTTTATTAACACGTTGAATTAAAAGATCTAGCTGTGGGTCTAATAAAGCTATAATTTTAAAGTAGTGAGAGGTGTAAATTGTATTTTGAGATATCTCCAACACTATAATGTGATATGAAAATATCTGATTTCTATTGGTGGCAAAGGCACAGATGTCGCTAATAATACTGCTTGTTGATTACATTAGTAATGGAAAGGAACACAAATGGAAGTTTGTGAAAACAAAGATAATTTCCCCTTATCCAAGGTCACCTACAAACCTTGATTAAGAACCCTTGCTCTGGGATCCATGGTTTCTAACCCATTTTCAGTCATGACTTCCTTTGAGAATCTAATTAAAACCATCTGTAGACCATCTCGCCAACAATAAAAAATCACATTTACCTACAGATACAAAAGTTATATCATGTCTGTGGACCTCCTGGTGCCCATCCATGAACCTTTTCCAAGTCCACGGACCCCAGGTTAGGAACTCCAGTTCAAGGTGTACCAACAGTCAAAGGCACTGTACCATCTAGTGTTTTTTTTCTTTTTTCTTTTTTTTTTTGGTAAATAACAAACATGAACTCTGGAACCAGGCAGTTTTAGAGGATGTTTGTAGCCGAAGCTTCCGAACAGTCCTATCTGTGTCCCACATCTGGAATGACTAAGCTCTACCTGTGGCCAGCCTCCTTCCCTTCTGATCACTAACTATTCCAATGTCTGAATGGCTTGGCTTGGGCCAGGTGCCCATCCTCTCACTGGGGGAAAGCTGGGCATCGTGATTTAATACCTCAACAGGCTAGATCTAATGAGAAAGAATAATTTCTCAGAAGGAATTTGAGGTCCTAGTACAAAAAGAGAAAACTGTGTAGACATGAGGCAGCAAAAGAGAAGATAAAGTTTGCTTTAAGTTCCATGAAAAGTGATGGTGAGTACTGATTTTTTAAATTATTATTATAAGACATACTTTCTGGGAACATTTTAATGTTTCTGAAATCAGGATATGGCTCTGAATATATGTATGTATACATTGAAAGCAGCCTTCTCCCCTCTGCCCACTCTCAGAAAAGTAACCTGTTGTTAAATCAGTGTTGTATCCTACAAGTGGAGGAGCCTTAGAACTCAGGACCTGTGGGCTCGAGCCATACAAGCCGGACTCGTGGAATCTTCAGAAAGTGTGTCCACACCTACGCTCTTCATGGCATTTTCCTTTCATCCCTGCACTTCTAAAGCATACTTACTTTGTCTAATTTGGCTCTTACTTCACTTCAGATGTTTGACACACCACTAAATACTAGGATGAAATTCAATTCACTAAACAGTAGTTACTAGTCAAGCTCTCTTCTAGGCACTGCAAACCTTACAAAAGTACAATAAGGGAGACCCAGCTGCTCTCTGAGGGCTTACAGCTTAGGTGTAGAGACCACACACACACAGACACCAGGTGAAGTGCTCACCTGCAGTGCTTACCTTAGTGCTGTAGCCCCGGGGAGTCAGGAGTTCTGAGAGCGGAGTATGGGTTGAGTGCTGAGGAAAGAACCTGGGGCATCTCTCTCCTGTGTCTACACTTGTTGGGGGACAGGGCTCCCAGGACCCCTCCCTTAAAGTAAGGAGACACTGAGAAGTTGCACTCCTGGTCATTGCTGAGAGACACAGAAGCCTTGGGTGAGAAGGACCACGTGCCCAATGAGCTCCTCATTGGGTCAACATCCATTCATCTCTCAGGTCTCTGCTTTACAGTCACTTCCAGAAAGGTTTACCCAGACTTATTTATTTATTTAACCTTTAAAAATTTGCATATTTTGCCTGGCCAGCCGTGGCTCAGCGGTTGAGTGTTGGCCTAGGATCCATGGTTCGATTCCCGGTCAGGGCTCGATCCCCAGTAGGGGGCGTACAGGAGGCAGCTGATCAATGACTCTCTCATCATTGATATTTCTATCTCCCTCCCTCTCCTTTCCTCTCTCTGAAATCAATAAAGATATATTTTGAAAAAAAATTGCATATTTTAATTGAATTTATTAGGGTGACATTGGTTAATAAAATTATAGGTTTCAGGGGTACAATTCTATAATACATCATCTGTATATTGTATTGTGTGTTCACCCCCCCCAAGCCAAGTCTCCTTCCGACAGCATTAATCCCCCCTTTACACTCTTCTGCCTCCCCCCACTCCCCTTTCCCTCTTGTAACGGCCATACTGTTGTCTATGAGGTTTTTTTTTTTTTGCTTTACCCTTTCATCTTTTTCACCCAGCCCCCTCCCCACTCCCCTCTGACAGCTGTCAGTGTTCTCTGTATCTGGGAACCAGAACCAGACATATCCATTTAAAACTAGGTCCCTTTGTTAAATTTCCTGTTAGCCCCGTGTATTTTTTTCCTTCAAAATACTTAAGATAATTTGTAATTCTACATTTGTTTTTCTCTCCGCTGGTCTGTGAGCTTCTCCAGGGAGAGAGAGAACTGAATCCTTTTGCTTGCTTGTGTATCCACAAAACTCAACACAAGCTGGCATGTACAAGGTGCTCAGTAAACACGTGTGGAGCGATTGAAGAGTTAAGTCCAGACTAGAAACCATGTCTGTGTTTTCTGAGAATGATGAAACGGAGTTGGGGACAAGGACACTGTTGATAGGAAACACTTTTGATGTTAAAAATGTGCCAGACCCAAAGGGACAGCTGGTGTATGAGTCACTGAGAAAGATCTCGAGGGTATGGATCTGAGAGATAAGGTAATTAGTGTGTTGCTTTCGGTTTGGAATTTAAGACTTATAGAGGACTATTTACAGTCTGTGGGATGAAGGTGAAGCTCCTGCTCCTTCCACGCTTCCCGACTGGTCTGCCTTTAATGGGACTCGGGACTTGTGGTGTTAGTGTGTTCTGATTTTCCCAAGCCAAAAACAAACAAAACAAAAACAAAACAACCCCCCCCAGAAACCTGAAAGGAGTTAGACAAGCATGAAGACAGGCAAGTTAATATAGCTCTTTTTTCTCCTGAAATAGAAACTTAACATTTACCAGCAGAGAGAAAGATGTGAACAAATTAAGTTGAAAGAATCCACTGGTGTTCTTTTTTTAAATTGAGTCTAGAGAGAAACATTGATTTGTTGTTCCACTTACTTATGCATTCATTGGTCGTTTCTTGTATGTGCCCTGACTGGGGATCGAACCCACAACCGTGGCATATTGGGAGGACGCGCTAACCAACTGAGCTACCTGGTGCTCTTGGCTTGAGGGTTTGCACAGGTGCTGGCAGGGGAGTGGAGCAGGGCTTCCTTCCCATCCTCTTGCTGACAACTTACATTCCACAGAACCAGAGGCAAGGAGCATGAAGATCTCGGTTGAAGTTTCACTGGCGCTCCAGTGCCACTGTGCAAATGAAGGCAGAGATCTTAAAACATTTCCTTATATGGAATTTTACAGCTTTAAGAAAATGGGCAAGGCTACCTTTACTGTAGTGTTGAGTAGGTATAATTTTGTTTAAAAAAATAGAGATGATATTACCACCAGTGAGAAAAAGACATTTTCATTATAATACTGATACTTAGGCGGTTTTCTCTGAGGAATTCAAATCCCAGCTAAGTGTATGAAGTGGGTAGGCTAGCTTCCGGTAGAAAGGTAAGTGGATGGGACCTCATGCTCTATTCTCAAATACAAGAAGTTGGATATTTTCCATTCAGCCTAGGGAAAGTCATTTTCACTCCTTTCTTAGAAGGATCTTTCCATAATGCTGGCTTCTGGAACTCATATCAGATTTAATTATGGTTAACACCAGTTGAGCACCTGTTGAGGGAAGTTACTTGTTTGAGCACTGTAGTCAGCTAGGCGTTGGGTCAATTACTTAAATGTTCTAGGTCTCAATTTCCTTGTTGCGAAACAGGGATTGAAAACAATATCTCCTTGCCCTGGCTGGTGTGGCTCAGTCGGTTGGAGTGTCGTCCCGTACACTGAAAGGTGGTGGGTTCAGTTCCCTATCAGGGCACATACCCAGGTTGCAGGTTCAATCCCCAGTCGGGGCAAGTACAGGAAGCAACTGATAGGTGTTTCTCTCTCTGTCTCTCTCTCTCTCTTTCTATGTCTCTCTCTCTCTCCTCCCTCTCTCCAAAATCAATGAAAAACATATCCTCGGGTGAGAATTAAAAAACAAAATAAAACACCATACAAATCAATATCTCCTCTTAGGGTTAAGTAGCCCCCCCTATGGTGGAACAGTGTTGGTGATTTAAGAAGGATTCACCCTGCCATCATAACATACACACATGCGTGTGTGCACATAGACACACACACACACATACACACAAACACACACACACTTGAGCTTGGTTTTCAACGGGACATCTGCAGAGCCGTGGCAGCTCCCTCCTGACACTCCACCACAGGTGCAGGCCTGGGTGACGCCTCTTCAGCCCCACTTCTAACCAGTGGAGTGACTATGACTGCCGAGTAGATGTGTCTCTCACAAACCTACGCTCGTCTTATACTTTTGTTTTTTCTTGCCCGTTTCTACAAAGCTGATGTCATACAGACAAGTCAGAAGAACCAGAAGGCCTATATTTTCATTCATTCATTCATTCATTCATTCATTTGTTCATTCATTCAATAAATATTTATGAGAACCAATTACTCACCAGTCTCTATGCCAAGTGACAAGGACATAGTAGTGAGCAAGCAAACACTGTCCCTTCTCTCATGGAGGGAGAACAAAGAAAGAAAGAAACAAATAAATTAATATGTAATTATAAAATGTGATAAAAACAGGGAATGACAAGGAGCATCATGACAGAGCATAGCAGGTGGAGTGGTTAAGAAGTTTCCTGAGGAAACGAAGGCCAGGCCTGAGGGGGTAATGTAGTGGACATTCAGTGATTCTATCACCTTTAATCCACTTTCTCTCTTGGTAACAATGACCCGATGATTATCTTTGGGGGCTTGTCTTCAAGGAGTTTTATTCTACGCAGGCTGGGGCTGGGCATGTGGCCGAGCTAGGTCAAGCTAAGACTGTTTCAGGGCTTGGGATCCTAGGTGGATGATGCAAGAACAGAAAAAAAGGGAGCAGGCAGAGTGCTGAGTGAGGGGTGGAGCAGACCTGGTGCCTCTGGAGGGGCAAGTTGCCCCAGACCTCCTGGGACCAGATTGAGTTTGGATTTATTTTAAGTGCAAAGGGAAGCTGTAAAGATATTTAAGCATGAGGAGGATATTTTTAGTAGAAGAACTGTCATAAAGGAAAAGCAGAACAATCCAATGAACAGTGTAGAGAACTTTGAATTGGTCATCCCAGTTCTGCTGTGAGCTGGCTCCAGGGCCCGAGGAATTTGTCAGGTTCTTCTGACCCCTCTTAGTCCCAGGTTCCTCATCTATAAAGTGAGGCAGTGGATTAGCTGATCTCTCTTTGCTTCCTTATCTGATGTTTCATATCTGTGGTGAAGCCTTGCCAAATAGGACAAGATGTCCATCGTTAAGAAGTTCATGAAACTATGGGAGAGATAAACACAACCAACCTCTATAACACCTGTTGTGTTTCAAGGAGTTATAATATTTAAAGCAGTTACGAGCTGATTTTGCCAGCTCATTGTCATGGTGGCTGCCAAAGGATTTTAAATAGTACTGGGCTCAGCAACCAATTCAGTGAAAAACTTTGAAAGAAGGCATTCCGTACGTAAAGTGAGATACTCTGCTGAGACAGTGACTTTAACTGAATGCTTCTTGACAGGCAACACTAATAAGTGTATTGACCCTTGGGTGTATTTCACCAAAACCTTGTAACTGCCCAAATATCTTTGTGTGATGTATCAGTTATCTGTTGCTGTATAACAAACCACACAACCCTTATGGCTTAAAACAACCACCATTTTATTTCTCACAATTCGTGGATTGGCTGGTCTTGCCTGGGCTCAGTCATGTGGCCCCATTTAGGGGGTGGGTTGACTGGGGGCTGCCACAGCTGGGATGGCAAGCCTTTCTCTGCCTGGGGTCTTTCATCTTCAAGGAGGTTGGACCCAGTTTCCTCACTTTCTTCACAGTGTTCCAAGAGAGCAAGGAGTACTGCACAAGTGCTCATCAACTGTCCCTGCTTTTGCTGTATTTGTCCATGTCCCAGTGGCCAGAGTATGTCACATGGCCAAGCTCAGGGTCATACCAAGGTATAATTCATTCCAGGTCATTAGTTGTACCAATGTTTAAACTTTCCACTCTTAGACATGGATTGCAAGATATGCAACTATAACTTACAAATGATAGCGCTTTCACAAAGATACAATATACATGTCATTGCTAGTTAAAAGGAAGCATTTGAAGTCACCTTATTAAGGGACTGAGTCCTACATCAAATGGCTCCACTTGCCTTATAAAATTATTCATTAATTTTTAGCAGTGGCTTTGGGAAGTTATGTACATAATATTTAGAGAAAAATGGCATTTACAATTATAATGAATGAAAGCAATTCACACTGCAATACTGCTCCAGTTTGGAACTTGAGGCTTGCTAACTTCATATGTAGCAGCATCCATGCACCCCCTCCCCCTAATCCCTCTGCCCTAGTATGTGCATGCCTGTCCCCTCCACTGGACCTCAAACACCTTTGAGGTTAGAAGTCCCACTTCACCCAGGTTTGTTTCCTTCACTCTCACAGCGCCTACAACACTCAGGAGATGTGCCCTAAATGCTTGTTAAACTAATCAATAGTTATCTTTTATGTAACACATATATGTTCCAGGGACTTTACCCACATACCGGATCACCAATTCTCTCTCTGTGCCACAGATAAATGTTATTCATTTTCCAACTGAGGGAACTGAGGTGCGGAAAGCCCAAGGTGGACGGGCTGGGATTCTAGCCAAGTCCCACCTGATGCCACTTCACTGCTGCTTTATGTGTGGAGCAGGAAGGAGACTGTCAGAAGTGGAAAGATGGCCTCAGGGTGCTGAGAGAAAGGCAAGAAGAAAACAGTAAGAGGCAGTGGCCTGCAGGGGCCCCAAACTGTTCACTGCTTTGGCAATAAAATAAACACTTGTTGAGAGATTGCCCACTGAAACCCAGGGGAAAACCTTCAGAAGAGCCAGTTCTACAGCTCTTGCGAAAACCAAGACCAGTTAATTCTTGGGGGTGGGGAGAGGAGGGACTGGAGAGGCCTTGCTCTGGGGGCTGGCCCTGTTGGGCAGATGACAATACCACACATACCAGGGTGCTGCGGTTGTCTTCAGGTGAAAAGGTAGGTAGCCTTTATTTTACATTTTGCCTATAGTTCTTATTAGCTACTGGATCAGTAATATTCTAAGAATAGCTACCATTTAGTTACTACCGTATACGTGTATAAAGCGCTATACATAGAATGCATCATCTTAATTAATCCTCCCCAAATCCTATCGAGTAGATTTTATTAGCCTTAATTTACAGATGAGGTGCGGTACCCAGGAGATCAGCTTTCCGGAGATTTCCAGCTTTTAAGCGGTAGATCTGAAACCGAAGTCTGTTTGACTAAAAGCCCTGGATAACATTCAGCTGTCTGTGGGCCTCTTGTGGCCTTGGTGCTGGCCTGAGGTGGGGAATTGTGAATCCCATTTATTCATGGAAAGCTGAGCACGTGGGGGGGGGGGGGGGGGGAGCGCGCGCGCATAATTTACCAAAAAACAAATCCAGGTGAGGATATCTTGAGGTTAAAAAGCCTACTTGGGTGGAGAGAGGCAAAAATCTTCACTCATTCATTCACTCTTTTGCTGCCTCAAGAAGTATTCATTGCGCACTTCGGTATTGCAGACAGGGCGCTACCTTAGCCCTGGGAGAGAGAATGGTGAACAGGAGAGACATGTATGCTCCTCTAACCCCCCTCCTCCCGCTCTGATTTTACTATTTCGTGGGCGAGGCATTCAGGGAAGCAGGAAATGAACGTATCGACCCGGGGGATGACTCCTGCCCCCGCAGCGCCGGGGTCAGGGGAAGCACGCCGACGGGCTAGGTGGTCAGGGCGGGCTCCCTGGAGGCAGCGGTGAGCCCGGGGCGGGCGCGCGGCCCCTGCTGGGAAGTGATAGTTGGGGCTGGGCGGGGAGCTGGGCCGGCCCCGCGGAGGGGAGACGCGGGCGGCGGGGGCGGACCCGGAGAGGGCGGCCGCGGTTAGGGTTAGGGCGCGGAGATGCGGCTTCCCGGCGGCAGAGGGCGCCTGGCGCTGCGGTCCGGCGCCCCGGAGCCGCCGGGCGGGCGCGGAGAGGAGAGGCGAGGCGAGGCGCGCGGCGGCGGCCACTGCCACGTCTTCCCCGCGGTGGCGGCGGCGCGGGAGGAGGTGAGCGGCGCGCGGCGGCGGGCGGGCGCGGGGACCCGGCTCGGGACGGGAGCGCGGGCGCCGGGGCAGCGCGGTTCCCGCCACGCCGGCTCCGCCTCCGCCTCCGGCTGACCGCCGAGGCCCGAGAGCCGAGCGAGTCCCGAGCGCAACTCGTGCGGGCTGGGCGGGCGGGGGCCGCGGGGTCGCCGGCTGTTGCGGCTCGGGGCGCGGAATGCCCGCCGCTGCGGGGGCCGGGCCGCGGCCGGGAAAAAGTTGGGGCGCACGGCGAGCCCGCGTGAGTTGGGCGGGAAGTGCGGGTGCCGGGGGACTCGGGGGTCGGGAGGACCCGGTGAGAGGGGGGTCCCGGGCCGGAGGCGGGGCGGCCGGGAGCGCCGGGTTTGGGAAGGCGGGAGGCGCGCGTCCTCCGCAGGGGGCAGAAACGGGTGCGTGCGCCCTGGGTCTCGGGCGGGAGCGGACAAGTGTCCGGCCGGGGGCTCTGCGGGGAGGGGGGAGGGGGAGGCCCCGCGGGGTGTGAGCCCTGAGGACGGGGGACTAGCCGGCCGCGGGGGGGGGAGCGCTGGGGCGCGCTGGGCAGTGGGCTTTGCCTCCTTGCCTGTTTTGGGGCGCACCCAGGGAGGTCAGGCTCAGAGTTAGGGACGCCTCTGGCGCCTGAGCACCCGGCGGGGAGTTCCCGTGACGGGTGGGGGAGGGAGCTAAGCATCGCTTCCTCCGCGGCTCCGGCCGAGCACCGCCCCTCCCCATCTGCCTCGGTCACCTCCCGACTGCAGTGCTTTCGTCGTGGGGAAGTTGAGGAGGGACCCCTGAGTGAATGAGATATTCGGGGGTACCAGGGTGAGTAGGAGTGGGCTCCATGAAATCGTCCCTGGAGCCGGGAGCTGTCTGAAAACACAACTGACCACCTCCCACCCCATTCCCTCTCCAGCACCGCCAAGGTCTGATTCCCAGGGCTGGGCTAGCCGGTCCCCAAAACCTAGCCCTGAGTATCCTGAAGGGGGCATAAAACATAGCCTTTTATTCTTTGGCTGAGGTTGGTTATTTTAGAAACAAGTGGTTCTGAAGATGCTGGATGCTTCATCAGAACAACCTGTGTGGTTCCCCTGGACAATGGAGATGACTCATAGAGGCTCAGTTTTTTTCTTCCTCAGATAAACTTTGTATTCAAGACACAAGTATGCCAGGTCATTTGCAACAGTGATAGAGCTGGAGACCCACAGTGTGGGCCTTTTGAGCTCTATTTCTAGTCCTAGATATATTAGGAGGGAATATGACCTTGAATGAGCCACTCACCTCTCTGGACCTTAGTTTCCGTAACTGTGAAATGAAGTATAACTAGAGAGCTATACAATCTGATGGTGGCAGGAGTAGGTTTCTGAGGGAGACATCTTTTTTCTTGTGAGACTAGATTAGCCACGCAAAATCAACCTCAGCCTGTTCTTATGTAATGAAATTAGGACGGACTTAAGACAGGTGGGAAGCAAGAATGATTGCAAAGCCCTGCCCCTGTGGCTCAGGGTTGAGTGTGGACCTATGCACCAAGAGGTCACGGGTTCAATTCCTGGTCAGGGCACATGCCTGGGTTTCCAGCTCAATCCCCAGCAGGGGGCGTGCAGGAGGCAGCTAATCAGTGATGTTTTTCTCTCATCGATGTTTCTATCTCTCCCTCTCCCTTCATCCCTGTCTCTCTCTAAAATCAGTAAAAACATTAAAAACACACGAATGATTGCTAAAAGCAAGACAAAACTAAAAACTAATAATCGGAACTAGACCTACAGTATGAATACTGTTCTCATGCAGGCAATTAATGCATAAAGCCATCCAGCTGTCTTTACTGTGAAATTGTTTGCTGAAAAATTATTGTGTATATTTCACTTGTGGATCTGAATTGTTTCTTGTTTGTTTGTTTTAACCCTCAAGCCTGGAGTGGATGCTCAGTTGGACTGGTGTGGTGCAGCCTTACTTGAAGAACATCCCTAGGATCTCTCATTCCACAGTACTATAGATTTCCTTCTGTCTGGCTGATGCTGGGACCCTAGTACCACCACACTTCTGTCATCTTTTTCATTCTGGCTTAAGAAGTGGTGAGCTGATTCCTGTTGCCTATGACATTTCTGAACCTCCCAGGTTTCATTTACAGTGAGTGTAACTAATAGGCACACAGTGCATTAGATGCAGGACATTAAAGATACCTTAAAGGAATAACTGTCCACCCCACCCCTATTCCCAGACCTTCTGGGCAGCCTCTCACTAGAACTTCCGGGTCACCTGCTGGCCATCCAGATTTGGATACTAAGTGTCATCACCGAGTTGAAATGACACGGCCAGGTCAAACGGCACATGATCAAGCCATGATGCTGGAAGGAGAGGGGGATTGTTTGTGTTTTACAACTGAATGCTCCTGTCCTGTTTTCTTCCATTAGTAGCTTTCAAAATCCATATTGGATTTGACCACATCATTCTCAGTAATCCTCTTTTGTCAGTTTCTTGGAAGCCACAGTTAGTGGTTCTCTCTGAGTTTGAGGTAGTGGTAAAATTACATTTTCTCCAAGTAAAGGCTTTACTAATTAGGTTGAATCTATAAAATATCTGTAGTGTGTGTGTGTATTTAAATTTTGCTTTAACTAAGAGCTATTAAATTAATAAAAGTCACGATGCTAATAATAGTTACCATTTGAGTCCCTACCAGTTATCAGGCAGTGTGAGAAAACAGAGTTCAGACAGGGCACAACTATGTTACAGCTGGCTCGCACAAGTTACTGTTGATCTTCGAAACCAAACAGCTGTTTATAATAGTGGAAAAGGAATTCTTAGCTATCCTACAGGGTTGTGATATTATATGAGGTGATATATATGGAAAACAACAGGTAAACGGTAAAGTGCCCTCCAGCCCAGGATAGTGTTTTAACATAGGACTTGGGGACACTGGAAGCTTAGGAGCCCATGGGTCTTGGTGTCTGGTGGGCCTGGGTATACATCCTGATTCCATCTCCTGACCCCTCGGAGCCCGGTTTCTGCATAATTGAAGTCAGGGTATTGTCTGCCTTCTGTTAAATGAGATACACCTGTGCATCGCAGTGGGCTGCTCAGTGAAGGTTGGCGTCCACCCCTTTCTCTCCCTTTGCCACAGGCACTCGGGATAATGGCATTGATTAAGTCTTGCAGTAGGAATTGTCCTCAAGGGATAAAGGCTTTTAAAGTACACTTTTGTGCTGATGAATAATTCTTCCCGCTTTTGCCTTCCCATTCCAACCCCCAAGCACATAGAGTAAATATTGCAGGCCCTGTCATCATCTAAACAAAGGAGGGAGTGGAACAAAACCAGAAGCCACGCGTCTGTCATCTTTTTCATGCTGGCTTAAGGCCTTTGATAGGAATGTGAAGATGGGTGTAGCTAGTTTCCCTTTGCTCATTTTGTGCCCTTCTCTCCTTTTTTTCTTTTCATTTTATGGACAAGAAAATGATACTGAATTGGGGGGCTTTCTAGCTGGAAGGAGGTATTGGAAGAGCTGTAGGGTAAGGTTGGGGGCAGGGGCGCAGGGCAGACATGGGCTGGGAAGGAGATGGAAGAGTTGAACCTGACAGTAGAAGCTGGAAAGTTTGGCTTGGGAGAAATCTGATAGATGTAAGATTTGGCGAAATATTGGGTGGGCCAAGTTCCATCTAGTCCTATAAGGCTCTCGTGTGGGGCTTTGAAGTTTTTGTGTTCCAGGCAGATTTTGACTGGTCGTGGTGGCATCACAAATGAGTTTCCATAGTAAGTTGTATGCTGAAAAGGAAATTAAATTCCAAGGAAGTGTTTCTTACGACTGACGCCAGAACTTCTCTGAGAATTTTATTAAGGTTCAGTCCATCTGTAAAAATACTTCTTAGTTCTCTGAAAATATTAATTAAGAAGTAGTTTAAAGAAATGGAAATGTGTTCTTTGTGAGCTTTTGAAATGTAATCTTCCTAAACCTTTGGAACAAAGGAAGCCCAAACCAAAATCATAGAGCTATATATGTATTTTAAAAGCATTTCCTCCCAAAATAATGTTTCCCTTCACCTCCCCTTCCCACTCTCCTCTTGCATTATTTTGATAATGAGTTGATTTTGGTTTCTTTCACACTTTGGAAGCCTAATTTTTATGTTTATGACCCTTAGTTTTGAGGTTCTCCAATGTGCCTCCTTTTCTCTTGAATTAATTCATATTCATTAGGAAGCAGCAGTGCAGCAAGGTTAGGTGAAGAGCACAGGCCCAGAGCCAGGTTGGGGATGGTAGGGTGGTAATTGCCCTTGGAGAGCTAGGCTCTCTACAACTTGGGTTTAATCCCCGTGGCGCCTCTGGAGGTTGATCGTGTTGTTTCCAGTGCACGGAGGAGGAAATGGGTCCACGTACCCAGCAAGTGGTTAGTCTGAGGGTCAGCTGAGATCGGTGTGACTCCATAACCCGTGAGGGCTGAGGCCTTGCACGCCCTGCCAGGGTTGGACTCTGTCCTGTAGGTTGGGGGTTTTCATGAAGGGAAGAGCATCGGGTCTGTATTTTAGAAAGGTTGGCTCCGTGGGCTGTGCTGACTGTGAAATTAGCAGTGGAGAAATGAGCCCATTAGAGTAATTGGCATGAGAGATGATGAGGCCTTGAACTTAAGACATTAAGACAGTGACAGTGGTGATGGAGAAAGGGGGATGTTTCAGAAAGGATGGATAGTGCTTAGTGTCCCCCACTCCTTGTATTGCAGATGCCAACTGTGTAGACACCTCCAAAGTCACCCCCTTTGGTTTCTTCTGGCAGGTAGAGAAGATGCTTGAGTAAAGCCTGAAGGTGCCTTCCCCTCTCTTTGTCCACCCCTGGCCTTATCATTTCTTCCTCTCTAGGAACACGTCTCAGAGGATGGAATTCAGGTTCCGCAGACCCCACTTAGGAAATGCTGGTTTGAGCATTCGAACAAAGCAAAAAGCATTGAAGGAAAAAAAGCCCCCCAAAAAGGAAACTTCCCTCGGGTATAGTCTATATGCCACTGTTCCCTGGTGGACCCAGTGTATCCATCACGGGGTTTAATCTTCAGTTTTGCCTGTACCCCAAGAGTTGATCTGCCTCTAGGCAGGGTTGACTTGTAGTCACCAAGCATGCATGGCTGGCTGGGAAAGGGGAGGAGTGTCGGATGAGTTCACAGTGGTGGCCAGCCCTTTGAGGAGGAGGTGGGACCATCCTCTCTGAAGGGTACAGTCTTAGTGGGGAGCCAGGCCACACTTGGGTAAACTGGATTCAGAGCAGGGGAGTTGATTGGTCCTAGTGGCTGATGTTCGCACGTCCCCTTCAGGATATACGGTGGCCATGTCAGTGATATGCTGGTCTCATGCCCTTTGTAACAAATTTGCTTGGGCTTCTGTTTTCCTAGGGGCATAATACCCGTGCCCTTCAGATAGTTTGTTCTTGCTTAGCCTGGGCCAGTTGGTCAGGCTTCGGCTTTATTTCGGCGGCATCCTCAGTGCGAGGAGGGTTACCTTTATTGGATTGTCTGCTTCCCGGCATCGCAGTCATGAGCCATCCCTGTGGTGAGTCACTGCAGAAGGCTCAGCTCCCCCGCTTTCTGCTTGATGGTCTCCTGTTCCCTCCCAAGACCTGTTTTCCTTGTGCTAAGGGCACCTCTGGGCAGCTCCCTCGCTGCAGACTGTAGAGTGTCCAGTGAGTTTGTCTGGTGCTAACAAGGGTACCTGTTTTAACGGGAGGAGCATTTTTGCCTGGGGATGTTAGCTGTCATGCCCGCCTCTTAACATTATGTCTTAAGGAAAGCCCCTTGGTTTTTTGTTCTTCCTTTTTGCTTCATGTTTAGCGCTCTGTGTGTGTGTGTGTGTGTGTGTGTGTGTGTGTGTGTGTGTGTGTGTGTGTTTGGGGGTATGTGTTTGTTTTAATTATTACTGGGAAACAAAAAAGATACTAATTAAATATTTGAGTCCACAGAAGTGCTTCTACTGGCAAGCAGAAAGAATAGATATATATTTTGCCAGGATACCATTGATTTGTGTCTCCTTTTTCCACATTGTTGCTGTTTTGTTGGCAGAGCCGTCTGATTTGATCAGTTTGGATTTCAGTAGTGAGTGTGAAAAGATGCCTGGGCTGTCTGCCGAAGTGGAGGGGACTCAAATGAGTGGGCTTCGGGGCTGCCAGTCTTGGCTGTCCCCGCTATCTGAGGAGCCTGGCACACACGCTGTTGTCAGGAAGGTGGAGTGTGGCCAGGGCTTTTCCTGGACTTTGCTGGGAGCAACTCTGCTGGTGACAGCGGGTGGCTTTCCCTCTGCCGTGGGAAAGGAAATTCTCTCTTAATCAGGGCTATTGCTTCCTCCCGCCCCCATTCTATGGGGATGAGAGGCAGAAAGTCTCAGGATAGTGAGTTTTGGACCTGTGCAGGTTCAGGGTGGGTCAGGCTTGCAGCTTCCACAGAGCTTTTCCAAAAGTTTTCCTTACACCCCACATCTCCTTTCTTCCCTGTTCATCCCAATCCCGTCTGTCATCAGTGGCTTGGAAATTGGAATTGAACTTTATTAGTTACTCTTGGAAAGACCTGGGAGTGTGGCACCAGCCTTGTTCAGATTGGTGTGGTTATGTCACGTTGTTTTGGTGGTGGTGGTGGTGGTGTTTTTAACCAGCTCAGTTGCATTTTAAACAAAATGTTATAGGTAATTATGAATATATTATGCTCCACACTCCCATTCAAAGAGTACATGGTAGTACATAGCAGGAAATGCAAAGTCCTCCTTCATCCAGCACCCCTCCCCCACGCACCTCCTCCCTGCTGGGTTCTCAGAAGTAACCAGTTTTAGCAGCTTGATGCTTATTTAGAAATTGTTCATTGGCCTGTGTAGACACAAATAAATATAGTTTTGTTTGTAAGCATCAATCTGGTCGCATCATATGTATCATTTCGCTATTTTTTTTCTCTTTTCCCATGATATATCTTGTAGATCTCTTCATGCATGCAGCTCTTCTTTCTTCTTTTAATTTGTCGTTTGCCTACAAAATATTTTATAGTATAGATAGGTCATAATTTATGAGGCAGCCTCCATCCATAGCCGCCTGAACTAACTCACTGACTTTGCTACTGTATCTTCACACATGCATATTGTTATGCACATACAGTTCCCTAGCAGCAGTGGAACTGGTGTGTCAAAGGTTTACACATTGGAGCTGTTACAGCAGTAGCCACAATGTGCTCTCAGGGCTGTACTGGTTTACATGACCAGGCCTGTGTGAGGCTGCCCACTTCTCCGTGGGCTGCCATTCTTCTAGGTGAAAGAAATGGGTTGTGTTGAGTAGGCATTTCATTGATTATGGTCGAAGCTGTGAGACTCACCGCTTGGCCTCTGGATCACAGTGGGTGTGTCCATAGTAACCATGGAAAATGAAGGAGCCGAGCTCTCAAGGACCAAGGTATGAACGTCCTGTAACCGGGGTGGCCACGTGGCTCTGGAAGCAAGCACTCCTGGTTTCCCATTCTTGTCGCTAGGCACTGTAATAGAGCACTTTAATTTTGGTGTAACCTGCCGGAGTATTTCCGCCGGCCTCTCCCCTGAGGAAGCAAGCATGGGTAGGCAGCACCTTGAGACCAGCCTATCCTGCTCTGCTGAGGCAGGGATTTGAGAATGGGGGGCTGAACTGGGAGAACATTTAAAGATTGCTGGCTGGAAAGTCGGACATTCTTGCTTCTGGAATAGCTTCCATGAATGGTGCAGCAAGCTTCTGTGTGCGGTGGGCCTTTCGTTCCAGTGGTGTGGTGATCAGTCCCCCTCTCTCCTGGCTTGGTGGAATATTGTGATGCTTTTCCCCTTTGCCAGGGTGCTTTTGGAGAAACCATAGTTTCTTAGAAGGTGTTCCAAGGGCCTGACCTGGTAGAGGAGGCATTTGGATGCCTTCACAAATAGCCTCCCCCCCGCCCCTGGCCATCTTTGCAGGCTGAGCTGCCCAGTGGGTTTTGGGAAGCTCTGGTTAACTGGACGACAGTGTCCTTTACCTGTCATTCAAAGGAGGTTAGAGAGAAGAGTGACAGAGGAGGTGGCCTGGGTTGACAGAGAGACTCCAGGGTCAGGCCAAGGGGGTTCCAGCTCCCACTGAGCATCTTATGGCTCTGCAGCTTAAGCAAAGTTATTTGATCTCCCTGGGCCTCAGCTTCCTCATCTGTAAGCCAGGAATAATATTAGTAGCTACCTCACAGGGCTGTTGTGAGGATTCAGAGAGTAATGTGTGTAAAGCTCTCAGCACATTACCTAGTATGGACTCAGTGATTATAAGTAACGACAACTCTTATTTGTATTCCTTTTTCCTTCATAAATGTTGTTCAATGCACGAATGCACATTACATTTGCTAAATATAAAACTGCCTATAATTGAGTAATGTTAAATAGAGGAGGCCAGGAGATGAGCTGACTGGAGGCAGATTCTGATCAGTTGAGTAGAAAAAGGGTGAAGGGGGAGGAGGGCAGGTCTGATGTTCTTGCCTCACACCAGTCCTCCTGCTGTGAAACCCCAGGGCTCCAAATGCAGAGGCGTTTTTCCTCTTTTTAGGTGGGCTGAGAGGTGAGGGTCCCTAGTACAACTTCTCCCTTTGGTTTTTGTGGAGGCTGAGCCAGGCCTTGCAAGGGGAAGTGCCTCTTCCGTCCCTGGCTGATGGTCACAGAGCAGAGATGGGGTCCGGGTCTCCTCACTCCAGGGACTAGGATTCTTTCTCTCTTCTCTACCCCGCCACGTGCTGCCCATTTCCAGATGTGGGGAAAAAACTACACAATGTTAGGCACCTTGCGAAGATCTGCCTCCTGAGGCCCTTGTGAGATGAGGTCACTGAAGTGTGGAAAGGTAAAGTCAAGCGTAGCCCAAGGTGAGTCAGGGCTGGCATTCAGAGTCAGGCCTGCCCTGCTCCAGAGCTCAGGCTTGTACCTTCTAACTGGTTACGTTTCTAATAGTGCCAGCCCACAGTTGATGTCCATGCTGGTCTCATATGCCTGATCACCTGTAATCACACCGCTCAGCAGTGTCCACGCATGTGTGCATGTGCATGCATGTCCGTATATTCCATGCATGTCCGTATATTCCATGCATGTGTGTGCATGCATGTTCGTGTATTCCATGCATGTGTGTATGTTTGTGTAGTCCATGCATATGTGTACATGTTCATATATTCCATGCATGTGTGCATGTGCTTGCATGTTTGTGTATGACACCAAGATCATTTGAAGTCTCTGATTTGTTTGCTGGTGGTTTACCCAAACTGGAGGTCTGAGAACTGCAGGTTGAGTGTGAGGAAGGCTGTACTCGAGACCTCTAAGAAGGTCAGGTTGCTGAGGTTCAGATGGGACAAGGAAACCTTGCTCTTGGAAACTGAGCTTGGTGTGTGAACTTCTCATCCGCGGGCCTGGGGAGAGCAGAGCTACCTAGTGAGGACGCAGGCGGGGCCTGGGCAGATGGCATGCTTGCTGAGGATGGTGACATGAGTCCAGATACTGTGTATGAGAATTAACTATGCACATGAGATGATAGTGGCCTGTGGTACAAGAGAGATTTCAGAATAGTGTGTGGTGAGTGCCAAGTGCACTGCCCTAAATGTAAGTCAGTGGGACAGAGACTTCACCGTGGCTCCCAGGTCTGAGAAGGCTTCTCAGAAGCAGCACACATTAAAACAAGCGTGCCTGCCCCTTAGAGAGCAGGTGGACTTCACTTTGCAGATGAGGACCCTGAGACCCAGGAGTGAAGTACCTTGGGTCAGGGTCTTGGCTCTCAATGAGGGAGGGCTGAGCTGGTCTGTCCTTCCTGTCCCCCCTCCCCACGTGGCTAGTGATCACTGCGAGTAGTAGCTATCCTGAGGAGCACTTAGTATCTGGAGGAACTCAGTATTATTTATCAAATGAACAAAGTCCCAATTCAGCTCTGGTCCTGGCTCTCCTGTTTCTGAGCCAAGTTAGGGCATCAGCCTCTCAGTTTTGCCCTCTGTGGAATGGGTATAGTACCCCTGCCCCCCTCCTCAGCTTATCATTCACTCAAAATTCATTCAGCATGTACTTCGTAAGCGCCTACTTGTACCAGACATTGAACTAAAGGAGCATAGATCGTGTTTTTTCTGGGGTTTATTTTCTAGGGGGGGCTGACAGATAGTAAAGTCAAGTCATGGTATGTGCATTTGTTTACTGGGTCTCCTGTGACAAAGAACCACACACTGAGTGGCTTAGACAACAGAGGTTCATACTCTCATAGTCCTGGAGGCTCTGAGGGAGAATCTGGCCATTCTCTTTCCTAGTTTCTGGTGGCTTCGGGCCGTCCTTGCTGTTCTTGGCTTGTGGCAGCCTCGCTCTGCTCTCTGCCTTCTCCCTGTTCTCACTCTCCTGTTTCTTTATAAGGACCCCAGTCCTTGGATTAGGGCCCACTCTACTCCACTGTGTTCTCATCTTAACTAATTTTATCTGCAAAGACCCTATTTCCAAATGAGGTCACATTCCGAGGTTGCAGGTGGTCATGGCTTTCAGGGGGACACTGTTCAACCCAGCCCAGTCTGTGGGGTGGTGATGATTGCTGAAAAGCAGGGGGAGTGCCTGGGCAGAGGTGGGGTGGGAGGTGTTGGAAGGTGATCAGGGCAGGTCTTGCTGAGAACCAGTGTTTGAGCTTCCACCTGGAGGAGGGGAACGTGGGGAAGAAGCCCTGTGTGGAGGGAGAGCATTCTAGGGAGAGGGAACAGCAAGTGCAGAGGCTTTGAGGTGAGTGTGCAACTGCTGGGATGGTGTAGGGATGCTGTGGTTAAAGTTGTGTGTGTGTGTGTGTGTGTGTATGTGTGCAGTGTGAGGTTCTGGAGGTGTGTGCAGAGATCTGGGGTCCAGTAGGTCCTTGCCAGCCTTTGAGAGGACTTAGGTGGGAGCTGCTGCTGTGCTGCGAACAGGAATGGAAGCAGGGTTGGTGTGGACCAGCTCATTCAGGATTTTTTCCATTCAGGTGGCCACTGTGGCCCTGTGTGCGCCTGCCTAGATATTTTGTAGCAACTGTTTCTCTGCAGTTTCTTTTTTAAATGTTAGTGCTCTGTTGACCCTTGATCCACCGCCCTTTCCTGTCTGTTCTCGCTCCTGGATGCCTTTGCACCGACCCACCTCCTCTCACTTTCTCTTCTCCACAAGCGTGAAGAAGAGAAAGTAGACAGGCCAGTTTGGGGTGGCTGGGACGCCAGCCTGCTCAGCGTGTGTGTGGTGGCCCTGCTGGGAGCTGCGAATTCTCCTCTAGCCCTGGGCCTGCCTGGTGAACATGGCCCCTGTGGTTAAGGAGTTTATCACCTGCCAGATTTAGAAAATCTGGTCAGTGTGCGAGCTCAGTGTGTTTAGCTCTCCAGGTCCTGCTGTGGATCAAGTCACTATGCTGGGAAAAGAGTTGAGTCAGCTCCCGTGGGCAGCAGACCACATTTGGCCTTGAAAATGCAGGGCAGGGAGGGATGTCCAAAAGTACCTGTGCAGAGCCTGAGTGAGCAGTTGTATCGTCACTGTACGTGGGCCCGGGGCCCTCTCTCCTGCCCACTTTGTAACTGACCTGCAAAGTTTTGTGGTCTCATTCTCTTGTGCCATAAAAACAATTAGGCCTGATGGTCGGAGGCCTGTGCCGGTTTGGTTGCTGTGGGAATCATAATTTCAGATTCCTTGGCGTCAGAGCTGAAGGGAAATCTCCTTATCCGGCTGACATTTAATTTCCTTTTTGGGCCTCAAAGGGAAAGGGCCTGACACGTTTGTGATTGGAGTTCCAGAGAAGCGGGCCGTGGGTGGGCCTGCGCTCCGGCCCTCTCCCCTGCCTCCACCTACTAGCACCGCACCAGGAGCAGCCCACTGAGGGAGGTTATCTGGGAGGCCAGTGGCACTGGCACCCCTCTGGGGAGCACCGCTTTAGAAGATAATTACGTGTAAGCAGAGATGGAAATAGAATTCCCCAGCGCTGGGAGCCAGGAGCAGCTGCTCTTCTGAAGGATTTCAGGAATTGCCTTTGGGAGCCACTCACTTATTCCCCCACCCTCCCCAAGCAGAACACACATTCCATACAGAACGAAAGTTGTGAAGACTATTCCTGGCTAGAAAATGAGCATTAAAAATGTGTTCTGTGAGATTGTAATTCTCCAGAGTTATTTCTGGGTGTGCTTCTCCCAGAACATCCAAAGTGCTTCCCCAGAGGAGCTGGCTTTGAAACTGTATCTCTGCCAGATGATATAGAACTTTTAACTCAGGGAACCTCCCCAGAAGTCAATGGGGTCTTGTGTTGTTAGAGGCGGAGAGCGAGCCAGGCAGGGTGCCAAGTGTTCCCATCAAACACCTCCATTTCTGTGCTGGGGGGTGGGGCTGGGGGGGTGGCCTTTGTTTCTGTGCTCACACATCCAAGTGCTTAATAAATAAGTACTTGTTGATGGGCAGCATCTACTGGATGGCCCCTGGGCTCCTAACAGGCAGCATGCTGTGAGTTAGCTCAGAGCCCCAAGAGCTCAGTGTTCTGGCCCCATATGGGGACTGGTCACATCAGTATGGCCTTGGGGAAGTCATTTGCCTCCCTGGGCCTCAGTTGTCCTCTCATCTTTAACTCATCTTTAACCTAGGGGTTGGATGAGATGGTCCCTGTCCATCCCCTGCCCCCCCCCCCCCTTAACCTAGGGGTTGGATGAGATGGTCCCTGTCCGTCCCCTGCCCCCCCCTTTTAACCTGGGGGTTGGATGAGATGCTCCCTGTCCGTCCCCTGCCCGCCCCCCCTTAACCTGGGGGTTGGATGAGATGGTCCCTGTCCATCCCCTGCCCCCCGTTAACCTGGGGGTTGGATGAGATGGTCCCTGCCCCCCCCCCATCCCCTGGTCACAGTGGAGGCTCCTTGAGGGTAGTGGGAACATGAGCTCTGTCCTGGGGAGTCTGACACATGCAGATCTGACACAGCTCCCACTATGGCCTTTGTCCTGCTTCGCCAGACCCCCCCAGAGCGCCTACTTTCTGGGTGAACTTTGATGGGGAAAGGAGGAACAGGTGGCAGGGGATTTGGCCTAAATCTCCATCCTGGCTCTGGGAGCTGGTGCCTCCAGTTGTTCAACGTGGGCTCCTTGTTCCCATCTCAAGTTTCATGCAACATTTTATTCTTGCCTTGAACAGAGTCCTTTTATTTCTGGATGTTATGAGAATTGTTTTTGTAATTACTGGTAAGGCAGAAAAGAATGGATCATGACTACAAAATTGTATATATATTACATTCCAAATTTGAGAAATATCTGTGCATGGGAAAGTGCTGTAAAGAACTTAATTTCAGTGATTACTTTGATTCTGGTATCACAGGAGATTTTTAAAAATCTTTATATTTTTCAGCATTTTCTTTTCTTTCCTTTTAGTTAATCCTTACCTGAGAAATTTTTTCCCCATTTTCTACATTTTCTACATTTTTTTTCAGCATTTTCTACATTTATCATGTATTGTCTTTATATTAAAAACAATTCAAATTACTTTAAATAATAAATAACTACTTATTAGGATTTGATATGTGCTAGATAGTGTTAAGAATTTGCCTTTACAATATCTTAATCCTTACTATGAATCTGTGAGATCGTTTTTTAATATGTTAACTTATTTTTTTATTGTGGTAAGATAAACATAACCTAAAAGTTACCTTTGTAACCATTTTATATAGTTCTGTGCATTAAGTTCATTCACTGTGAAACTCCTTATTTTATAAGTGAAAAAGCTGAGACTTAGAAAAACAAAGTCCTTTGCCTAAGGTCACCAAGAGTAAGTAGTTCCAGAGATGGGATTTGAACCCAGGATGCAGAGACTCAGAGATCTGGGTTCTGTGGTTGGGATGGTTGGAGCCGGTGATGATTTACCCTGCCTGTGCTCCCCACTTGACTGCAGAAAGCCAGGCGCCAGTGTGTGTCTGCCCCCTGAGAGCCCTGGGGCTGGGCTCTGTGTATGTGTCTTTGAGGTGGGTGGTCAGCCTGTCTCGGGGCATGTGCAGTGGACATGGGTGCTGCCTGCTGGTGGACACCGGGGTTGACGACTGTGTGTTCCTGTTCTGTTAAGGTTGAAGTGCATGGGCTGCTGTGTTGGGAAGGGTTGTGTGTGAGAATCCTGTCTCTCTAGAAGGTGCTTAGCAGTGGGGTGCGGTGGAAAGAGCAGCGGCCTAGAGCTTAGATATTCCTGGCTACGTCAGGTCTGGGTGCACCTGCTGGGTAATTTTAGGGAAGGGGCCTGAGTTAGAAGGTGTGTGCATTGGTCCTGATTTTACCATATGGTAGACGTGCTTTGGCCTCAGTTTCCTCATTTCTAAGCGCGTGATTAAAATGCTTGTGCTGCTTGCCTCCCACAGCTGTAGATGATTACATGTCATGATGTGGGAGAAAAGTGCTCAGTTAACTGAAGTGCTGTCAAATTTCCCTGATGGGAATTTTGAGTGTACAGTGGTTGTGGTGGGGGGGTGGGGGGGGGTGGAGCATCTGGGGCTGACCTCAGAGACTCGAAGAGGCCGGACCTGGATGTAAAGAGGAGCAGGTTGGCTTTGTTTTGTTTTTGCCATCAGCTTGCTTCCTCCACCCTCACTTGGTTGGTAGAGTACAGCGTTCCCTTGTCTACCTGTTGGAACGCTGTGGGATTTACTGGAACGTGTCCCTGCCAAGGTCCTTGGATTCACCCTTCCGAAGACTCACGTCTCCTGGGCAAAGTGAACTGTAATGTGGGGAGATCATTTTGTAGCTATGCGGGAGTTGAAAATATGCCTCATTTTCCCTTGGTCTTGTCTGTCTTCCTTGACTGTACAGCAAATATCAGTCTGTCTCTTTCTGTTCTCTAATCATGAGTAGCCAAGCGTGGGAGTGGGCTGGGATCTGGAGGACTCTCTGGTGAGGGCAGGAGCTCACCTTCTCACAGTCGACCTAGTGTGCGTTTGCCTCCTGTTGTACCAAGACACTGTGGAATGTCAAGATCAAGAAGACAGGGTCTCAGCTCTCAAGAAGCCACGCTTCCGTGAGGAAGAGGCATAGACTCATGAAACAATTATGAGGGTGAAGGATAGGGAGGTTGGAAAGCAACTGTCCCAAGAGCTGTGGCCTTCACTCTTTAAGTGAATGAAAATGCATCATTGGGGCCAGTCACAGGTAAGGAATTGTTAGTGTGGCTTCAGTGACTCTTTGCTTTTAGAAAACTGTTTGAACCGGATGTTTTAAAGCTAGGGTTTCTGTCTCGCTGCCCCCGAGATGATGTTTGAGTCCTCACTGTTTCAGGGTCCGTTTTATCTGGCAGAGCAGGCCAGGGGTCCTGTGCAGGGCCCTGCTGCGGTCAGCGGCCCTGCCTCACCAGCAGCTTGCTTTTCCTTTGAGAACAGCACTCGAAGACTAAGTAGGTCATGGGTATCTATTTTGAACCGAGTGTGGCTGGGCTGCATGGACATTTAATTTCTGGATCAGATCCTGTTGGACTTGTTTGCCCAGAAGGTTGGCAGCAGGCAATCTCGGGTTGGTCGTGAGGTGTATTTATAAAGTGTGGAGAGTGTGGCGGTAACGAGACACTCCTCTGTTCCTGTGGGAGAGCCCGCGGTGGGCTCTCAGAATCCTTCAGGAAGCCTGGAGTGTAATTTCTCCACCCTGCTGCCTTGGATTTTCTGAAAATTGTTGGTCCTCACTAACGTCACGAAAGCTTTTTCTTTTAAGGAATCAAGTTTAATTTTTACCGGTAGTTGGTTTCTACTTACGTTAGCAGTAGCTCCCGGGGGCTGATGTACTGTGTTGATCCTTTTATGTACATTTTCTCATTTAACCTTCACAGCCTTGGAAATGGGATTATTGTCTGCATTACAGATAAAGAAAGTCAGAAGGTTCAGTAATTTGCCCACAGATTGAGTGTGCAAGTAGCAGGGTCAGAGATTTGAACACAGGCCCTTTTGACCAGACTCTGCCTTTTGTTCCACATCCTGTGAGACTTAGGAGGCCTGAGGATGGAAGCCATCCCTAGCTGGAGCTGGAAATGGGGAGCAGGATTGCAGCTCCTGGGCTTGTTCTGGGGAGAGATGGGATCTTCCTCTCAGAGGAGGCCAGCTGTAGGTGTTGGGGATGCAGGTCCCTAACTCAAAGGGTCTTCTGTGTGGAGCTGGAGTTGTCTTTGAGGCTCTCCCTTTGAGATGACGGGACCGCAGAGCTCTCAGTTTTCGCTCTCTGCTGGATTGTTCCCTTCGCTCTTTTTCTCTAGGCCTGAGCCCTTGGGCCATTGCAGTGAGGTGCTGAGATCCACGAGCTGGTGTAGGTAGGTGGTGACAGAGTCATCTTAACCACCACCTCCGCATGCACCGACTGTTGACCTGAATGTCCCTCCATCTTCAGGACTCCGTGCTTGCCCTACATTTTTGAGGAGTAAACACAAGCTTTGGGGTGGGTGTTTGCTTCGTCTCTCTCGGCAGTGTCTTCCCCCTCAGCTCCTTACTGAGCGCTGGCAGTGCCGCTGCTGCTCATGGTCCTTTATATTTGCCGGTGCGTCGGTCTAAGGGGATTTGCACAGGCATTGCCTCACCCAGCACGCCCAGCAAGCCACTGGCACTCCCTTTCCCCAGGTGGAGATTCTTCAGGGACGTCACAGACCTGAGACTTTGAGGCTCTTCTTAAAGTTTCATAAAAAATGGAGGAGGAGGAATTTATTTAAAATCGATTGTATCCTGAAAGTGAAAGAATGGCCTCTTCAGTCGCCGTCTGTGCCGGCTGGTACGCAGTGGGGTTCAGGGTCACGATTGCCGGGACCCATCCTAGTTTCCCTCCCAGCCTTTTCCTCTCTGAGTCTGCATTCTATAAATTGGAGGTAACAATAATATCCAAAAGAGCTGTGGTAAGATCTAAATGAGACAATGTATATAAAAGTACCCAGGTCTCAAGGAATGGGATATTACCTGCTGCCTTTATTTTACAACACTGGGACTTGGAGATCATGGGTCTCAGCTGCGGAAGCAGAGGCCTGAGAAACTCCCTCCTCCCCAAGGGCCTTAGTAACTGACCTTTCCTGCGAATGCAAGAGGAAGAAGACAAAGTATAAAGAACCCTTATTTTAGCTAGAATCTCTCCAAGGTTTTCTGACTCTTTCTGGTTTGGGGGTGGAGTAGCAGTATTGCTTCGTTTGCTGGGAACCAGAGTTCTGGGAAATCTGTTAACCATGTGGCCACTCTCAAGTGTCCAGGCCCAGTATTTTTTTTTAAAGAAATACTAAAACAGTATTTGAGAAACAGGTATTTTAAATGCACATCGGACACAGTCATACTTTTAGCACATGTGTGTACAATGACTGATTATCTTGAGACAACTTTAAGGTCTAAATTTCAGGCCCCCTGGCCTCACCTCTGGGAAGGCCTACTCAAGCATGTAGCAGGTTCAGTCTTATGATGTTGACCACCTACTGGGAGGCCTTCCACCCCACCCTGCCTCCCTCTCTTGTAAGTTTCAGTCTAGATAAGTAGAGGGAAAGTTCTGCAGGAACTAGGAAAGTGACCTTTGGGGATTCCAATCTCATGTATATTTGCCATGTGGTCTTGGGCAATTAGCTTCACTTCTGGCCTCAAGGAACTTATAGTCTTGTCAGGGAGGTAGCCCTGGAGTTGGGAGAGTCCTCATATGGATGTGGGTGCAGACAAGGGTGGTGCTTTTCTTCAGGGCTAGGCTTGGCATGGTGGTGGACTCTAAATCTTAATTTGTTATAGATTAGAAATTTGCAGGCTGTGTTTTTTTCCTACCGAGAGGATGCAGATAGGATTAAGGACTAGACTTTCCAGTGTGATCTGCTCTCTCCTGGGGCTCCCAGTGTTCAGTTATACCATCTGGCACAGTGAGTTACTGGTGCCTGTTTACCTGTCCATCTGCCCAGCTTGAAGGCAAGCTCTACAGAGGCAGGGACTTGGCCTACGCCCTGTTGTATAGGCATCTTATGTGTTGTACTTTAATGTGGAACGCGGCTGATACCTCCATAAAACATTTGAAGGAGTTGGGATCACTTACCGTGGTGGAAAGAAGGCTGTGGGTGAATTATAATGGTAACCGCAGCCATTCCCACCCCCCCCAGAATTGTCTCTCAACCACTAGGGGGCATTGGGAGCTATGTGGGGCCAGGGGGGCTGCAAGTCCCCTCCTCTGCAGGCCTGTTCCACAAACCAGGCTTGGTTTTCTTTCCTACCCCATGCCCATAGTTCCTCTGTTGAGGAAAACAGATAGGCACCAAGTAGGCACTTTGTAACAAGCCCAAGGGGTGAATGGCGTTATCTCCTATTTTACAGGCCAAGATCTGGAGCTGTTACCCCACTAGCGTGCAGGTGAGCCGGTCAGCATTTGAACACAGGTCTGTGAATTCTAGTCCAGGGCCTTAACTAATCTGATATGCTGCTGGCTCGGCCCTGAGGACACACCCAGCCAGGCAGATTTAATTAACCCGACAGCCCAAGAAACTTAAATGAGATCTAAGGATGAACTTCCTGACATTTTATTTTAAAAAATATTAAAGCTAAAACTGGGTATTCTAGAGCAGGGCTCGCCCAGCTGTCATCCACAATCCGTAGTTAAAGAATTAATTTTGTGGGTTTGGGACGGAATAAAAAAATATTAGTGCATCACACATGGTAAGACTGTGTATGTCCTGGAACATGATGATGCTGTATTTCTGACTGTGGGTCATGGTCAAAAATGTCCTAGAGAGAAAGAGACTGTGGTTTAGATCAATATAGGTTAGATTGTCAAGTCCATGGAGGCAGGGATTTGTTTTCTCTCCCTCTTTATGTTCCCTCCCTCCTTAACCCAGTGCTGAGTACATGGTTGGTCCATGGGCCTGTCTGGGGGAACTTCAGACTGGAAGCGGTCAGAGCACATCCTGCATTATCCTTGAGGGGGGAGGTGAGAGTGGCCGTCTCTCCCATGCTTTGTGAGGAAAGAGTGACAGGCGGTGTGGGCTAGTTAAGAGCTTGGGCTTTGAAGTCTGTGTGCAGCATCCAGGCGTGTGGCGTTGGGTAACTTCCTTCACCCCAATCAGCTGCACTTTCTCCGTCTTTGAGCTGGGTGTAGTGAAGCCACCCACCTGCGGGCCACTGGGAGGATTCGGAAAGATGACTCCAGTTAGGTACCTTTAGCACACAGCGCTTGGCATCTGATAAGCCGCCTGGAAGCATTATCTGCTGCTCTTGTTTTTATGGTTGCTATTAAGTGACTCTTGCCGGGTCTGCCGTGGGAGGCACCTTCTACAGCCTCAGTTCTGGGATGGTTGTAGGTCTTGAACTGAACTAGAAGCTCGAACCTGTGGTTTGGTTGTGCAGTGAAAGGAAGCGGATGTTGCAGGGGAGCAGGTGTCTACCTTCAGGGAGATGTTCTGGTTTTGTAGATTAGAGCAACAAAGCATCTTTTGTATGCAGTGAGAGAGAGGACTACCAGGTGCTTTTTATTTTATCGGAAAACAGCGGTTTCAATTTAATGTTAAAGTGTTTTTTGTTTTTTTTTAAACCACAACTTAAAAACAAAGCACAATAGTTTCCAGAAACTGAAAATAACTCTGTATATGATTAAACTGGTGATTTTGTGTCCAGTACAGTAATATTTTTAGGGGAAGCTCCAAGATCTGGTAAATACTGATTTCTAAAATCACCAACCAGGCCTAGCAGTGCCATTATCCAGTCAGAATTAACTACATGAAAATAAATATGTGACATGTTAAAGGTGCAAGACCCTGGACACGAGACACAGGAGAAGATCCCAGAGGGCCTTGGTTTTGGCATGAGCGTGTAGTTTTTCAAGCCTTGAGGCTGTTCGCTTCTGTTGCCCAAGCTGGGCAGTCTTGAGCCTGCGTTTTTCCCGGTTAACAAAGTTTTTTTGTTCTTTATATCCCTTAGTGCTGATTGTTTTTGTATCTTGGGAAGGAAAGGTGGTAGGCGCTAAATATTATCCCACGATAGAAAGTTTCTGGTTTGCACTGTAGTTGAAAATGTGACTTTCTCCCTCATTTGGAAGCATTCGAGTATACGGGCTAAGAGCGCAGACTTCAGCTAGACCTAGGTTTCCATCTGCCCATGCTGCCCGTTTCCCCTTTTATTTGTTTTTTTCCAGCTTTATTGAGGTATAATTATCAAATAAAAACTATGTGTGTTTAAAGTATACAGTGTGATGATTTGATACAGGTATACATTGTAAAGTGATACACAGTCAAGGTGATTAACACATGCCTCACTCCACACAGTTACCACTTTCTTTGTGTGTGTTGAGAACCCTTAAGATCCCCTGTCTTAGCAGATTCCGCGTATATAATACGGTATTATTAACTAGTCACCGTGCTGTGCCTTACATCCCAGGGCTGTTCATCTTGTAACTGAGAACTTACTCATCTTGTCACTGAAAGTTTGCACTTCCATCATCTTGCTGTTCCTCCCTCCTCCCCCCAGCCCCTGGCAGCCACCGTTCGATTCTCTTCTTCTGTGAGTTTGACTTTTTTAGATTCCACCTATTAGTGAGATCATACAGTATTTGTTGTTGTTTTGTGTCTGGCTTATTTTACTTAGCATCATGTTCTCCAGGTTCATCCATGTTGCAAATCTGCCTGTGTTTCTAACATGCAGAAGTGTGACTTTGGGCAAGTGGCTTAACCTCTTGCACCATGTTCTGTGAAATAGGCTAATAATAGTACTGCTACCTTCTAGCTTGTTGATGATTAAATGGGATAATATATGTAAAGCTCTTATTGTAATGTCTGCCCATGAGCTCTTCAGCACATGGGAACCATCATCATCATCATTACCACCATCACCACCACCACCATAAAAATCATCACCATCACCATCACCCATGGTATTAGTGGAAGGCTTTCCAGGAGACCAGGATTATAGACCTGGCTCTGCCATTGGTAACAGTTGATCTTGGATGTATTGCTGAACCTCTCTGAACCTCAGTATTATTTTCTCTAAAACAGGGAGTGGCCCAGATGCTTCAGCCTCCTTCCCATGTTCACTTTCTTATCAGGCCCCAGGGACGTGATGCTGGCTGCCAGGTGGGCGAGATCCCACTTTCTGTGAAGGACCTATAGCCCTCTGCTGGATGTTGATTCTGATAACCTTTGCTTTTCTTTCCTTGATTTTATATTCTCAGCATATCTCCCTTTCCCTGGCCTCTGCCAAACAACTCCTCATGATTTTATGTATCTTTTTCTAGCATATGCAGATCACAGGTATGCCTGGTGGGCTGGACTTAAATCTTGGTTTGGCAAAGCCTTGCAGGTAGGGGATGTTACAAATAAGGGAGATTGTATCACTTTGCTGTTCGTTTTTAAACCCTGTCTGTGTTTGTCCTTATTACATTCAGCCCAAGCATGGATGGCTGCCTGGATCTGAGGCTGACCACGGAGAGTCACTCAGGGGAATGGAATGACTTTTTTGATTCATAATAAGCTGCCTTCTCACTTTGTTGCCTTCCTGGCCTTTGGTTTTTACTTCGAACTTTAAAGGGCTTTCCAGGGCTAATTTCAATGTAATTTTATATTTTGCGTGTGCATCTTTACTAGCCACCACTTTTGCAAAAAAGTGAGGTGTGAGTTCATCTCTGGCCTGCTGCTGGGATTTCAGGTTATCATCTTGTTCTCTGGGACAGGCGTGCAGAATGAATCAATTGAGTTGTTTTCAGCCCACTTCTTGCTTAATTGAACACCTGCCCAGTGAATGCTGCCAACATGCCTGCCCGTCCCTGATTTGTCAGCATTCCCTGTCATGTTGGTGTCTCGCTGGTATCAGAAGAGTCAGCTTTGTCATTTGTAGTTAGCTTACTGTGTCCTTCAGGGAACTGCTTTATTCTTCACTTAATTTAAAGGTGCTGATGTGTCCTTTTTGGTGTAGTCCCTCTGCATTCCCATCTTGTCACTGTCCTCCCAGTTAACTTCATTGGTGATTGGCAGCCTCATAAAAGCTGCTGAAAGACCAGATGCAGAGAAGGGGTGTGTGTGCACCCTGAGCTGGTTCTCATGCCCTTGGACCAGACTAAGTTTCTAGCCATTCTTAAAGTAATGCTTATGGCTTAGGGCTGGTTAGAAATATTCTTTTAAGGGACGGGACATAAGTTTTCTTTTATAGTAAGAACTTGCATATTTCAAATGGTTTTAGACTCCTAGCAGAAGGTATAGATTTCCTATGTATCCCTTGTCTCTCCCCCTTCCACATGCCTCCTCCATTATCAACACCCCCCACCCCAGTGGTACAGTTGCTGGGTCATATGTTTAGTTTTGTGAGAAACAGCCTAATAGTCTTCCAGAGTGGCTGTACCATTTTGCATTCCCGCCAACAATGAATGAGAATTGCTGCTGCTCCACGTCTTCACCAGCACTTGGTGGTGTCAGTGTTCTGGGTTTTGGCCTTTCTCATAGGTGTAAAGTACTGTCTCATTTTAATTTGCAGTTTTCTGATGACATATAATGTGTGGCAAGATTGTTTTTTAAAGAGTGCTGACTTTTTTTTAAGATGGTGGGGGCTTATGTCTTTCCAAAGAGAAAAATGGTTTTACTGGAAGTGAGAGCCAGAGCAGAGAATACAGTCTTTCCTGATAGTAGAAAAGGCCCTGTCCTGGTTCAGGGCCTGTTTTAGGCCCTCTCAACTTTCTTTGGTTTGAAAGTCTTGTAGACAATCACGTGGTTTTCCCTGTTTGGGTATGATTTTGTGGTTAAAAATATTGTGGAGAGGTCCTGGCTGGGTAGCTCAGTTGGTTAGGCAATCATCTTGATATGTCAAGGTTGTGGGTTCGATCCCCAGTTAGGGCACATACAAGAAGCAACCAAGGAATGCTTAAGTCACTAGAACAACAAATCGATGTCTCTCTCTCCCTCTCTCCCCCTTCCCCTCCCCTCCCTCCCTTTTTCCCTTACTCTCTCAAACCAGTAACATATATATCTATATATAGTGGAGACACAGAAACCCTTGTTAATTATTTGGTAGAACTGCATATCTTAATTTTTTTTCTTTCTAGTGTTCTTGGCCTTTTCAAAAGAACTATACTGTTTGGGTTCCTTCTGCCTAGATTTGAAATAATTCAAAAATTGGGTGAGATTAGAAAAATACATATTTTAACTTCTTTCAGCCCACTTTGGCTTTACATTTTGCTTTTAGTTTCCTTTTGGATTTTATTTGTAGAGTCTCATATTTTAAAAATATTTTAAAGGGTTCCTCAAAGTGAAACATAGAGTTACCTAGGAGCCAGCAATTCCATCCTGGGTATATTTGAGAAAGAATTGAAAACAGGGACTCTAATCTTTGTGTACAGATGTTCATAGCAGCACTGTTCACAACACCCAAGTGGAAACAACCCAAATGTCCATCAGTCGATGAATTAGGGTAAACAAAATGTGGTATATCCGTACAATGGAATATTATTCAGCCATAAAAAGAAATGAAGTACAGATATGTGCTACAACCTGAATAAACCTTGAAAATACTATGCTATAGGTGAAAGAAGCCAAACACAGTCGACCACATATTATATATTACATGGGGATTGATCGCTTAATGGTATGAATGTTCTTTTGGGGTGATAAAAATATTTTGGAATTAGAGGCAGTAAGTTGCACAACATTGTGAATGTCCTAAATACCACTGAATTGAATCCTTTACAAATGGTTCATTTATACTATGTGAATTTTACCACAATTATAATCATTTTTTGAAGGGCAGCACATAAGTGTTTTTGCCAAGGGTGGCTTTTCCAGGGACACCATACAAGAGTTACTCTCCAGAGAGGCGCACTCGTGTGGGGACAGAGGGAGTGTGCCGAGGCCGGGGCCGGGGTCTGGCCTTGCCACTCAGCACGGCCAGTCACCCGGCGGAGAGTTAGCCCGAGAGTTGCCTCCCTTCGCTCAGTCTGTTCTTTCTTCTGTGAAGAGAGTTTAAAAGCGGGCCTTCTAGGGTTGCTGTGAGAATGAGGCGAGCTCATGGATGGAAAGTGCTTAGCACACTGAGTGCTTAGTAAATGTTAACGTTTCTCTCTAGTCTGTGGAAGGAGAGAAGGAAATGGGCTCAGGCAGAGAAGCAAAATGCTGGCACTAGAGAAGGGGGGTTGCTTTCGGCCATCTGGGTTTAGGTTAGACCTTTGAGAAAAGGGTATAAAAAGTCCTGTTTCCTAAATTCCTTTTGGAAGTCACCATAACCGTGTGCAGCCAGCGAAGCTGGTGAAAGCTCACGTCTGCTGCTAAAGCACGCGGTGTTTGTAGAGCTCTCAGAACAGGGCCCCAGTGAGGGCCAGGGAAGCGTTTGATTAAATTGAAGAAAATCAAGGCAAGCGAATTGTAGCAGTCTCAGCAGGACGGGCAGGTGTCCCCACCCAGTTCCCGGCCGTGCCCCCTGCTTCCTCATGCCTGAGGCGTGCCTGTGCCTTGTCAGCCCTCCAGTCTTTGCAGGGAACTGAGCTCCTGGGTTCATCCCTGTAGACGGTTTGTGTTTCTGATTCCCACTGTCCTCCTCAGGAGAAGGATCTTTAGTCATCCCCTGGGCCCGGGTAACCTCTCCGGCAGCATAGAGGTGTAAGAAGACTGGGGCCTGGATGCATGGAACAGAACAACAGATCTCAGGGGAGAGGTTAACCAAAGAGCATGTATGCTGACAGGCTCGGGTCTTGGACACAGAGAGCAGAGTGGGGAAGGCCTGGGGTGGGGTGGGGGCTGGGTGGAGGGCGAAGGAGGGGAAAATGGGGGACATCTGTAATACTGCCAACAATAAATAAAAAGAACACTGGGACCTAAGGAGAGGCCGCCTCGCTCCGCTGTATGGGGCAGAGGAGAGGGCTAGCCTGACTTTCATCGATGAAGAAATAACAGCTTCTGTTTCCTAGCACAGAATCGTAGCATGGACAGATCTAATTTTAGGACATTACTGGGATGTAAATGGGTACATTGATCTCTCTCTCTCTTCTAATTCTGTTTGCACTCAACATCTTCATTGCACAATTAGCACCTATTCCATACTGGCTGTTCGTTACTATTGTTACTTCACAATTTAGTGCCCAGATAATGCCAGCTGTGGTGCAGAAAGAGGAAAGAGCACTGGACCGGGCGTCTGAAGAGCAGCGGCTTAGCGGTAGCGTGAACGGAATTTCGACTTTTTACTATTTAATCTCCCTAGCCTCGTCCATCTTTTGGAACTGGCACCTCCACCCCCTCCCTACCCCTTCTGGGGAACTGCTTGTCCCCTGAGCACACTTGGGGCCTGCCAGGTGTGGTTCCCTGTGCCAAAGGTGGACCCTTGACCTTACTAAGTTTTTTTTGTTGTTTTTTTTTTTGTGAGAAGGAAGAATTTATTATGAGGCCCCAGTGTCTGAGAGGCTCCACGTCGGTAACTGCAGCCGTGTCCTAGGATGGGGCTTTTTTCCTGCCTGTTTCTACAGAGCTGCAGGCACAGGGATATCATCTATGTACACCAAAGTGAATGTGAGGCAGCCTCCTGTGTGGAAATTAAAAGGAAAAGCCCAGAACTGGCTTTACCACTTTTGGACCCCTCAGCCAGATCAGAGATATTAAAGGGGGTGTTTAGATTATGGAGAGGGGAGAGAATTCAATGGAGATCTGTCCTTGGGGAAGCCGCCTCTGTCTGTCCCAATGTTCCCACTGTTCTCTTACTCAGCATAGGGCTGGGGTGAAGAGAGGGACATCGGCATCATTTCAGGCCCGTCTCCCTGTAGTTTTGAACTTGAAGGCCAAGAGCCTTTTCCTGTGATGAGGTGGCGAAGCTGGGGACATGGGGGCCTGGAACTCGGGTGGCCCTGGTTTCCTGTCCAGAGGAGAAGGCCGGGCTGCCCTGGGGTGGGAGGAAGCCGCAGGCAGAGAGAAGCTGAGGTTTGGAATGTGCTCCTCAGGGAGTCCTCTGCTGCCCTCTGCCCGCCCTTGTGGTGGTTTCTCTTTGCCTAGGCTAATTGGACGGCTTCCACTTTGTCCCTTATAACCAAGCAATACGTGTGACTTGAAGCGACTCACTGAACTTCTCTTCAGGTTTTGTTTCTTCCCCCCCCCCCCCGATGTGTACAATGGGGTAACAATAGTCACCTCACACTTACTGAGATGTCCAGATGAAATAATGTATGTGAAAGCTTTTGGGGGACTGTAACGTAGGCGATCGGAGGCTGTTACAAAGTTGGCGGTTATTTTACTACCTAACACTAACGATTTGATTATTCTGAATGTTGTTGGTTTCTTTAAGTTAAACATTCGTACAGAAACAAATAATGTCTTTAGCATATTCCTTTTTTAAGAGTTAAAATAAGCTTGACCTGACCTAAGTATTTTTAGGAAATGAATGAATGGGTCTTGATAAATTACAGCCTTTTTAAGCCTAAAAAAAGCTTTCTCGGAGTTGAGCTCCAATTATGTCTTGGTGAGCATTGGCTACAGATTTGATATCAAATGGCTGCTCTCCATGTCTCTGTGCCAGGGGAAATCGTGCTAAAAATTTAGAGTGATTGCACATTTATTTGGCTTTGGAGTTGAGTAGCCTTAGGCTTGAGTGTCCTGATGTTGTCAGTTACTATACTAGGTTGTCTTTGAGCCACAGTCTTGCCATCTGTAAAATGGGAATAATAGTCTCAACCCTTCAGATTGAGAATTAAGATGATGCATTTCAAGTCCCTAGCTGTGCCTTGCATTTAGGGGCTAAATTAATGTAGCTGCTACTATTAAAAATGATAGCTTTAGTAATACTTGAAACTAAAGGGGGTAGGACTAGAAAATATGAACCTGAACTTGGTATTTAATGCCAAAATGAATCAGTATAAAAATTAATCAACTACCATTGGGTGCCTCATCTGTGTTAAGGGGTGGGAGTAGAGCGGATAAAAAGGTGTGTAACACCGTTCCTGTTATTTGCATGTAGAAAAAAAACAGGTAACGTATAAGGAGCTGGGCTTTGGAGGATGGCAGAGGGTTGGAAGGGAGGAGGCATCCCAGAGAAGGCCTACAGTTTATGGAAAATATAGCAAGGGAAAGGAGGTGATGTGAAGAGGGAAATGTTTAGAGTGATCTTTGGAAGAGGCCAAGTTTTATATATATATATATATATATATATATATATATATATACACACACACACTCACCCACCCACCCACCCACACACACACACACACACATTATGCCTCATTTTCCTGTTTTGTTTTTCCTCTGGCATCCTGATTCCATCCCAGACCTGCTTAGTGTTTCTGATCATTAGGATGAAGACCCACATGCATGATGCTTTCCTGGGTTTAAGACTTTTTGGCAGACTTGTTTTCTCAGAACAGTTGGCTTTTTGTTGGCCTACATGTTTAAATCATCAGAATTCTAGCAGATCTTGCCCCCCCACCCCCGGTTTGCTCTGCCTTACTTTAGTTTCTTGCACTGTGAGTGGCTTTTTTGGAGTTTTATCATGTCGAATCTTGACTCTCAATTCAGCAGATGTTCGTTGAGCATCTACTACAGGTGGCTGGCAGGGCAATGGGCTCAGGAGGCCTGAGGAGTAGAAAGATTAATGAGCCGGGTGGTCCCTGCCCTGAAGCCGCTCACTTAGTAGAGGAAACAGATGGGCAGACGGACTCTAATTAAATGTGATTAGTGCTTGATTTTGTTCAGATAAGGAAAGACATTTGGCAGGAGCCACAAATGCTCGAGTCTTCCATCAGCCACTTGCTTCTGTGCTCCAGTCACAAAGGCTGTCCACCTCCCCAGCGCAGTCTGGAGACATGTGTTCTTTATCAGTAGCTACAGTTCTGATGTGAATCTTCCTGCATGGTTCCCTGATGGTAAAGTGCTTCCGGTCCTTTTGTCACCCCTCCACCCAAATCCTCCCTCAGGCAGAAAGTCTGGATGGAAAGTCTACATCTACAAGTTTGATCTCTACCTGTCTCCCCACAGACTTGCACCTGCTCCTGCCCCGGGTTTTCCATGTCATCCGCCCGGAGGCCTGAGAGTTCCTTTGACACCTGCCTCTCTCTCACCTCTATTCTGATTATTCACCAAGTCCTGTCAGTTCTCCTTCCTCCTACTTCTTTTCTCATTGCCATCTCCCAAGTCCAAGCCATCATCTCCGACTGTAGGTCATGACCCAAGTTACTGGGTTCTGAAAATGATGTAGAGGATCTTTGCCAGCATTAAAAAAAAAGAAAAGTAGAATGAAAAACATTCAAGTAGAGTGCATAGAGTGAGGCTGAGTTTTATTTTGTGAAACTTGTATATAATAATAGTTTTACAGAAAAAGGTTAACATTTGCTGAGGGCTTTACATATATTGACTTATTGATCCCCCACAATAGCCTAGGCAATAGCATCATCATTGTTATCCCTGCTTTACAGATGAGGAAACTGAGGCTCAGGGCAGTGGAGAGACTGGCCCAAGGTCACGGAGAATGCCAGTGTTCCAGCCCTCCCACCAGCCCAGGCTTGTAGCCTGCCTCTCATAGACTGTGAGTGTGTGTGTGTGTGTGTACTGGGTTGCAAAGTAAAGTGTCTTTCTTATTAAGTTGTGGTAAAGAAAAGTCGGCGAGTTTATTTTTGACAGACATCTGTATCTTCGCTCCTGTCCCCTCCAGGTCTCCAAGCAGCAGCCACAATAACCTTTGACAGTGCAGATGGTGCGTCTCTGCAGCAGTGTCCCGTACTCCTGGGAGAGTGTCAGCCCGTGTGGTGCCAGGCCTGTGGAGCCTGGTCCCTGTAGGCCACTTGAGCCTCACAGCTCAGCCCACCTCACGGGCTTTGAGATCCCTTGAGGCCTCTGAATGTGCTCCCTTTACCTCAGACTTGTGAGGCCCTTCATGACCTGCTCCCAGGGTACCCTGGACTGCAGTTCACAACGTGTACTATATCCATAAAGTAATAGCTTCTTGTTCAATGGATGCCTGTCTGGGCCAGGGGTGCATAGGCTGGCTTACACCCCAGCCTGAGGGCAGTGTCTGGCATGTCAGGCAATGAATGCTCACTGGGCATCCCGTTAGCTGTTGTCACCTGACTCAAGAGGTCTGTCCGCCTGTGTGCATCAAAACCCAGTAAGACATGAATAGGAGTTTGCAGCAAAGAAAGTAAGGGTTTTAGTTTTAGGAAGTGGCTGATGCCCAGAGTCAGAGGTTAGCTAAAGCTCAAAGACATGGCTCTTAGGTGGCTTTCCGGGGATGGGTTCTATAGGAAAACAAAAAATGAATCATGGTGACTAAGGGAGTTAGAGTCATGATCTGTCCTGATTGGTGGCGTTATGGTAGGACGTCATGGGTCATTGCTTCGGGTCGTGATGTCAGTTACGGCATCGCTTCGTCTGGTTTCCATGCTCTTCTGGGCCTGGAGCTGAAACACAACTGAAGTCTAGATGTTCTCTCCAGTTTAACCGAAACTCTGTCTCTGTAGTCAGCAGACCTGAGGCTTTGCTCCTAAGATTATTCGGTGTGGGTCCGAACCTCATTGTCTCGAGGGCTTAGTGATTGAGTGAGTGGACGTGCACGGGAAAAGGAGGCAGGTGAGTCTGAGTGCTGGATGAGGCCAGTTTGAATGAAGGAAAGAAAAGAGAAAAGGTCATACTGAGAAATGAAGTTTCCTTGCAGTTACACTCTGGATGGTGAAGAGCAGAAAGGTTCCAATCTCATTTTTGGGTGAATTGATTATATCAAAATATTCCTTACTCTTCTTTCTATCTGACCTTTCTAGAAAACAGTTCTTTAATTAGCCATGTTTATTTATATAGTGGGTCACAATCTTTTGAGTGAGTGAGGAGTGTGTGTGTGTCGGGGGGTGGTATCTTTTAACCCACTGGATTCCCAATGTCCTGTTCTAACTAGATGAAGAGCCACTGGCCTACATCTATTGGGCAGGCCCTCAGCTCCCTGTGGGAGGGGTCGTTGCAGTCTAGTGGGAGTCCTATATGCCAGATCAAGAGATAAAGGCCTTGCCTACACCACTTCTTTGCAATTTAGCCCTGAGACTGCTTCCTGGACCATAAACTAGGGGTGATGGTAGTGTCCCCACCTACCTGTGGGCTGATGGAGACAATCTGAGGAGATAAACTGTGAGTGAAAGTTATATGCCATAGCAGTGTTCCCTGTTCAGGAACGTCGTGGTTTTGCCTTTTCTTTCTTATTTTAGGTCTTGTGCATGACACTGGTCCCCATAGGCCTAGTGGTATCAGGCCAAACCAGGGTCAAGGGCAGTTCTCTCATCTGTCGAGTGAGTGTAGCTGTGGTGCAAAGCCATTTGAATTCGTTCTCTAAATTCACAAATTGGTGATTCTTAACCTTGATATTTGACTTTGGGGAGCTTCCTGGCCTACATTAGTGCAATGGCAACTCTCTATTGCACTTTGGCCCTGAAATCATAACTATACTGTTTTTTGGGCATATGCCATATGCCAGACATGTGCTCAGAGTGTCTGTGATACATTACCTCTCCTCCCACCAATTTTGTGAAGTAGGTGGTGGACTCCACATTTTGCAGAAGAGGAAACTGAGGCCCAGTGAAACTTGCCAACATCTTCCAGTTTGGCATTCTTTGTAGGACACCTTTATCATTTTAGTTACAACAGCCTTACTAATGGTTTCTATTTTTGTTTTTTGACTTAGAAAATAATGACTGTAAGCTCCTTGAGAGTAAGTTTTAATAGTTGGCTTTTTGCCTATTTTTTATGGTCTGTGTTCTTGATTAGTGTAATCCAACTTTTCCTGGGTGAGATCCTTACTTAGGAGGACCAGGCCAAGACTTCCCGTTCCCATGCTGGACTCTGTTGGGGTGTCTGGAAGTGTTTCCCGCTCTACCTGTTCCTGCCCCCAGTGGTGGAGTACATGCTGATTGGATGGACTGCATGCCTTAGAAATAGGAGCTGATTTCTTCTCTCTACTTCTGTTTTTTTTTTAAATTGAATTTATTGGGGTGACATTGGTTAATAAAATTGTATAGATGTCAGGTGTACAGTTCTATAATACATCATCTGTATATTGTATTGTTTGTTTATCACCCCAAGTCAAATCTCCTTCTGCCTCCTTTTTTTTTTTATTTCTAAATGTTCCTGTTTGTCTTCTCTGGGCTGCTTGGTTTTCCCTCTTTACTGCTGCAGTTTATTGCTCTTTGCCGGCTCCTTTATTTTTATTTTCCAGACTTGCCTGAAATGCATCTTGATTTTGGCATCTTTAGATGTTGAAAGCCCGGCACTTTGTTAATGATGACTTCCCCCATTTTGCAGAATTCCATTTGGTTGCAAGTCTGTTTTGCCAAGATCCTGCTTCTTTCCCTTCCATCATTAAATGTTATTATTTTTCTGTGCCTCCTCTTTTGTAGAAATTTATATTTCATTATATGGATTGTAATAATGGACCTTCAAGACGTTATAGTTTGATTTCCAATCATATGTTCATGGAGCAGGGGGCAACTTTATGTGTCCTTGCTCTTTCTAAAAGGCAAGACTGTATCATTTTGGTGCTTTACACCCTTCTTGGCTCTTGTAAGATTGGTTTTGAATACCTCATCACAGTGTGGGAGACCACTGGTGCCCCTCTCCCTGCTGTCTCCTCACCTCACTGTACCTGCCATGAGTCCCTGTGCCCCTCTACACTTAGACCAGCATTTCTCAAACTTTTCATTTCAAGACTCTTTTAAAAATTCTTAAAAATTAGTAAAAGGTCCCTAAGAACTTTCAATGATGTGGATTACACCTAGCAATACTTACTGTATTAGAAATTGAGATGGAAAAGATTTTAAAATGTTTATTGAATTAGTTTAGATAGAGCAATAATAAACCCATTACATGATAACATTTTTAATAAAAAAATCACTGTTTTCAAAACAAAAACATCTAATGAGCAGAGTGACACTGTTTTACATTTTTCCACATCTCTTTCGTGTCTGCTGTAATGGAAGACAGCTGGGTTCTCCTCAATGCTTTTGCACTCATTCTGTTGCAGTGTGTTGTGTTGGTGGAACTATATGAAGAAAATGTAGCCTTAACACAGATATGTGGTTGGAAAAGGGGATTATTTTGATAACCTTTTGCAAAAGTTAATTGGGGATAGTCTTTGAAACGGCATCAGAGCCTGACAAGTGGTTGTTTCTTAAAGGTTTGTTGTAGAATAGAATCTGAACTCATGTCAGTGAACTTTTCATACTCTGTTCCATTAAAATCTACTGGCCTATCTTGCATTTTGAAAGGCTTGTTTATGCATTTTGAAGCATCAAGCATTAGTCATTTGGAAAACACCACATTTATTAATGTCACTGCCACGCTCATCTGAAGTCTTTAAGTATTGGGATGCTCTGAAGCTCACAGTGGCTGATACAAGTTTTTCAAAGTTTTATTTTTTGCTTGAAAGCTCAGATTTTTTTCGTTAGCAACAAATACCGTCAGTTTTCCTTAAAATAACAAGCTCGCATTATTAATTTTAGAGAAAGCGACTACAAATACCCAGATCTGAATAACCATGGTTTTTCTGCCCATCATCTTTCAAGTAAAAGTCGTGTTCCATGAAAGAGTGGCTGACTCAGCTCACAGCCCAGTCACTCCAGTGCTTTTTCTTCCCAGCAACCATCACTTGGCTGTGGCAGGAGTGCTTTATGAGGGCTTCCCATTCTTTCACATGGGACATTGAAAAGATGTGTACTCAGGGGGCTGATATTTAATAACATTAATAATTTTTATGTCTTCATCAAGGACATTCTTGAGTGAAGCTGACTTTTTTTTTAAACTGTGAGTGTGTGGCAGTGGAGAGTACAGTGACTACTGATGCAATCAGATGCCTCGATTCTTGCTCAAGGCACCAGCAGTTTGACCCACCTTCACCTCTGTACCGTCAATGCGAATCTCAACACAGTTGGAGATAGTTTTGACCCCCAGAGAGGGTCTTGGACCCTACTTTGAAAACGGCTGGATAAGACCAAACTGCCTTTAGCCATCTGCCTGGAACACTCCACTACCTCGCCGTCCTTGTGTGTGAGTGTCCGTGTATGCATGTGCATGTATACGTATTTATGCATCTGTGTGTATGTGCAAGTACATCGTGTGTTTGTGTCCGTGACTTCAGTTAACACTAGTTGTGGACCCACATACGTCTCTTCCAGTAGACTGGAGACTGTGAGGCGGGTTTCATATTTATCTTGGTGTCAGTAGCACCAAGTGGCATGACCGTTAAATGTTAACTTGTGAAATGTTGGCTGTCTTCATCTTCATTATGTCATTATTGCAAGGGCTTAATAAATGTTTTTTTGAGCAAATGAAGAGTTTAGGCCAGTGTTTTTCCTTGGTTTCCTTAGAACATTGGTTCTCTGCGAGGCCAGTAAGCATTAAGCATGAAAGGGCATCGGTGGTTAACTAGATCTGGGAATGTTCAAACAGCTTTTTAATTGAAGTACTTCCCAGATCCTTTATTGTATAGTGTGCACTGTGAATCTTTATGGGGGATGGGAGGCTATAGAATGTAGTATTTCCCAAGTTGACTAACATGCGGACCTTCTCTCCTTGGCATATCTCACAGGTTCCTTGGAATTTTCTTTGGGAAATAATCATGTTGCCTGGCTTTTCCATTCTTATAGATGAGGAAATTGATTACCTGTGTTTATTTGTGCATTAATTTATGGCTCAGTCATTTAATGAGTACCTCTTAAGGTTAGACTCTGGTAGATTTAGGCATACAGTGGTGAGCAAAACCACCACCACCACAACAAAAAACCCTAATGGTGAGCAAAAATAGAGAAAAACTCAAAAAAAAATTAATACATTTTTGTATGGAGTAGATGGTTAAGTGGGAGATTCAAGTATTCATCAACCTGAAATTACAAGTGTTATGTCAGTGGTATGTAGGAAGGCACACCATGCTAATCATTTGCTTTCTGTTTTTTTCCACATTTTCAAATCTCTGCCTCATTTTAAGGTCTTCTCAATACTTTGCCACTACTGGCACCCCTGTGATCCAAATGACTAATGAAGGTTAGTAAAGATGTGGGCTCTCTGCCCAGCCATGTCATCCGAGAGAATCTCATGTTGGAGATAGGACCTTCTGAAATGCGAGCCAACCTCCTCTTAGTGCCTGGCACATAGTGGGTGCTTTGTAGATGTTGCTTGACTGAACAAAGAATAAATAAACATAATAAATAAACATGCCCAGAAAAATCTGAGACCAAGGGACAAATCCCATACCGTGGTCTCATCACCCCAGTGTCCAAATTCACGCTCCACAGGGTGAGCCGAATAAAACCGTATAACATGCTTTTCATCTGCGCTGCTCTGACCTGGCTGATTTCAGAGGGAACCAGTAATCCTTCTCTTCTCCTCCATGTAAAACAAAACCCAAATTCCACCTGCTTTCTATTTTTGATCCAGCACTGCCCATGCGCTGGGGGAGAATGTTAATACGCTCTTTACATGAATATGTTTAATCATAGGACATGCTGTGGATACGGTAAATTGGCCTTTGGTTTTCTGACTAACTTGATAGATGATAGCAGGAGGGTTTTGCAACAGAATTGCCTTGGAGTCAGGACTTAGGTAAGAAGATTAAGCCCGTGTTTAATCTGATGTTTCATTCTGTGAAGTCACCTACAGAGAGACATCAAACATTTACATAAACCAGTGCTTTTGATTCTTGGCCTGTGGCCTGCACCACTCACTTTGGGCTGGATGAGCTCTGGGGATGCATAAAAACCTCCCATTGCTCCCTCCTCCCACCACCATGTATAGATAGATGGACAGGAAAACCTTTCCCAGCTCCGATTATCCTCTTGTTTCAAAGCCTGAAACTCCTTCAGCCACATCATGTTCCTGTCAGAGCCTGAAGACTAACAGGCTTGAGAAAGGCCAAGGGTTGAGCGGAGTCACTCAGAGAATGGCATGTATCTGGGTTGCTGAATTTTTAGGTGTTGCTCTGAGATTGAATTAAGTAAATTCTCAGGGAGTTTTGGTCCTCTTGATTTCTAATTTTAGTGATTGAGTTACAGCCGTAGAAATATCATGAGTTGCTAATTAAAAAAATAATTTTCTTTGTATAAGTAATTCTCACTGATTGTAGACATTTGGAAAAATATCAAAAGCCATAATGCTGAAAATTACCCATAATTCTAGTATTCAGAGATAATCACTTACAAAACATTTTGTTATATTTGCATGCATTTTTATATGCATAATTAAGATCATTGTGTATAAATTTTGATTTCTACTTTCCCCATTTAACATATGAATATTTTCTCTTGCATTGAGAGCAATACAGTGTAGGAGCTTGTATTAATTTCCTGTGGCTGCTGTAATAAATTTCCACAAACTGGGTGGCTTAAAACAACAGAAGTCTATTCTCTCACAGTTCTGAAAGGCCAAAGTCTGAATCAAGGTAGAGGCAGGACTGTGCTCCTTCTGGAGGCTCTAAGGGACAATCCATTCCTTGCCCCTCTCAGCTTCTGGTGACTGCTGGCATTCCTTGGCGTGTGGCCCCATCTCTCTAATATCTGCCTCTGTTTTCACATGCCTTTCTTGTGTGTATGCCTGTGTGTGTGTGAAATCTTCCTCTGCCTGTATTATGAAGACACTGTGGTGGCATCTAGGGCCCACCCAGAAAATCAAGGATATCTCTTCATCTTAAGATTCTTATCTTAATCACATCTCCCCAGATCGTGTAACATTTTCAGGTTCCAGAATTAGGGTCTGATATCTTTGTGGCTATTATTCAGCCTAGTGTAGGGTTTAAGAACTTGGACTTTAGAACCAGACGAGGTGGGCTCAAATCTCAGTGCTTTTAGTAGCAGAATGGCCTTGGGAGAGCATCATAACTCTTGGCGCCTCCATTTTCTGATCCGTAAAGTGGGAATAATAACAATACCTACCTCTTTGAGTTGATATAGGGATTGAGGGTTAATAGCATATAAAGCACCTAAGAAACTTAGCATAGTGCCTGACCCATGTAAGGATTAGTTGTTACTATTTATAGTTGTTATTTTAATGAAAAATTCTTTGTAAAATGTTATTTACATAGCTGCATAAAACCGTATGAATCTACCATAATTTATCTAATCATCCCCTTTTCTTGGCTATTAAATTTATTTCCAGGTTTTGTTTTTTTTAAAATCTCACATAGAACACTACCATGGATACCTTTGAGTGCTCAGTTTTGTCCCCATTTCAGGTTGTTTCCTAGTGAAGTTCTGAAGATGGATTTACAATGTCAGAGGGGTGTACAATTTTAAGCTGCTAGTTAGGGTTTGCCGAGTTGTTTTCCAGAAAGATTGTGCCTATTTTACTCCTACCAGTAGTTGAGTGGTAGAGTGTCCCTTTTACTGTGGCTATATCTATATCGAGTGTTATCATTTTAAACATTCTCAGGTATTTTGGTATGGTCTGCCTTTTAAGGCTAAAATATAACAGCAAAGGAACTCAACACAGTGGTTCCTTTAGCAAGGACTTTAGTTCGTGCCAGGCAAGACAACTTCTAATGAGAAATTAAATCCTTGCTTTGTCAAGTCTCCAAGCGTTGTTTCCGTTCTGTTAGGAAGCCTGGAAACTTCCTGAATGTTCTTGAGGGTACAGGGAGTGGTGTTGGGGGAGAGGATATGTTAGTAGCCCATACTAGGGCAGTGCTAGGTACACAAGGATTTTAATTAAAAAGTTTTGTGTCTGTTTTCAGATTTGGACATTGAAAGCTCTGAGCATTTTATGGGATGAGGGAGGCATACTTGTACAGAAAACAGATCATTTTAACTACTTTACAACTGAAGTCTTGTGACGGACAGGAATAGGGGTGGGGAGGGGACAGGTGCACTGCCTGCCAGATAAGGCGAGAGGCCAGCTCTGGGCAGGGCTGAGGGCACAGTCTGCACCTGCTTTTTGCACCCCTGTCATCTGTTAGCCTCCTCTCCTTTCTTGCCCATTGCAGTGTGGTCTTGCCCAGCCCTGGCCTCTGGGCTATAGAGTAAGAGCAGGCTCCTAGCTGAGTGAAAGATGGGGTATTTTTTCGTCAGTGTGAATTGGTATGAATGTACACCAGGTAAAACTAGTCACACACAAGTTTCAACAATATCCAAACCAGCTGTAGTGGACTAAATGGTAGCCCCAAAGATGTATCCAAATAGCGTTGCCTTATTTGGAAAAAGGGTCTTTGTAGATATAATTAAGATAAAGATTTTGAGGTGAGATCTGCTTGGATTTCCAGATGGGCCTCAGTGCCATCACAAGTGTTCTCATAAGAGAGAGGAAGATCACACACACTCTTTCTCACACTCTCACACTGCTGGGAAGTGGAGGAGTGATGTGGCCACCAGCCCAGAAATATCAACAGCCACCAGAAGCTGGAAAAGGCAAGGAAAAGGCTCTCCCCAGAGCCTCTGAAGGGAGTGTGGCCCTGCTGACACCTTGATTTTGGGCTTCTGGCCCCAGAACTGTGAGAGAATACATTTATATTGTTTTATACCACCCAGTTTGTGGTAATTTATTACGGCAGCTGCAGGGACCACATATACCAGTCTGTGCTCCATTTAATAAGACAGTTCCACTGATCATGTACTTGGCTATGTAGCAATGTCATGTGCTATAAAAGCTTCAAAGGCTCTCAGTTTCTGTACTTACCTTGGCATGAACCAGTGTCAGAGTTGGTTGATGGCACCAGTTTGTAGACCACCCTTTGAGTACCACTGATCTCTCTTGTTTTATGAATGAGGAAACTGAGGCCCAGAGAGGAAGTGGTAGAGCTGAGATTGGAGCACAGGTGCCTCCACTGTTGGGAATGAATAGTCAGGATGTGGCACCAGCCTCCTGGGGCCAGGTCTAGGGTGTGCAGACAGGAGAGTTGCCCTTCAGCCTGTTCTGCACACACAGCTGGTGTACCCTGCTGAGTCAAAGTTGATGCTTCAGTGATCCCCTGGAGCACTGACCTGCTTAAAAGGCCCAGAAACCAAGGGAAACTTGAAAAGCCTTTGCTGCAGCCAGTGAGCCAACAGCAGCAGGCAAAGGAGCCTGTCAAGGGTAAAGGTCACTGCTTGCTGTCCACTTAATTTTCATCTGACTGCTTCAGTCCTTGTAGTTTGGGTGTTATTTTCCATCTGTAGCCCAATTTTAACTTTCTGCATTTTCTGAATGGTAATTATCTCTTAGAAAATATGGGATTAGACTACAGTCATCTTGACTTTATTCAAGAGTTGCTTGAATAAAGTCCACCCAACTGCACTTGGTATTCAGAACCCCCTGAAGAACCTCCTCCTTTCCAGCCCTGCCTCCCACCCCTCCCTTTCGCACACCTTAATCTCTGAACTTGACCCACATCATTGCTTCAGTAGAGGAAGGGACCAGAAGAGGTTAGATTCTTGAAGCCCGATAGGTCGGTTCGTAGTTGACCAATCAAGTATCAGTGGAAACATATGGCAGGGAGATAAGTCTTTGAAGATCTCAGGAAGGAAATGTTCACATTTACTGAAATAAAGGCAACACCAACAGTTAGTACCAGACACTAGCAAATGGCCTACCATTGAGCTCAGTTGAACCACCAGCTGGCTGTAGCCAGGTAAGACAAGAAGAAAAACCAACCGGCTGAGCCCAGCACTAATTGCTGACCCACTAAACCATGAGCAAATAAAACATCATTGTTTAAGTGAAAAAAACACAAGGTACCACAATAAACCAAGGCTTTGAGTTACTACGTTCTCATTTCAGTAACGATAGGCATTGTGTAGTTGCACAATTATCCCTTGCTTGCTCTGGGCACCTTTCAGTCTCTCACATTTGTATTCAGTGAAATTCTTACTTGTTTTGTTATGGACAATGCCCATATTACAAGCTCCTTTTCTCCAGCATCTGGACTTTCATCTTAATATCAAACACCACTGGGATTTTATGAATTATTTATTGAGTCCATTCTCTGGGTTTCACACCTCTCTCTCTCCTTTTCCTCTCAGATATTATGGGACAGTAGTTCAGAGGCCCAGGTCACTTTCTCTCATCTTTTATTTTTTCCAAGGTTAGTTTCAGCAGCCTTTCTTCATCCTATACTTTTGTTTCTTTTTCTAGTCTCAACCCTGGATCTCTTATTTTTAAATCAGTGATTTTTGGTTGCAGGGGCCAGACATGCCCTCATGCCGGCTCAAGTTAGTAGAGGGTTTGTTGTAGGAATCTCTGGAATTGCAGGGAGCAAAGCTTGACCTGCCTGCTGGGAACTGGAGCAGGAAGGCCCCTCTAACTCGGCGGCACTGTCCCGCTCACGTCGTGTGTGTGTGTGGGTGGGTGGTTTTTCTCTGGATCAGGGCTCACCACTGCCTGCCTAAGTTTGCAAGTCTTTATTCTCAAATGAGGGAAGGAGGGAGGGGACAGTGTGGCTGATGGTGGTGGTAAGTGTCCATCCCCAAGTCAGTCAGTTGGGGGAGAGGAGCCCTGTGACTGCCCTCTCAGCATGGATTTGGGGGATGTCCCAAAAAAGGGGTTTGTGGTGAGATATCCCCCAAACTTACACCTCTTCTGTGTTATTCTCAACAGGAATAATTCAGGTCACCTCTACTAGAAATCGGTTTGCTGGAACAATTGAAACAGCAGTTCTTGAAGTGGAAGAAAAGGTAAGTAGAAGTAAATTCATATATACTAACCTCTTATAAGGAAAGCCCTTGCGTGGGGAGGGATTGCTATCCCTGTCATTCCTTAGAAACTCCTAGTTGTGTGTGTAACACTTCACCCCTCCTCTCTGCCCGGCACGTTCCTCTTCATCACTCAGGGCCTTCATCAAATACTACCTCCCTGGAGATGAAGCCTTTTCGGTTCCCTCCTACTGGCAGTGATTTCTCCTGCTTTTGAAATCCCATAATACTGTCTCCTTCCTACCGACGTGTTGTATGGGCTTCATGTTTTCATTTGTGCCCCTCCTCTTGGCTGCTCTTCTCCTGTGGCTGTGTTGAGTGTGGGGGCTCCTCCTCTGTGACCACCCCATCCTGGCATTTCCACATTTGATTATAGCTGCCCGTTTGTGTGTTTTCCCAGTAAAGCTCCTCAAGGGCAGACCTGAATTAAGCCTGGGACATAGTAGCTGCTCCATAAATGTTTATTGAGTAAACAGTGAATCAGCCTCTCTACTACACTGTCAGCTCCTGTGTGGGCTCCCTTTGTACCTCCATCTCTCCACTCAGTCTCATGTTGGTTCTGTTTTTTGAGCATTCATCAGAAATTGCTAATCTTCTTTAGTTGTCCTTTGTGTTTTGAGTGTTGCTGAAATGAAGCTAATAGCAAGGCTTTTGTATCTGATTTTTCTTTTTCATGGGCAATTTGGGGCCATGTTAAGAGCAATAATCCAGAAGCTGGAAGGGAAGGGAGGTGACAGGCAGGTCAGGAAACCAGTGACCGAGGGAGTATGGTTCCCAGCCTGCCTCCACCGCCCTGTGGCTGGTGCTGAATGGGGTTACACGAGGCTGGGGTTTGGTCGTGCTGTGGTTGTGGCCTCTCCTGTCTGCTGGCATCCATCTGTTCTTCTAAGCTGCTTCAATTAATGGACAATTGCATTTTAACCCACCTCTTTGCCCTAAACCTTTTTGCTTAAATGAATGAGTCAGCAGTTTCCTAGTTTCAGACTGTTTACTGTACTTATAAAATATCCCAAAGACATTCCTTACTAATTCTACCAACTTTCTTGTTCACCGCCTTCTTAGAGGACTTGTCCCAGCCTTTCCTACCTAACAGTAGCCAGCAGTCGTCTCTTATAGCTGTGGATCCTTCCCTTTCACAGGGTGCTTCTGTACACATCACCAGGTCTTCTCCTGCCAGCCCGAGCCAACAGGCAGGGGCGAATGCTCACTTCTCGCTTTCAGGCAGGAAGCAGACTCAGCAGCTTGATATCTTGCATGAGGTCATGTTGTTAATGTGAGTGGTGTTGGGTTTGTCTCTTCCCTGCACCATCTTGGTCCTTCCCCTCGGAAGCCATTGCTGCCATCACAAAACCTGGGGACTCTGCCTATTACCTGTCTCTTACTCACCCCCAGTGTTCCTTTGGGATAGGGGAGCCTTGATCTTTTGTTGGAAGATGCAGGCTGACCCTGGTGTCTCCCCCGCCTCCATCCAGGCTGCTTTCTTGACAAAGTAGATGTCTTCTTCCCAAGACCTTCCAGTCAGTCTTGTAAGTTTTGTTTTTGTTAGGGCTTATTTAAATACAGGAAATTTAATTAATTTACATTAATGCTGCCCTGCCTTACTCCATGAGTAAACTGCAAGACACTGACGGGTTTGATCTGCTTAATCTGGCTGTATCTAATGATGTTCTTTCCCTCCCTTCTTCTTTCAATACTGTAAATTGTTCCATCAATCAAGGTGGCAGTACCGTGCTCTGTTGCCATGTGGGATTGTTTAGTTGAGTGCGATTTTTAAAAAATGGCTCAGCTTTTAATTAGAAAGCAGATTGTCGAATGACATTTTGGTTTGTCCTCTGATGGGGGAATTGGAAAATAGACTCATCATGATAGGAAACCAGGTTCTAGTACAGAAGGAGGCGTATTACCCCAAGAGCAGCATGGGATTTCATTGAGTCATTGTTTTCCTAAAATAGGCCGTCTTCTGTGGTCTTTTTGTCGAGAGAGACCTTCCTCTACATCTGAGCAACCTTAGATTAACATTTTCCTATGGGAGACTCTAACTTGGAACCCCCAAACAGGGTGGTACTTGAAGTGGTGTACCCATCGGGGCGCAAGACTAGATACCAAGAGCCTTCTACTTGATACTTGAAAACGTCACTATCAAGAAGTCAGCAGACCTGTTATGATGCTTGTAATTGAAGAGAATAGGCTACATTATTTACTTCCCACTGTGGTGTGATGCAAATGCCATTTTACTGTGAAAAGTTACTGTTTTTTTAGCCCCAAAGCTGGTGTCTGCATTACTTCTGAGGGTCATCATAGAGGCAGCCTGCATGTGTCCTGACCAGGTTTGGCCCCATAAGCTCCTCATGTGTACCCCACCTTAGCTGGCGCAGGAGGTGGATGTTGGAGCACCCTGAGAGGAGGTCAGGAAGGGTCACCATTAGGAATGGCTCCAAGCATCCACCACTGCACATGTCCCCTCTGTACTTTGTAGCACTTTTATACCTTTTATAGCAGTTAGCAAACATATATATCTCATGGGCACCTCTAGCTTAATGAGTCCAAATATTAACCCTCCTACTATAGCCCCTTTCCAGACCTGCCTTCCCCTAGCTTATTAAGGTGCACAGTTGTTAACTTGCGTTTTCAATCCAGAAACTGGGGAGTCACTCACTGTTCTCTTCTTCCAAATTACCACGTTCTAGCCGTGCTTCTTGAATTCATCTGCTGCCCTCCACATCTACCTCCCAAGTGCAAGGACACTGTCGTTTGCTCGGTTACTACAAAGGCTTCTCAACTGGCTGCCCCGCTTCCACTTTCCCTCCATTCTGTTCATCACATTGGACCTGGCGAGATCTATAAAAATACATGTATCATTTCACTTCCTTTGTTAAGCCTGTTAGTGGCCACCTCCTGCACTTGGATGAGTCCCATACTCCCAGCATAGTGCACCTCCAGAGAGACTGCACCGTCTGGGCCTCAGACCTGGCTCGAGATCCCACAGCATTGTTGGCATCACGTCGAAGTGGCCTGTAAGACCATTCTCCCTTTCACTGTTGCTTCCTTGGCAGATGGCAATGGCTTTGATTTTCCAAATGCAGTAGAATAACTGTCTGGTTCACAAAGGTATACTTAGAATGGATATTACGTCCTGGGAAATGGTACAAGGAATGATTTCTTCCTCCACACCCCAGAACCTCAGCTCTTACAACACAGAGGTGGGCTGCTGTTTCATTTGGAACATGAATAAGTAAACAACCGGTATGTAATCAACTAAAATTATAATACCCTTGCTGCTTTCCAATTTGCTACTTTTATATTTTGATATAAAAATGTGTGCAACATTTTACCTTAGGAAATCATGAATAAAACTTGGTTCCAAGCTAGTAGAAGAAAAGACTGACTTTCAACAGGGGGGGAAAAGAAACACACAACATTGGTGCACAGCTTTCCTTTTTAGACACATATCTGTTATCCTGAAGCCTGCTTGCTTTCCTTACCTTAGCCTTGAGCTATACTTTTGCGTGTTTGTTTAAGGAACCATGTACACACACATCTGAAACAGAAATTCTTAGTTGAGCGATACTCTCCAGTCTCCGCAGGCCTTTCATTCAAGGTAATTAATGGGAATACTGAAATTTCAGCTTTATTTTTGGTGCACCATGGCCTCAAACTAAGACAACTTTTCTATGACTTTGAATTTGAAATTTCATATGGTACCGATTGGGCGGGTCACTCTGATGACTTACAAGCAAAGACTGTAGTGGGAACACCAGGCAAGGTGATCTTAATTCAGCATGACACGCCCTGTGGTGGCATTGGTTATCGGGTATCGGAGCACAGGGGTGAGCCCTCACTTTGGGGACTGGAAAGTCACAAAATGCTTTAGACAGTGTGTGATCTTTTAGATGCGTCTTGAGAGGAGTTTGCCAGGTGGAAGGAGTGACTGGGAGAAAGAGTTAGAAACAGGCATTTCAGACAGCTGCATGGACAGAGGCCGGGAGGCCACTAGGAAGAGCATGGCGTGCCCAGATTGCTGCTCGGAGGGCTGCTGTGGCCAGGCCACTGAACGCCTGGGTGGGGTGGGGGCTGCAAGGCGGGCAGGGGCCAGATGGTGCAGTGGAATGCCCCTGTGGAATTTTACACTGGGTAGTCATTGGATCAGATTTGTCTTTGATTGCAGGGTTTCTGTAGGCTCGGTCTCTACATCTAAAACTTCTGAATGGCAGGAGAATGGTGATCCCATTCAGACACACAAGTCCTTTTATCAATTTCTATAGGCATGGGGCTCAAAATGCCACAGACTTCCACGTTTGAGGCATGACTGCAGGCTACCTAAGGGTAATCATAAAGATATTATTAAAAGCTCCTGCAATATGATTGGTGTTAAATGACTGCCCTGCTGGAGTTTACAGATGACTCTGTTTCATATTTCACCGGGAGTTCAACTACCTTGCCGTGCTCAGTGGTGCGTTTCAGGCTCCTGTGGAGCATGGACTTACACAGGCTGCTGGGTTCCTGTAGACCTTGGAAACGGTACTCCAATGCCATCTTGAATTTGTGACAGTTTTTTATCACTAGGGATCTAGATTTTCAATTATCAATAACTGTTAGCTTGGCTTTCTAATTGTTAGTTTAGTATGAGTTGGTTGGTGGTTAGTCTGGAAGTGTGAAGTGATGCATATTTACAGCAGGGATGTGTTTTCGCTTAAGAATTTCCAACAACTAAACTTTAAAACGTATACGAGGTTTAAATGAGTCATCCATACCCTTTTGCTAGAGAAGATGTATACGTCTCCCTCATCCACTCCTACAGCGATTCTTCACGATTGTTGCCACATTCTGTTTTGCTGCTAAGGGGAAGCGTGTGGGATGGGCAGGTTGTAGCATCGTTGGCCCTGCTTCCGAGGGCAGTGACTTTAGAAGGATTTAGGAATGTCTGTACTAGTTAGGGCTTGAGAAAGTGGTAAGGCAAGGTGGGGATGCACAGGTTAGGAGGCCATTACAGAATCCTCATAAGTAAAGATGAGCGCCTGACCTAGTAGTGGTGGGGATGGGGCATGGGGGAGATGTTTGGGAGATGTTTAGGATAAGGGACTGGTAGGACTTGGGGAACAGTTTTGATACAGGGAATAGAAGAGAGAGGAGGCATCCAGAAAACTCTCAAACTTTAGTAAGAGGCACAGGCTTGTCTCATTCAGCAAATTCTGAACCACTAGTAGGGGAGGTAGGCCAAAGAGGATCAACTTTTTAAAAAGGTAGAATGGAAGCAGGGCTGTTTTAAAGGCATAAGAGTAGGCAAAAGGGCAATCAATTGTGACTAAAGGATCACGGGAGATTTCTCAGTGGCGAGAGTACATAAAGCCAGCCAAGATGAAAAGACTTGATCACAGGCACACGTTAACTTGCCCTGCCACTACATGCCAGAGGGACAGAAGTCCAATGGCTGGACATGATGATGTGGGGGACAGGGCTGGGCTTGGCACACAGGGCCTGGAAGGCCAGGCCACGTCTGCACTGTGTGTGAGGGCATTGGGGGCCACTGAAGGCTTTTTAGTTAGAGCACTAAGACCAGAGCTTGGTTTAAGTGAAGTTCTGTCTGAATATTGAGGAATCAGGAGGTTGGAGGCAGGAAGAGATGTGGGTGAGAGACATTGAGGACCTCAGTGAGGGCGGGGAGGACATGCAGGCTTGGGGCTAGAGGTGTGGAGGTGTGTGTCTGTGTAGCATTTATTTCATTTGGAGATGGTGTGGGATGTGGAATCTGGAGTCAGTGCAGAGGGAGAATACAGCCCCCAGTAAGCTATATTACAGAAGTGTGGTGGGGGTGAGGGTCGGGTGGGACGTGGGGAAGGCGGAGTTGAAGGTGACATGGAGACCTCTCCTCACTTAGGTGACTGGTCTTCGGGGACCTAGCTCATTGCTGACCCTGGGCACTCCATGAGCCTGCAGAATGGGCCACTGGCAAAATCAGTCAACCTTTTTTTGAGTGGTCGAAAGCCTTCTTGTTCTGTGCCTTTTGCCCACACCACCTGTACAACGGTTCCGTTTGGTAAACCAGCTTAAGATTCAGCAAAAAAAGGTGGCATTTAAAATTAAAACTCACATATTTATCACTTAGTGACGGACTCAAGTTCAGCAGCCAAGTTCATTGTCTGATGGGGTCATTCTCCTTCCCCTCCCTGAAAACTCACCCTGTGGGGACTCTTGAGAACATATACAAGCTGATGTGCAAGTATTTGATAGCAGCTCAGTTTGCTGCCTGCTTTTTACAGAATGTTTTAATTTTGGCAGCAATCAAGGCCTATAGTGAAGCACAAATGATAGGCTTTGAGACATTGACCAGGAGGCTGTAGAGTCCTTTTCAGATGGATCTCCTGGCCTCCTCTGCTTTTCTCACTCACTGGACATTAGTAGCAGCATGCCCCAGTTGGCCACGGTTCCCCGAAAACCTTTCAGGCTTGCTTCTGCCTCAGGGCCTCTGCCCTCCCCATTCCCTGCTGGGCCCTCTTCCCTAGTCTGCTCCAGGCTGGCTCCTGCTTTTCCTTTAGGCCTCTGCTCTCTAATCACAGATACGGTCCCTTGTAACACTTCTCTGTATTACAGCACAACCCCTCCTCTCTGTCACCTTGTGCTGCTTTGTGTTTCTTCTTTTTTCTTTTAAATCTTCCCCCGAGGATATTTTTTCCATTGATTTTCAGAGAGAGTGGAAGGGGGAGAGAGAGAGAGAGAGAAACATTGATGTGAGTGAGACGCATCGATTGGTTGGCCTCCCGCTCCTGCCCCAACTGGGCGGGGGATCGAACTTGCAACACAGGTGCATGCCTGTGACTGGGAATCGAACCAGTGACCCTTCAGTGCTCAGGCTGATGCTCTAACCACTGAGATCACCGGCCAGGGCTGCTCTGTGTTTCTTCACAGCACTTCACTCCTTGACATGTTACATACTTACTCATCTCTGTCTCCCTCTGCTAGAACATGTGTTCCTCAGAGCAGGACCTTTGCATGGTTCATTATTCCACCCCCACGGCCAGGACAGCGCCTGGCGCAGTGCGGTTGTCCTGTATTTGGTGAATCAGGCACCAGTCAGATGGAGTGGCTGGGGTCAATCAGTCTGCATGTTCACATCAGTTTGTCTGTGCCTGGCATGTGGCCACAGGTGCCTAGTAAGTTACTGAATGAATGAATTGTGGAGTGAATGCCTGTGTGATTAGCCAGTCCCCAGCACTGTTGAATAAATGAATGGATGAGCGAGTGTGCGCGCCTCTCTCTGAGACTGACCCGCTCGGTGAATGAGCCCCCAGCTTCCCTGTTTGAGAAGGCCCAGATGTATGCTCTCGGGTGCATGAGGTTGCTTGTGTCTGATAATTCAGTCAGGGCCTCACTCTCTCAGTGTGTCTGCCATCAGCCAGGCTCTGTAATTAACTTGCTGCAATTTAGCTTAGAGATGAATTTTTCATGTTGAAGATGCCATCAACAGCCACCGCTTGTGATATCTTGGTTGTTAATGAAGATCCTGCCAAACGGAACACGAGGATGGTGTTCCGTGTCTAGGAGAGAAGGGGCCGTTAGCTCACGCCTGGCCACAAGCGTGAGGCCAGGCCGATGGGTGCTGGGAGAGCTGCGGCTCTCTGCTCCCAGGTGCTCCACCGCGTGCAGCTAGAGCCCTGTGTGAGTGTGTGTGCCTTCCTCCAGAGCCATGTTTCCCCCAAAGACTTGGGGGAAATAACATTTGAAGAATATTAAAACAAATGTGGATGTTAGTTAGAGGAGAATTCGACATAGCTTAGTGGCTAAGAGCAGGGCTCTGGAACCCGACCGTCTGGGTTTGAATCTGTCCCACCATTTACTTGCTTTGTGGTCCTGGGCAAGTTGCATAACTTCTCAGAGCCTGGTTTCTTGCCCCTGAGCTGGGAGCCTGTGATGTAGAGCCTGCGGCATGGGGACGTTGTCTGCATTCAGTGAGAGCCGCAGCAGCTTTTATCACAGTGCCAATCACATCGAAAGAAAACAAGGGCTAATGTTTTATACCCTCGCTTGACATTTTAAGATAAAAGAGAAAGCAAGTGAAATTTTATTCCTGCAGCAAATATGCCTCTGACGTCGCCTCCAGGGATGAATGTTCACTCACTTCTGCTGTATTTGAGATGGAAAAGTTAGCAGAGCACCACCTTAAGAAAACCAGTGCATACAGTTGGCTAGTGCACATGTTTTCACAAAATTGCCACCCAACCCTGTCTTAGTTTTGAGCTGTCACGGAGTTGAGCTATTATTAACAACGTGATAAATTACCGATGCTTACTTTCAGTACCTGCTGTTTTGAAATACCTGACTAAATCGCAGGCAAAGTTGAAGGAACCTACAGATTTGGATAAAGAATTGCCATCTAAGGAATGACAGTACTTAGAGCTCGTAACTTTCCTGAGCAGCTTTCACACACATTCTTTCCATTTCATTCTTGTAATAGCCTGTTACTCATCAAGGTAGAGAAGATGGTCAGAGTGGAAAGAAACTTCAGTAACTCCTGGGTCATCTGATTCCTGAATCCCTTTTGCAGCATCTCGTTAGTGTCTTGGTTTCTCCTAGAGATAGAGAGCTCCCTACCCCCGAAAAACAGTCCAGTCTGACTCCCTGTAACGTCTGCCCCCAGTCCAGGTTTTATTTCCTGGCACACAACTAATCCTAGTACTTCTCCAACGTGTAACTTATGTTCTTTTTGGTATGCAGACCTCAAGACCTAGTGTTTCCACAACTTTTCCTGGGAACATGATTTAACCATTTAGCAGCCCTTAATGGGGACAGGTTTTCTTAATCCAGTGTTTATCAACTGCAGGTCACAGCCCGTTAACTGATAGTGAAATCTCTTTTAGTGGATTGCAACTGACAATTTTCTCCTAATGAAATAAAATAGAAAGGATTATCAGAGTGTGGTGCATAGTAAGCTTGCATATCACCTTGTAAAATGTTGGTTTCAGTTTGTGTAATGTGTGCTGTTAACAATATTTGTGCGTTCTAACCATTTTAAAGGCCATTGTTTTGGACCCTTTTACAGGAATTTCATGTTTCGTCATTTCTGTTTAGTTATCATCTTTGTCTTTTCCATAGTGGAATTTGCTTCAGGTCAGCTAGTTGAAATAAAGTTGCTGTGCTGGTGGTTGGATCACTATTAATTTAACTCTAACACTCCTCTGTAAAGAAGGGCAGTGGGTTGTTGGGGTTAAATAACAAGACCCATCAAAGGCCCTGCTTCTGTCCGTTTCCCCACTGTGCTGTAGTGAGAGGAGTTGGTGGTAGAGCTTTGTGTAATTGCAGGGCAGGTCCTGGAAAGCCAATATCTCCTCTAGGCTGGAAGAGCCTCCTTTGCCTGGGTTCTTAGAAGAAGCATGGTTTGGGGACCAGCCTGCACTCATATAGGCGTCTTTGTTGTCTGAGACAAGCAGGAGAGGTGTCATCTTGTCACATCTTGGCCTGAGAAATATGACAGTAACTGGAACTGAAAAGGGAGGGGCACGGTTCAGTGGAAAGAGCAGAATTGAGAGTCCGGCAGGGTTTTCAGGTCCTGAAGTCTGTGTGTGTGCTGGGGATGGGGAAGGTGGCTGTGGGGGGTGGGGGAGGGGATTCCTCAGATGGGCCACTTCAGCTCTTGGGACAACAGCAGTGCTTCAGATGCCAGGTCCTGTGCCAAGCACTTTTCTTCTGTAATCTCATGCAATCCTCACATTGTCTTTCTCTCGCTTTGCCATACTGGACCGACAAGACCCCTGCACTGGTTAAATCCAACTCCCCCACCCCACCTCTGCACCTGCACCTGCACCTGCCTCACCTCCCTGTAAGATCTGTGACCTCTGACCACAGGTGGGCCCTGTGCTGCTGGGGTTACACAGTACTCCTCTAATGAATTTGTTCTCCCCTCCCGGATAGCTCTTGTATAGTTTTGCTTTCTCCACATTTCCAACCTCTCATCCCTTGCCCTACCTCCTTAGCTGATGACACTCTTTCCATTTCACTGAGATCCTCTGAGAACTTGCACAAACTCCTGTCTCCACGTTGGGCCCCTGTCCAGGGCCAGCCCCAGCTGTTGCTTCTCTGTCCAACAATTCCTTTTCCTTCCTTCTCCTAGTCCATTTTCCCCTCTGATACACACATTCTGTAACCACCTAAACAAACACTTGTCCTCATGTTCTAATCGGACCCTATTTTTATAATACAGTCGCACATTAACCTAACAATGTTTTGATCATAAGTACACTCTGTGATGTTCACACAGTGACAGAATCGCTTACCGACACATTTCTCAGAACGTAGTCCCATCGTCAAGTGACGCGTGACTGTTATGATGATAATGATGGACATTGATGCCTGCTAACACTTACATGGTATTTAGTATGTACCAGGCATTATTCTCATGTATCAGGTCATTAGGTACCATTATTGTTCCCATTTTTCAGATGAGAAATCTGAGGCACAGAAAGATTAAGTAACTTGCCCAAGGTCACAGGGCTGATAGATGGCAGAACTGGGGTTGCTGCATAGCCCCTCAGCCTCCGGGTCCTGTCTGGAGAGGAGTTGCCTGCTTGTGGTCTCCAGTCTCTCTGCTCCTTTCCACTCTAAGACCTACTCGCGTCTTTTTCCTCTCCCACCTCTCCGTTCTCTCAAGTCCCCGATCACCCACACATGGTCAGCTCTTTCTTCCTTAGAACACGTTCTGCACGTATCTTCCTTTCATATCTTTTTAGTCTCTTTTTCTGACCCCACTTCCCAAGATCTAAATGTTAGATTGTACCAAGGCTCGGTTCTGAGCCCCCTTCTCTGTCTGCTCACTTACCAGCCTCGAGGCTTTCAGTGTCAGCAGCTCCCACGTTTCCGTCTGCGGCCCAACTCTGTCCCTGAACCAGACTCGTTCCTCCAGCTGCCAGCTCAGTGTTGGATGCATTGCTTAGGACGTCCAGTAGGATCTCAAACTTGACATGTCCAAGCTTCCCCAGCCCCAGCCCCCTTGCATCTTCCCCACCTCCCTACACGGACCTCCACGCTTTCACTTGCTCAGGTCTCAGGGCCTTCAGTCTGTTTGCATTTTTCATGCTCCAGGTTCAGTCTGCTGGTAAATCACGTTGACCCTACCTTCAGAGTGCACTCAGTCTCTGACCACGTTTCACCACATCTGCCGCTACCCTGGGCCAAGCTACCATGCTTCACCTGAGTAATTCATTAGCATCTTCACTGATTTCCTGCTTCAGCCCTTGCCCCTCTGCTGTCTGTTGTCAGACAGGGCTTTTTAAAAATACAAGCAGAACCCTCTGGTAGCCACTGCCTTGCCCTCTACTTGCTCCCACTCTGACTTTACTTCCAGATGCTCCCCTCTGCCCTCCAGTGCTGCTTCTCAGACATGCCGAGGGTGGGGTTGAGGGGCTACCTTAGGGCCTTTGCACTTGGAAGATCCTCCTAGGAATCTGCACCTGTCACTTCCTTCGAGTCTCTGGCCCAATGTCACTTTCTCATGAAGCCTTCCTTGATTGATTGCTGGTAAGTTTACAGCCTCTGGAAGCCCCTTCCCTTTATTTTCTCTACAACACATAGCATCATCTGACAATATTCTATTCATTTGTTAGGTGTCTGTCCCCCCCCATTCCCTGTAAACTGCACAAAGGCAACATTTTGCCTGTCTTGCTCACAGCTGCATCCCCAGCATGTTCCCGGACATATAGTAGATGCTCAAAAGTATTTGAAGGATAGGTATTTTTACAGACAGAGTAATCCAAGGTCTGAGAGGTTAGGTTACGTGCTCAGGGCCACAGATCCTAGAAGTGCCAGGAGGAAGAGTGAAGCTCTGACAGGAGCTTAAATGCTCTGTAGTCTCCTTTTCCTGTTAAATAAGGACAGTGGCACATAACAGGCAGTTGCTGTGAAGATGAAACAGATGCACAGGAAAGCACTTTATAAACCCAGTGTGCTGAAGGAATGTTATCGAATTTATTGAGAACCCTAGCTTTTTATGTGTTACTAGCAACCCGCCCAGAGGTTCTTTCCTGTTCTTGCTTAGGAGTACCTGGTTCTGCTGCCACCAAATTACCTGTTTTCTTCTTCCTTCTGCCCTTGGTGAGAGAAGTAAGTACATGTCTCTCTGTGTCAGCTCGGTCTGTCTGTAGCTCTGATCACCCCACTAGCTGTCAGGTCGAGAGCCTGAGAGCCCCTCCCCACCTCTGTAGCAGGGGGCTGTGGGGCTGGCGTGTGTGTAGCTGTCATTGTTTGTTCATGTCTGTGTTCCCGGGGAAGGCGCTCATATTATCAGCAGGTGCTTAGCGGGTGTCAGGAGTCCCATCTTGCACAATTCTCCTGGCAGCCTGCCCGCCCCCTGCCCCCACTCTCTGCGGCAGGCTGGAGTGCAGCGATCACAGGTCCATTATGGCTAAATACGGGGACATAAAGTGAAGCCAGCACACTTGATGAACCGCAGAGCTGCTGCTCTCTCTCAAGCACACAGTTTATGTTTCCCTGGACCCAGGGCAGCTTCCCGGGCTCCTAGCATGGAGCGTGGAGCAGTTCAGCCCTTCTGATGCTCGTGCTAAGATAATGACGCAGCTACGAGCAGAGACGGTAGAGATCCTCCCACATAGACTTTCTTGTGTGTTGTTTGTTCATTCGAGTTCCTGATTTTGAAGTAGGAGAAAAATGCAGCTGTTTTCTTGGAGCACCTTAAACTGCCCTTTCTGAATTCAGGAGAGCTATGGCCCCTTAGAAGAAGTGGATGGCAGTGAGTCTGTGGGCAGCCTGCGGCCTTCATCCCTGGGAGTGGTCTTCCGGGGGAGTTGCCGCCTGGGCCTGGCGTCTGTACTCGCATTGACTGTGCGGGGAGGTGGGGGTACAATTGACATAGTCCATAGCCGCTTAACATTGTTACCAGGCCAGGTCACGCTGTGTTCGGGGGGCACCCCTTCAACAGCCTGTGACATCCTATAGCCTTTGGAGCAGCCTGACCCACCTGGGAATTCAGGCAGGATGTGGGGCATCTTTAAACCTGGGCTAATGTGCCCTGGCCGGTGTGGCTCAGTTGTTTGGATGTCCTCAGTACACCAGGAAGTTGCTGGTTCGATTCCCGGTCAGGGCATGGGCCTGGCTTGTGGGCTTGATCCCTGGTAGGGGTGTGCAGGAGGCAGCCAGTCGATGTTGTGTTCTCCCATTGATGTTTCTGTCTGTCTCTCCTTCTCCCTTTCTCTCTCTAAAAAATCAATAAACTATTAAAAATAAAGAAATAAACCCAGGGCTAATGCACCACCTGCCTGGGCAGGGGATGGGGGGCATGCAGGGATACCTCCAGGAATCAGGGCAGGTGTTGATATAAGGACCAGGCTTTATCTGCTGCCAAGGGAGATCAGCTCAGGAGGGCCTCAGCTCCCTCTCACACACTCTCCCTGTGTCCTCAGCTTCTGGAGCTGACGGGCTGGAACCAGGCATGGACTTCTGATTCTGCATCCCATCATTTCCAGGGGATGTGTGTGTTCTCAGGGATGGTCCAGCCGCCTGGAGGCAGCTGTGTGGGGTGGGAGGAGCACAGTTTCTGAGCTAGGTTTGAATCCCAGCTGCACTGCTGGAATTGTCACCAGGGGCCTCAGTCCTCTTGTCTGCAAAATGGGATAAAGGCTGTGGTCATGTTTGTGTGTTTGTAGAAGGCTTTTGGGCTGTAGCTCAACAGGTAGTGAGCCTTCAGAAAATAATGCTGTTTTTAATTGTGGGGTGACTGGGAGGCACAGTGGAGTCAGGTAGAAAGGAATGATGGGCTTTGGAATTCAGTGTGAGTTTAAATCCTCATTCTGCTCTTTCATTAACTACACTGAGGTTGATTTTACACTGAGGTTGAAACTGTGCTGGTTTCCTACTAGTCTTTGATCATGGGCAAGTCACCATACTTTCCTGAATCTGTTTCTTCATGTAAAATACAGGTAAAAATACCAACCTTGCAAGATTGTTGAGAGTGAAATGAGCATTTATAGGTGGTAGCTAGCTAGTTTTCTTTTTCTACAATAACTTTTTCTACTCTACTATAGAATTTCTACTACAACTCTACGGTTAGTATGTAAGATGAATTGCTTGTCCTAAGCTATTCAAAAAGATGTAGGCAGCCCTGTGTTCATTGCATTACTAGTAATAGCTAAGATATGGAAGCAGCCTAAGTGTCCATCAGTAGGTGAATGGATGAAGAAGATGTGCATATATGCAATGGAATATTATACAGCAATAAAAGGAAGGAAATCTTGCCATTTATGACAACATGGATGGACCTAGAGGGTATTATGGAAGTTATCTAGACTTTATAGTGCCTCAGTTTCCCCATGCACAAAGTGGGAAAATAAATAACAGTAAAAATAAAACAAGTGAAATTAATTTACAGTCTATTTCATCTCACTCAGTATGTAGCCAAAATATTATTTCAGTATGTAATCAGTATAAAAAATGTAATGAGATGATTTACGTTCTTTCCTTTTATACTAAGACTTCACAATCTGGTGTGTCTTTTACACTGCAAAACAGCTCAGTTTGGATCACAGCTCAGTTTGGATCGCAGCCAGATTTTAAGTGCCACATGTGGCTTATGGCTGGTGGCTACCAGGCAGTGCTGGTTTAGCAGGCCTGGGATATGGGAATTGGGTGTGGCCTCTGTAATCCTGAACCTTTCCTCCATAGCTGGAACCAACCTTCTCCTATCAGACCCTTGAACAAACCTGCCCAGCATCAGATTGATAACTCTGGTGGTTTTCAGCAGGGAAAGGAGGAAAAATGGAGGGATTTCATCATCTATGGGTCACGTGGTGTATGTTCACTGGACATGCCTCCCTGGACAGCAAGTTACTGTGTGCCATTTATTTAGTTATTATTTTTAAAAATTATAAAAATTTTTTAGTTACCGTTGACATACAATATTGTATTAGTTTCAGGTGTACAACAGAGTGATTAGACATTTCTACAACTTAGATAAATCTAGTACCCACTGATACCATCTCTGTGCCATTTATTGAGCATCTGGTGTGGCCTGGTCCACAGATGTACTAGATACTTCAGATCATACATTTTTTCTAATTTTTTCAGTTACTCTATAAAGCAGGTTTTCTTATCCCATTTTACAGAGGAGGAAAGTCAGGACATGAGAGATTAAGTACCTTGCCCAAGGTCTTACAACTTGGCCTGGCAGAGCTGAGGCTCAAACCTGATTTCAAACCCCTGTGCTTACCTCTGCTCCTGCTGTTTTCCTAATAGGGTCCCAACCCTGTATGTACATTATGGTCTCTAAATTGGGAAAAAAGTACACATAATTTAATGTGTGTACACATTTATAGAAAAAAGATTGGAAAGTGATAACTGGAGAAAAATTATAAACTTAATACAGTTCTATCTGAAAGAATGCGTCCCTCCCTTTCTCCCTGCCGCCCATCCACACATACTGGGGACCAGCTGGAATGTCCAGGGCTGACTAGTTGCCGTGAGTGTTGATGGGGGAGGGGGCCGAGCAGGTGGTGTTTCATTAGAACTGGGTGGAACTCGGGTGTTTGTGAAGTCTTCCGTTTCCCTGGTTAGGGGAACTAGAGGCAGTGGGGTAGCCAGATGGCAGCTGCAGTTGTAAAGCTGGAACTCATGTAGTGTCTTCTCCAACCTGCCCGGACTGCTTGGTGGGAGAGAGGCCAGAGTATGCCGTGTGAGCCCTGTCTTTGATTTCCTCTCTGCAGGGGGCTGGTGAGCAATGACGTGACCCCAAATTGGGAGAAGGGCTGGGAAGATATGTGGGGCCGGCACAGAAGGATGGGACTTTACAGGCTTTGGGGTCAGGCAGATGTAGGTTTGACCTTTGACTCTGCCACTTCCTAATTTTGTGACAGCGGCAAGGCTGTGGATTTCCCATTTTTAAACTGGAGTAATCACTCTAGCCTGGACTCTTTTCATTGGATGACACAGGGACCCACTGGAGCCAACTCAAGTTAAAAGCGGTGTCTGTCATAAGATACAGGAAAACATCAATGTAAGGTAAGGACAGGAGCTTTTATAGAGCTTGGGCCTTATAGGAACTGCACTAGAAAGGCAAGAGCAGAGTCCCCTCTCTCCAAGTTTTAGGGGTCCTCCCCTCTGCTCTCATTTCCTCTCCCCTCCCTGGCTTCCTTTATTGTCTAATGCACATGGCATCGATGGCTTCCATGGTGCCTACATCTGTGTGATTGTCCAGCTTCAGTGTCCCTTCATGTTTCTTAGTTTAGATTTCTGAAACAGGCTGATTGGCCCAGCTTATCTTTTCAAGGCAAGCCACACATTTTAAAGATCCTGGCAGAGTCTGGATGAGCCACCCCTGGCGCAGCAGGCGTGGTCCAGTGGGCTGAGGCCAGACCATTTGGCAGGTGGTCCTCAGTGCCTCCAGGAGGAGATGGAGCCTGGATTTCAAGCACTTAAGAGCATTAACCTTAAGGGCTGGTGCTTCCCTGCTGTTTTGGCTTTTCACCCTCCATGATGGCTATTTCATGCCTTCTCTTTACTCCAGCCTGCTCCCCGACTCCCCAGACTTGAAGCAGGAGCCCTTTTCTGTTTCACTGAGAAAATAGAAGCCTCTTGTTCCCAGCACACAGCACAGACCTCTCTCCTCCTGTACCCATCTTCTCGACCCATCTCTTCATTCTGTGGACCCCTCAAACATCCCCTAGTGTCTCTCTCAGCCCCACATTCTCTTCTGGAGAACTTCAGACCAGTGTCTGTCTGAGTGCGAGTTGAAGTGTCTGCATGGGAACCATTTATGCCAAGTTGTTAGAAAATTAAGAAGTCTGCTCCAGAATGTAAATCACCGGTGTACTATGCATAATTCCATTCAGCTGACATTTTTTTCATGGCAAAACTTTCTCCATGGAGGAAGCAGTGTGTGCATTTACATTCTGGGGCAATTTTCTCTCTCTCTCAGACAAGTAGTGGCCTGGGATCCGCGCTTTCAGTAGCCCTCATCTGAAGCCTCACTCGCACTCCACGAAGTCACTCATGGTACATATCCTGGGGCAGAGTCCAGTCGATGCGTCTTTAGCTTCACTTTGTCTCTCAATAGAGGTTCGAAGCAGTGCTCTTCTTGACTCTTGTGGTCCCAGGACTCCCCCTCCTCACATGCCCCTGCTCCCCAGGTTCCTTTGCTTTCCTCTACCTGTCCTCTGACTGTCAGGTGCTGCAGGACCCTCGCTGGGCCCTGTCCTCCATCTGTGTTGCCCTCGCTGGGCTGACGTCGCCTAGTAGCTGATGACTTCCAAATATAGATCTTCAGCCCATACTGAGCTCCTGACTCCCTTGCCCGTCGCCGTCTCCATGTTTCCACGGCGATGTCTAATAGGCGCCCTCACATGGGTAGGTGTGAACAGAGCGCTTCATGCCCTTTCTCAGATCCACCCTCCTCCAGCTCCTGAGGCGGCATCACCACCTACCAGTTGCTCAAGCTCTGAACCTTAGGTCACCTGCGATTCCCCCTTCCCCTCATGTACTGTGTCTGATCTCTAGGAGGTCCTGCCAGTTGTACCCCCAAAATACAACCTGACTCCATCTTCTTCTCCGTCAACTGACCCTCCCCTCCTGAGCCACCCCCTCTCTCCCTGGCCTGCTCCAGGAGCCTCCCTTTTCATTCCCTGTGCCCCGCTCTCCAGGGACAGGACTGGTCCAGCCATAGGGAGCTTTTTTAAACCATGTGCCTCCCAGGGTGAAGCCTTTTTGTGCCTCACGCTGCTCTTAGAATAAAACCGGACTCCTCACTGTGGTCTCGGAGCCCCTGGATAACCTGGCTTCTGCTGCCCCCTCCAGATTCATCTCCTGCCATTCCCCGGAGTTCTTCCTCTCCCTCTGCCTGCCGGGCTGCCCCGCTTTCATCCTGGGTGGTCCCTTCCCCTCTCCTCACTTGTCATCTCGGACAGGCTTTCCCTGACTCTTCTTCCCCAGGGAGAGCAAGGGCCCGTGGTTTGAGGCCCACACCACAGGTGAGTGAGGACAGGAGGCCGCCCCTATAAGCCTAAAGAAGAACCCAGAATTCAGTCCAGTGTGTTTGTCCTTTAAATCCTCATCAAATCTGCACTGTCACCAGCAACCCAAGGTTTTTCCCAAGCCTCCGAGAACTGCACATTACAAATGTCTAGAGCTGGTCATCTAGAGCTGGGGCCTTGGAATGTCAACCGCACACATGTGAGAAGATGACAGCAGTGAGAACAGGGTGAAAGTCAGGGCCGTGCTGGGCCCTTCCTCAGTCTGGGTCCCCGGTGCTGCTTGCCTGCAGCCAGTCCTGTGTGGGGCTACAGCAGGGCCAGGGCCCTCCGTTCCCCCACAGGCCTGACGGGCCATTAACTCCAGGGGAAAATGGCTGCAAATCGGAGTCTTGCTAACGACTGGTGTCTGTTAAAACAATCTCATAGGATGTATCAAAGAGAAAATGGACCATGCCTTATAGCTTTGGACGAGGGATACTGTCCATTGCTCTGTTAGAAGCCACTGATAGTATTTACAGACTGGTTGACACTGACAAGACCTTTTTCCTCTTGCTCCTTGGTTTTCTCATCTCTAAAATGGGGGCAATAAGCCTGCTCTGTCTGACTCACAGGCCACCGGAGTAAGTTCCAGGAGTGTCAGCTACCTTCTCTATGCCAAGCACCGTGTGGCCCAGATTCTTGTCTCATCTTCACATGGTCCTGTGAGGAGGGGGCTGGGCACTGTCCTTATTACCTCCTCCCAGGTGGTAGTTGAGGTGCAGAGAAGCTCACTGAGCTCTGCTCAGGGTCTCGGAGTAGGCAAGGGGTGCAAGAGGGAGTGGCTCTGTCTGGCTCAGCCAGCCTGGACTGCTTTTCTCAGGTGGGTAGAATGCTGCATACGTGTCATCCTCTACGAGAGAAGTTGTTCTCATGGTTCAGGCAATGACACTGAGGCCTAGTGACGGTAGGTCACCTGCCCCAGGCCATTCAGCCAGTAAGGGGGTGTGTTCTGAGTTTGAAGCCAGGTCTGTCTGAAGTTCTCTGAAAGATCTGAAAAGGAAAATTGGTAAAGCCAGGGGTTTCTACACCTGTCAGGTCTTAGGAAAGCAATAGTGGGTACTTTTAAAAACCTAATGGAAATTATACATTTGCCCAAGTGGGGTCGCCCTGACCTTTAATGGTTGCTTTTGGCTGGCATTATGACATCCCAGTGTAATATTACTCATCTTGCACCGTAAGAATCTCTGCCTGATTGTGGATAATACAAAAAAGTTCTGGCGTCCATATGGGATGAGAAGAGTGGTAAGAGATTGAGATCTTTCTGCCAACAGGGAGGTATGTACGACCTTTCCAACTCAGTTCACATTCCATACTCCTCCTCTTCACACAGCCACTCAGGTGTAAATGTCGTTGGCTACTCACTGCCCTAGGACAGAACTGGGCACACAATTTCCTGTTACAAAAGCCTATGTGTAGAGGAATATTGGCATATACCGGTCTTCTGCCTCTGGGAACACGTCACTCCATGCTAGCCTCCCGGGATAGTAGGATGGACATTTGTCTTTATTTTCCTGCCCCATATCCAACGCTCACTCCTTCTGTGTGTTTAGAATATTGGTGTACACTGCTCTTCTGCCTCTGAGAGCACCTAACTACATGCTAGTCTCCCAGGATATTAGGATGGACATTTGTCTTTATTTTCCTACCCCATATCCAACACCCACTCCTTCTGTGTGTTTAGAAAACATTCCACTTACTGTGGAGGCTGGGAAGCTGGACTGTGGGCATGCTGTGGGCCTTGGCTTGGCTGGTCAGATGCACATGGGGAGCTGGTGATGCAGAAAAGCCAGCTGGTAATGCTGCAGAATTCATCCTGGAGGCAGTGAGAGCAGCTGTATCTAGTTTCCAAGGGTAGTGGTGGTGGCCCCAGGGCCTACAGCTCCAGTGTGCAGTGTCCAGTGTCCAGGTGGTGGTACAACCTGTGGCATCCTTGTGGCCTGTGGTATGAGTTGGGCTGCGGTCTTGCTCATTCCCTGAGTCTGGTCCTCTGGCTTTTCTGGGGATTCTGGGACATGCCAGAGGCCTTTGAGTGAACTCCTTCTTAATTTAAATCAGCCAAAGTGTATTTCTGTTGCTTTTTAAAGCTAAGAATCAGACTTATATGGAGCTGTTGCTCTGTAGTTATCCCTGGGTTTTATTTATCACTAGGCCTCTGATAGCACTGCTTCACCACCCGAGCACCCTACCCGGGCCATAGAATTTACGAGAACCTCAGGATGAGAATCCCTGGTAAAGAGGGTCTTGCTCATTGAGGACCACAGGCTCAGCCATCTCTGTTCATTGTCTGACTCAGATTCCACTCTTCAACCCGTCATGTACCCCTAGACTGCAGGTTCATGAGGATAGAGCCAGGTCATTCACCCCTTTCCTCCTCGACTCCTCCAGCAGTGCCCCACACACGGGTACTCGGGAAGGTTGGCATGTGCAGGCAAAGGAAACAATGGAAGACAAGAGAAGGTGGTGCCTCTGAGCCATCTTCAGTGCCAGCGAGGCTTCCCTGGCCTGAGGTCAGGCATCCGGGCAGGAGGCCAGCCACATGCCTGAAATCTGCAGGTTGTCTGTGGTTTGATACTGGAGATTGGCTGGGAGGACTGGAATTCAGAACAGCAGAGACAATAGGTAGAGCCTTGGAAGGGAGAAATGGGCCCCTCTTTCCTTGGAGTGGAGGCAGTGAGGTTAGTGTTTTGCCAGTGACTGTGCTTATGTGGAACTCAGGGCCTTTCCCAGCCCCCCGTGGGGCTGAGAGGTGCTATCTCAGCACACGGGTGACACACTCACAGCGCACGTGTGCACGCGGCCGGGACACGCTGATGGTGGTGTTACCCTCGGGTATATCCAGCTCCCCCCGTCCACACTTAGCGGGGCTGACGCTGACCTCTACTGTGTGACCTCTGCTGTTCTTAACCCCTTGTAAGTAGCAGGTACTTTTCCTAGTGTAGCATTTGCCTTTAATTTTATCATTTCTCTCTCCTTCCACTCCTTTCGTTCTTTATCATTGTTCTCTCTGCAGGAGGTTCTGTGCCCTGACCCAAGGAGTGTGACCTTTTCTTCAGAACCCTCTCGGGACACGCCCTCCTAGCATCCCCTAGGAAAGATGCGGCAGCTCAAAGGGAAGCCCAAGAAGGAGACGTCCAAGGACAAGAAGGAGCGGAAGCAGGCCATGCAGGAGGCCCGGCAGCAGATCACCACGGTGGTGCTGCCCACGCTGGCCGTGGTCGTGCTCCTGATTGTGGTGTTCGTGTACGTGGCCACGCGCCCCACCATCACCGAGTGAGCGCCGGAGGAGGGGGAAAGTAGCAGAAACATGGCTTTCATTGTCAGATTTTCCTGATGCTGAGCTCTGAGCAGGAGCGCACCTGTCTTCTCTGCTCTTTGACTTGATTAAAGCTTTTCCACTTTCTTGGGAGGGAATAGGGAGCGTTTTATCAGTCAACGTGCCATACACCTTATGGTCCACTTCATGTGCCTTTCAGACTTCAAAGCCGTGTGTGTGTGTTTCTTTTTCTCTCCTAAGTCCATGTGTAGCTCCCCCTGGTGAGAGGAGGAATCTCGGGATCATGAATGAGTTGGAATCAGTGCTCACCCCATCCCCATTGTCTTGAACATGACTCTTTTCTTACATGTGTCCACAATTTCCAAAGGGACTGTATTTCTTCTCTGTGCTTAATGTGATTTTAAATATGTCGACTCAAAAGTGAAATATTTATTTTTCGAATAAAGGAGATAATAGCCTTAACTACTGGATGTTTATCTGGTTTTGCCAACGGGCAGCCTTGCTCTCCGAAATTGTTGGGAGGTGCTTGTGTGTCCCCGGGGCTCCCTCTCAGGCCAATGTCTCCCTTCCCTCCACACTTCCCCTGAGGCTTTCTCCGTCTCCTCACCCCCAGCTGTGAATCACTTTCAGGAAAATTGTACTTTTTGACTGGATCATTTTAGGATTGAGAGAATTGTGAGAGGGGCAGAAAGGGTGTGTTAATTGGTCTGTTTTAGCAAAATAAGAGTTCTAATTGGATATGACTGCAAGTGCTTTTTGCACCACTTAGCAAATGGCAACGAAGAAGTGGTCCTGCAGGGAAAGGCCAGATTTGGTTCTGTTCCTGCCGAAAGGGTGCAAATTGTTGGCAGTCCAGCTGAATTTCTGATGCAGATTGGCCAAGCCAGCAGGGTGGCTTCACTGTATTCTAAAGACATTGTGAGCCATGTCCTGGTTTCTGATGGAGCAGCCAGCCCCTCTTTGGAAATCAGATTCACGTGACTGTTCTGTGTTTGTTCTCCTGTCATTGCTGATTACAGAGAGATCTGGGGGGAGAGAAGAGCTGTTCTGGTCTCAGAGGCTACGTGATGCGCTCACTGATGGCCAGGCTGTTCCTGAGGACTTGGGGCCGGTCTCTTGGAGTGAATCTTTCAGGAAGACGAAGCAGCTGTTGAAAGGAAGATCTCCAACTTATGCTTGGAGATCCTGGGACTGGCAGGGCTGATAGGGCTCTCGGGCCTCTGCGAGAGTTGGTCTCGGTGGGAGACACCATGCCACCTTACACTCAAGTGCCCGTGGCCCTGGAAAACAATTTACTAAAATATTTCTCAAATGCAGAGGCTGCTCGAATAAAGTTCCTCTTAGATTTTTATTTTCCTCCCCTTTATTTGGTTCTCTTAGGAGCCTCCGTGCTTGTTGGCCTCATTCAGCAACATACACAAAAATAGAATAATACAATATACTCCATGTACCCATTGACCTGCTTCAGCAAACCCACATGGGACCAGTCCTGCTCATCCATCTCTACTGCCTCCCACATCCAGGCACTCTCACATGCACTCCACATTGGATTATTTTGTAGCAAAACAGGAGGTGGGATTTAAACCCAGACAGTCTGGTTTCAGAGTTCATGCTCTTGATCATTAAGATCTATTACCTCTTAATACTGATTTCCCCCAGTCTATAGAAATCTTTCCTGCCCAGGTGTGAGTGAACAGTCCTCACCTGGTAACAGATGATGCGAACAACCTTAGATGCCATCTTTAGACAAACAGGCCTTGACTTCAGCTTTGCCCACTGGGTATCTTATCCTGCTTAGTCCCTCATCCATTGCTCAGGGGGAGAGGAGCCACACCCTCAGCCATCAAGGCGAAATATTGATCCCTGGGCTCCTTAAAATAATATTTGGGTATTCTTTCTTAGGACATGTTGGATATGCTGTGAGAAGAGCATATATTTTGGGAATGGGAAACACGGGTGAGTCCTAACTCAGCCACTTTGCAGCCAGGTCACCTCGGTCAGGTTCCAGACTCTGAGCAGCAGTTGCCCCGCAGCTATCAAGTCAGACTCATTTTATTCTGCAGAGGATGATGGGAAGATACATTGAAGTAGGAAAGGTTATGACATTGTTACTGGTGGAAGTGGGGTTCTTGGGTGCCGCTGGGATAAGAATTTCCAGAGGCCCCACGGGAGGGTGAGGTATTGTAGAAAGCTTTATTTCTGTGGAATTACACCTCTGAGTTGTCCCATTTCCCTTTGTCCTGTCCTAGAAGAAGTGTGGCTGTGGCTTCAGCAGAGCTGGTATCAAAGCCAGTTTCCAGAAGTTCCATTCCATGTTGGAGCACAGGTCCAGTCCAGCATCAGGCTAGCTTAGCGTGTATTTCCCGCTGCAGTCCTTCAGTCCGTTGCATGCGGGGTGCGCAGGGTCACATGACTATGGAAGAAGCATGGGTGACTGCAAGGAATTAGGACCAGAGACCAAGAGAGAGCAAGTGAACTCCTTTGTTTTGGGGATTATGTATTCCCAAGTTTTCATGCGTTGATAGTGGCCCCACCCCCTGTGGCCAACGGTTTGACTGGCAGCAAGCACCTTCCTGAAGTGCCTGACTCACTGCGCGTATGCCCATCTTCCCCTTTGTCCAGTTCCTTCCCCCAGTGACCTGCAGGGAATGAACCTGGGGAGTGTGAAATTGCAGCTTCCTGGCGAAGCTGCCCAAATGATGCGCCTATAACGTCTGGCCCCCCTTTTGCTCCTTTTCTATTATTAATAATTAGCTGATTACAATGGTATCAACATCGTGCCTAGTACATTTTAGGTGCTCAATAAATGGCCATTCCCTTGCTGCTTGTCAGTGTGTTCAGCTCTTAGGACACACATCCAGGCCAGCTTCCCAAGGCTTTACTTGCCAGGCTGACACCACACCACACACTGTGTATAGATTTTTTAGGTGCCTCTGGGCCTTATTTTCACCCACGGTTTTCTTCTTCGTTGTCCATCGGGAGGCCTATGGGTTTTCAGGAGAAGGCATTTACTAGATGGGCTTGGTGAAAGCAGGCTGACATGGACATTTAAAAGTGAAAACAACTTTGATGTGAGCCACCTCCTGGCAGGGACGAAATTCCAATTTACTCTGGACTTACTGGGTGTAGATTAATAATTCTCAGGGTAAATACTACTCCCATGTGGGTGCACTGGCTAGTTTTTTTGAGACATCAGCTTCCAAATTATTCCCAGTTATTCAGTGGCTTCAAGGCAAAACTGAATAATTTACTAGCAGTTTTACAGAAAGTCATGCTGGGGTTCTGCGGTAGGATATGGGGCTTTTGGCTTTCAGAGTCCTCATTACCGAGCCTAACATTTCTTGAAGAGCAAATTCCAAAAGAGGAATCAGGTTAGGAATGGGAATAGAAACCATTGTCATTCATTTAAAAAGTGTCACTTGATGTGCTTTAAAAAATCATGATACCAAGATGCATTTGTGCGTCTGATGATTCTGAAGCCACCAGCTTAATTCCTTCCCTGTCCGTTCAAAGGCGGAGCAGCACATGCCCGTCACTCCTTCCTGCAGCCTTCCTGAGGCAACAGGAAGGAACCTGCAGCCAGACACCTGGAAAGGAGATGGTAACACCTGCCTCAGGGTTGCTAAAAAGATTAAAGAGATAACTGTCCTTCCCTTTTCTCCTAAAGGATCTCACATCATTTACTCACTGGAGGTAGAAAAAGAAGGGAACTCTTGAAATTGTGGCTCCTGGATGTCTTTGTGGAATCTGCCATCATATGCGTGTGTATGTATTTGTATGCAGGTGTGTACACACACACACACACACACACACACACACACACACACACACACACACACACACACACACACACACACACACACACACACACACACACACACACACACACACACACACACACACACACACACACACACACACACACACACACACACACACACACACACACACACACACACACACACACACACACACACATATATATATATATATATATATATATATATATATATATATATATATATATATATATATATATACCTCTACCCTTTATAGCTTTGTATTGAAAATGTCCCACATGGTCTGTCACCTGAAGGTGTTTGCCTTACTTTGAATGCAATTTATTTTTCAGGAACTTTGTCTAATTCCCTTCTCTACAATATATGACTTGCTTAAGCATTAAAAATGAGATACAGAGTCTTTGGATCAGGGGAATATGAGTAGCTTCCTCTCAGCCCTTCCAGAACATATGTACTACCATTGCATAGGGTTTGCCCATCCTCTGGATTCCTGCCCTGCTCTCCCCCATGCTTTAAAGTAATTTTGCCTCACCCAGGCTATCAGGTCGAATTTTTCCTTATGGGTCATTTTGTCCTTCAGTAGCTAGCCTGTCCTCTATTCTGAGTATTTTCTCATTCTGCAAGCATACGTCTCTGACTTTAGTGTATTTTAGTGGGTCATCTGTGTTTTCTCCCTGCCTGCCAGTTCTGTGGAAAGGAGCCAGTCTTTTCAAAAAGCCTGTAATCCCCGGAGCTGTTGGGTGATAGCCTAAGGAATGGGGCACAGTGAGCATTTGGATGCGCAGTCATGCTGTGCTTACGGCGCGCGCTCCTTTGTCGGTCACATCCCTGACGTTAATGAAGGTTGCCTGTCTCGGAACCCTCCTAGGACTGAAACTTTTCTCCAGCCTGTGAATTTTCCTTTTCCATTTGCTACAAGGCACAGCTGGCGACACACTGATCACCTCAGTTCTTTCAGAAAGCATATTAAGCCTTTGGGGATTAGGCCTAACTCCCAAGGCATAACTCGTTTGGATTGGAATAAATTGAAGCCCATTATGAACCTCTTTTGCAAGCCCTTCCACCCTGAAAGCCCTCTACCTGCAGCTGCACTACTAGCTCTGCTGAAGGTTGCCCATTTCTTTTATCCAGATTTGCCAGAGACATTGGAATTCCCTGCCTCCTAGGTTGGGTTTTAAAAGATGTGGCAATATCTATAAAATATATATTTTAAGCAAAAGTGTATTTAAAGGTTGAAAATGTTAAAGATGGAAAAAGATATGGTAGGCAGACTGAACAAAAGCCATGGCAGCGGTTTTAACATTAGCAAAACAATTTTAAGATGAACATGCCATCATGGGCAAAGGATGACATATAACAGTAACACAGTAACAAATGACATTACGGTCATGGATATGTATGTTGCTAACCATATAGCCTCAAAATATACAAAAGATGACTATGGGCAGACTAGAAATAGATGAACAGTTTTAGTTGGAGAGAGACACCTTTCATAAATGGATAGATCCAATAGCCGAGGAGAGCAAAGATTAGAAGGTTTGAATGATAAAATTAACTTGATCTAGAAAATAAGTATAGGTCTTTTTATTTGACAGAATAAACATTTTTTAAGAGCACACATGGAACATTAATAAAAATTGGCTCACATTTTTTAATTTGATGAAAAATATAAACCCACAGATTGAAGAAGTTCAGCAGCTCCAAGCAAGATAAATACAAACCACATCTGGGAACCTCAAGGTCAAATTGCTGAAAATCAAAAATGTAGTGAAGGAAGAAATTGGCCTCAAACTTATCTTCTTTAGCATTTAGCACTTAGAAGAACAATGCTGACAAAATTCTCAGGAGGGGAAAGCCCAGCCCAAGACCTTTTTTGGATTTTTCCTTCGTGTGTTGTTTGTTTAATAAATATTTTTAGTGCAACTGTATACCAGGTAGTGTTTTAAACATTGAAGACACATCAGTGAGCAAAACAGACACATATGCTTGTCTACCTGGTGGGCATTTCAGTGAGGGAATGTGTCAATCAAACTGCCACTTAGGTGTCAATGTCCATTTATAAATATGGAAAAATTAAGAAATATATCTCATGAACATGTTATGAAGAAACTACCAGAAGATAAAGGCTAATCAAGAGATAAGTGCAAAATCTTCAGCAAAAGAATTTGCTAGAAGAGGAAGACAGGATGGACTGGAAATTATGGTTTCAAGAATGCTGTTAACAGAAGTTGGAAGTAAGAGGTGACTTAAATATTCTGATGTCTTGCTCTTCTGTTATCAGGAGTAAAAATTACTTAAAGTTGCTATTATACTTTATAAGGGTAAGTACTGAAGGAATAAATAGAAATAATCAGCTAATTTAGTGGAGGAGAGTATCAAGCAGAAAAAGCATGCTATTATTTTGTCATTGCTTAAATATGGTGCCAGTAGATAGAAGCTAAAATACTAGGGGATTAATAAAGGTAACCATTTAAAGGAGAGACAAAATAAAAACTTTGAAAATGATCGCAACACATACATGAGCAAAGGAAACAAATCATATATTTGAAGTTAGTTTAAAGCATCCATGGAAGTAGGTGTGTAATGTAAAATAGGGCGACAGAAACAAGACCAAGCAGCTGTCATGTCCGTAAATGTACAAATGGCCTGGATACAGTCATTTTGACAAAAAGACTCAAGTTGGATTATAAAGGAAAACCCAAATATATACCATAAAAAAAAGATACATCTTAAAGTGATTCCAGACAGCTGAAAGGAAAAGGATGGGCAAAGGTATATTAGTGATACATGTAGAAAATAGCAATAGCACTAGAGGAGTGCTGAGAGGAAAATTCGTAGCTTTCAATGCTTACATCTGTAAATAGGAAAAAATGAAATTGTTAGGAAAGCAAAAAGGAAGCAGTGTTCACAACCCTGCTATTAAAGATGAAGGGGAGGAAAATGCCTAAAAGAGAAAGGACATATGATGATATGAGCCATGAAAGTGTATAGTTCATGATGAAGATCTAAAAAGTATGAATATGTACAAAAGGATCACATTTTTTAAAAAAAGGAACTACAGGAGTGATAGACAGAAACATACTAGTAAATGGAGACTTTAGTTCATTTTTAGCCCATGACAAAGCCAGTGGATAAAAGATAAATAGAAGACCCGAACAGCATCATAAAAGAGATCTGACTCATATAGATCAAATTATGTCCCTAAAAACAGGCTGTTTTTAGCAAGTTCCAATATTCACAAAAATTATTTACTGATTTAATGTTTGTTTACTTCCTCTAAATCATGAGCTTTGTGAGATGAGAAGGGACCTCGTCTGTTTTGTGAACCCCGTTTCCCCAGGAACTAACAGAGGCGACCAATAAATATTTTTGAATAAGTGAAAGAACACATTCATAAAAGAAATATACAAACGACCAGCAAGCCCATGGGTGGGGGGGAGGGGGGAGCATGAGTTTATAAACAAAGGTATTTCTGGTTCAAATAGTAATAGAATACCATTTTCCCTATCAGATTGGCAAAATTTTAAAACACTTGCTCTAAATCCTTGGCTTATATATATAAATGCATACTTACACAATGTGTCAACTCTGCAAAACGTCAGGCAGCACAGATAACATGAATAGTGCTTCCCAGTTTCTGATCTCATGCACATATCCAAGGTGAGCCATGATCTTCAGGAAGTGTATGTACTACTTGTGTATGTCACATCCCAATGTTCCCTCTATTTCAGTGGCTGGCATGGCCCCAGGCAGAATGGCATATCGACCTAATAAAGCCACAGCGGAGGCTGACACACTCCTGAATGCCCCCCAGGAGCTGTCTGCTTAGCTGCTCTTGCCCCTGCTGAGAGCCTGCCCCCCTCGGCAGCTCTCAGTGGAGTATCTCCCCCAGCGTGGCAGTTATAAATTTGCTACACAGGACTCAAAGTACATTTTTCACATAGCAATGAAGGTGTGTATTTTATGGTCAGATTTCCAGACTACATAATTTTAGAACCTTGGAGTCAGCCTGTTGAAGTACTGGTTCAATCTCCTGCCTCTTCCTGGAGCACCCTGATAGATTCTGATTCAGTTTCTAGGATTAGGAGAGCCTACAACTGGCTAAGATGGACCCTAAGTGCTGGTATGAACAGAACAGAACAGAAAGCAGGAGAAGATTCCACATCCAAATAAGGATCTCTTAACTGGACTTCAAGTTAGGCTCGGGATTTGACCCCCTGCCCTCTAGTCTAACCACCTGCAGTGATAATAAGAACTAACCTCAGCTACATCCAGATTAAAACTTGAGTCCATGTGCATGAAGTAACCATGGCATTGGGGGGGGGGGGGTATGCCATCCTAGCTCTTCACTGGATAAGAGTGATGGCAAGCCCAGATGTCACGTTAAAACCTTGACATTAGTTCCTTATGTGTTAGACTATGATTATTTGAATGAAGACCTCTGATTAGTGATGGCGACATGAACGCATGCTCCCTCCTGGTGATAAAACAATAATAGTAAAGGAAAAGGAACTAAGTTTCCAGGAGGAAGAGAAAGTGAGCATAGGTAAGAGCAACAACAGAGGTGAAAGCAAGTGGATGCGTGGTGACTGGCTGAGCAGATCCGAGAATGCTGAATTATAAGCTAGCAGTGCAGCACCTAAGAATCAACCCAACTTTGCCTGCAAATCCCCATAAAGCTCAGGCATTGGTATAACCAGGTTCTTCTGGAAGAAGCTGTGAAGGTGGAGCTGGAAAAAAGGAGATTGGTTGATAGTCTAAAAGAAGAACCCAGACTTTCCCCCAACGCTGGCAGAAGGCAGGTGATTCCTAGAAGGTGTCTTGGCTGAGAGCACCAGGTATAGTTGGAGGAAGAGGTCTTGTGCTAAAAATATGGGGCTGAGATCCCAGCCTTTTTCCATACCTAGCCCCTGAAGGATTATACCCTTCAGATAGAAAGTAAAACATCTTCTCCAGGTAGCTTAACAGACCCAGGAGAATGTACCTGAAGACACTAACATGGTGGGCTCCCCAAAGAAACCACCTATTTGGATTAGCCTTCAAGTAAAGACCTGGGACAGTGAAACTCTGGGAAGCCTCACCCATGGGCACAGAGCTGTTTAGTGCCCGCCCAAATACCATCAGCCAAGGATCTTAATACATTTTTTTAAAAACAGGCCAAAATAAAGAAATAGTTAAAAAGCAATGCAAAGGAAACAGAGACTATCCTGAATGACTGAATAATTGTATTGAATCAATGTAGATTTTCTAATATGAATGTTTTAAATATGGTTAAAAGTTTCTCTGTGCTGCACAGTGGACAAAACTGAGATTGTAAATGGAAATCCTGAGAAAGTTAAAATCAGTCTATACAATTCAAACAGAAACCTGTTCAAGAAACAATCATTCATGTGACCCACAGTGGAGTTGATTGAAACAAACACCCACTTCTAGGATGCAGGAAGGTGAGATCCGCTCGCAGCTGGGAAGATGCGCTCACGATGCTGATACGGAAGCAACGAGAGAGGATGGCGAGGATTCCAAAGCCAGAGGAGGAGACACCCTCAGTGCTCTCACCCCCTTCATGTTAGGATTGGGAATGGCCATGTACCCTCTAGAAAATCACTGCATTACTGTAGGAACTAATGTCTGAAAACACATATTAAGACCCCTTATTGTGCTTAAGCCTCTGTAAAATTTTAACTTCTAAAACACCGTTGAATGAACTTAGTGTTTTTTGGTGTTTGCATTAGACTATAAAAGTACAACCTGTGGGTCAAATCCAGCCTAGTTCCTGTTTTAAAACAGATGGAGAGCTAAGAAAAGTTATTTTTTAAAATTAAACTTTAAATATATATATATATATATCTTTATTGATTTCAGAGAGAAGAAGGGAGAGGGAAAGAGAGAGAGAAACATCAATGATGAGGGTCATTGATCACCTGCCTCCTGCATGTCCCCCACTGGGGATCGAGCCCGCAACCCGGGCATGTGCCCTGACCAGGAATGGAACCTCGATCTCCTGGATCCTAGGTCGATCCTTAACTGCTGAGCCACGCCCAGCTGGGCAAACTTTTTTGAGATAATGGTAGATTCAAATACAGTCATAAGAAGTCATGTAGAGAGATCCTGTGATCCTTGACCTAGTTCCCCCAATATTAACTTCTTCAAACCTGTAGTACAGCATCATAGGACAACCAGGATATTGGCAAGGGCACAAAGTATAGAACAAGTCACCACAAGGAAGCTCCTTTTCCCTTTTATAGCTACACCCACTTTCCTCTTGCACCCACTCCCTCCTTGTCGATGGCAACCACTAATCTGCTGTCCATTCCTATAGTTTTGTCATTTTAAGAATGTGATATAACAAAATGTAATCATTTGAGCTTAACTTTGTTCATTCAGCATAATTCTCAAGAGAGTCCCCTAAGTTTTGTATGAATTAATTGGTTTCTTTATTGCCGAATAGTATTCCTTAATAGGATATACTGCTTTTTTTTTTTTAACCTGTTGAGGGACATATGTTTTGTTTCCAGTTTGGGTCCTCTATGAATAAAGCTGCTATGAACATTCACATATAGGTTTTGTGTGTGCGGACGCGTCCTCATTTCCCTGGGATAAATGCCAAGTGCAATTTCCAGGCCACGTGGTAGCGGCCAGACTTTTCCAGAGCAGGGGTACCACTTTCCTTTCCTACCAGCGCTGTGATCCAGGTTCCCTGTGTTCCTGTGACAGCATTCTGTGTTGTTACTATTTTTAATTTTTAGCTGTTCTGATGGATGTGTAGTGATATCTTATCGCAGTTTTAATTTGCATTTCCCTAATGGCTAATAATGTTGAACATCTTTTATGCGTTTATCTGCAACCTGTATATAATCTTCAGTGAAATGTGTCCTCGTGTCTTTTACCCATATTCTAATTGGAATATTTATTTTTTGCTGCTGTGTTTTGAGAGATTTTTATACATTCTAGATACTAGTTCTTTTTCGGATATATAGTTTGCAAATATTTTCTTCCAGTATCTTGTATCATTCTGCTAACAGGGTGCTTAGCAGGACAAAAGTTTTCAGTTTTGATGACTTCCAATTTATCCAATTTTCCTTTTATGAATTCTGCTGCTCCTTGATGTCTAAGAACGCTTTGCCTAGCCCTTGGTTCTATAGCTTTTCGCCTATGTTTTTGTCCTAAAAATTTTATAGTTTTACATTTGAGCCCATGACCTACTTTTGTATAATTGATTTTATAAAGAAAGTTAATTTTTCTGTAAAGTATGTGTTTCATGAAGAGGCCTGGTAGTAGGCCCCAAATTCTGAAGGAGCAGAGAGGTCAAAGAACGAAGCAAAGTCCAGCTTGTCGCTTTAAGGAGCTTGGTCAGGGAACTTACTCGCAGAGACGCGTCCTGGGCAGCCACGGGATAAAACGGACGGACGCCCATACCATCCCCAGCCCCCCAAGACCGCCTGTGTACATCCCCCAAAGAAACGGACCTACCCGCTCCTAGAGGGATGCAGGGTGACCAAGGGGAACAAGGGGACAAGCCCCCGGGGCCTGCTGGAAAGGGGAGGGCGTCAGGGGCTCAGTGGGTTAGTTTTAAATGGAGTCAGCTTCTGTACATGGATCAGGTCTGTCTGCACAGTAGGATGCTTGTATGCCTTATGTCTTACCTGCTTTTCCTATAAAGTCGTAAAATCGGGTAGGTTGAATCCTTTTTCGTCTTTTTCAAAATTGTTTTAGCTATTATAGTTCCTTTGCCTTTCCATATACACTTTAAAATAATCTTGTTTATGTGTACCAAGAAATTTTGCTGAAGTTTTGATAGGGATGGTTTAAAACCTATATATCGATTTTTGGGAGGACTGAGATCTATAATCTGTTGAATCTTCCAATCCATGGTATATCTCTCATTTATTTAAATTTTCTTTGATTTCTTTCATTGGTGTTTTAACATACAACTCTGCACGTTTTGTTAGACTTACACCGAGGTATTTAACTTAGTTGAATAATTGTAAATGGTACTGTAGTTTCAAGTTCAGTGTCTGTGTGTTCATGGCTGGTATAGGGCAATACAATTGGTTTTGTATGTTTATCTTGTGTCCTGGCAGCTGGCCACGCTCATTCATTCTGGGAGGCCCTGTACCGCGCTGAGTGAAAGCGGTGGGATGGACATCCTCTCCTTGTTTCTGAACTTAGGGGGAAAGCATTGTTTTTCACCACTGATTAAAGTGTTACCCAGCCCTGGTCGGCATGGCTCAGTTGGTTGAAGTGTTGTTCCTTAAACCAAAAGGTCTTGGGTTCGATTCCTGGTCAGGGGACATACCCAGATTGCAGGATCAATCCCCGGTTAGGGCACGTATGGGAGGCAACTGGTGTCTGTCTCTCTGTCTGTCTCTCCCTTCTTCTTTCTCTAAAATCAATAAACATATTCTCATGTGAGGATTAAACAAAAACAAAAGAAAGAAAAAAATGTTACCCATAGTTTTTTTTTGGAAAATGTTCTTTATCAAATTGAGGAAATTTCCTTCTATTATATTTTTCTGAGAGTTTTTAAGTAATGAAAAGGTGTTCAATTTTGTCAAATGATTTTTCTTCTATCATCAGGTGATTTTCTTCTTTAGCCTTCTTATGTCTTTAGGTGCATTACACTGATTGATTTTGGAATATTGAGATAGTCTTGTGTCTGCAATAAACTTTACTTAATCATGGTGTATAATTCTTTTCATATATTACTGAATTCATTTGTTAATATTTTGTTAAGGATTTTTACATCTGTGTTCATGAGGGATACTGGTCTGCATTTTTTTTGGTATTGTCTCTGTCTAGTTTTGGTATCATGGTAATTCAGCTTCATGAAATGAATTGAGAAGTCTTCTATTTTTTTGGAAGAGATTGTATATAATTTATGTTAATTCTTATTTAAACATTTGTTAAAATTTTCTAGTGAAACCATCTGGGCCTGGAGATTTCTCTTTTGGTAGTTTTTAATTTATGAGTTCAGTTTCCTCAATAGTTTTAGGGCTTTCTAAGTGATCTATTTGATACTGAGTGGGTGTGGTAATTTGTGTTTTTCAAGGACTTGGTTCATTTCAACTATGTTGTCAAATATTTGTGTTCACAGCACTCATCATAGTGTTGTTCATAGCATTCCCTTATTTTCATTTTGATTTTTTGATTTCTGCAGGTTCTGCAGTGATATCCCCTATTTCCTTCCTTATATTGGTAATTTGTGTCATTTTTTTTTCTTTGTCAGTCTTGCTAGAGATTTGTCAATTTTATTGATTTTTTTTCAAAGAATCAGCTCTTTGTTTTATTGATTTTCTTTATTGTTTTTCTGCTTTCAATCTCATTAGTTTATGCTTTTTTTCTTCTCTCATGCTTTGGAGTTATTTTGCTCTTTTTTTCTAGATGCTTGAGAGTGGAGCTTAGATGATTGATTTGAGATTTTTATATTTTTTAATGTATGCACTTAGTGCCGTTTATAAAGTTCCCTCTTGTCATTGTTTTAGCTATTTTCCATAGACTTTTATATGCTATATTTTAATTTTCATACAGTTCAGTATATTTTTAAATTTCCCTTGAGACTTCCTCTTTGGCTCATTTATTATTTAGAATGTTGTTTAGTTTCCAAGCGTTTGGAGATTTTTCTGTTATTGATTTCAAGTTCCTTCTTTTTCTATTTTTGATTTTCAGTTTCTTTCTGTTATTAATACCTAATTGTTTCAATTGTAGGGATAGAGTTTACTCTGTGATTTTTCATTTCTTTTAAATTTGCTGAGATATGTTTGAATACCCAGGGTATGCTATATCTTGGCATGTGTTCTGAGGGCACTTGAAAAGAATATATATTCTGCTTTTGTTGGGTGGAGTAATCTATACATGTTGATAAAATTTTGTTGATTGATGGTATTATTGATTTTTTTCTATATTCTTGCTGATTTCTGTCTAGTTCAACCAATTGATGAGAGAAGGGGTGTTGAAGTTTGTTCTATTTTCTTTATATATTCTGCAGCTCTGTTTTTTGGTGTATACACACTTAGGATTGCTTTCTCTTCTTGGTGGATTGACCCTTTTATCATTATATTATGTCCCTCCCTCTTACTGGTAATTTTCTTTGCTCTGAAGTCTACTTTATGTGATAACATAGCCACTCCTGCTTTCCTTTCTTAATGCTTGCATGATATAACTTTTCAGCCTGATAAGTTATATCAGGCTGCATGATATATTTACTTTCAGCCTGCCTATAGCATTATATTTGAAATGAGTTTCTTGCAGACAGCATATAATTGGGTGATGTTTTTTAATCCATTCTGCCATTCTCTGTTTTTAAATAATTGGTATATTCAGACCATTTATATTTAAAATAATTATTGATATATCAGGGCTTAAGTCTGGCATTTTATTTATTTTTATCCTTTTTGTTTTTAATTTTTCTGTTTAAATTTTCCTGCCTTCCTCTTAGTTACTTGAACATTTGTAAAGAATCCTATTTTGATTTATGTATAACATTTTGACTATTTTTTGTATAGCTTCTTTTATTGGTTGTTCTAGGTTACATTATATATACATAACTATCACATCTTCTAGTGTCATTTTACCAGTTCCAGAGAGGTGCAGTAGCCTTACCTCCTTACTGTCCCTCTACCCTGCCCTGTTTATAACATAATTATAATTTAAAATTATAACATAATTATAAATTAAATATTAATTCTACAGACACTTAGAATCACATGATAAAGTGTAATAATTTTTCTTTAACCACCAAACATAATTTAGAAAACAAGAAGAAAAAGTCTACTGTATTTAACCATGTTTTTATTCTTTGTTGTGTTTTTATTTCTCCTGATATTCCAAGATTCCTTTTATTTATTAATTTTGTTTAAAGAACTCTTTAGCAATTCTTTTAGGGTAGACCTAATGGTGACAAATTCTCTTAGTTTTCTTTCATCTGAGAATGTCTTGACTTCCCTCTTCATTCCTGAAGGATATTTTCATTGTGTATAAATTCTGGATTATGATTTTTTTCTTTCAGCACTTGAACATATTGTGCCATATACTTCTGGTCTCCATGGTTTCTGATGAGAAATCTGCTTTAATTAAAATTGTTTTCTCTCTCTAGGTAAGGTGTTGTTTCTCTCTTGCAATTTCTAAGATTGTTTTTTTGTTTTAAGTTTTTAGAAGTTTGACTGTAATATATCATAATGTGAATTTCCTTAGGTTTATGCTATTTAGAATTTGCTTAGCTTCTTGGGAAGTTTTCAGGCATTATTTCTTTGGGTACTTTTTTACCCCTTTCTTTCCTCTTCTTCCAGGACTCCAATGACACAATTGTTAGGTACTTTATTATAATTTCATACATTCCTGAGATTCTGTTGACCCCCCCCCCCAATTCTTTTTTTTCTTTTCTTTTTTCTTTTTTTAAATATATCTTTATTGATTTCAGAGAGAGGAAATGAGAGGGAGGGAGAGAGAGACAGAAACATCAATGATGAGAGAGTCATTGATCGGCTGCAGCCCGCAACCCGGGCATGTGCCCTGACGGGGAATTGAACCCCAATCGCCTGGATCCCAGGTCGACGCTCAACCGCTGAGCCACACCTGGCAGGGCCCTGCCCTCCAATTCTGTTGTCTCTTGGTTGTTCAGATTCGGCAGTTTCTGTTCACCGATCGTTTTCTCCGTCCCCTCTAGTCTATCGTTGAGCCTACCCACTGGGTTTTTATTTGATATTACAGCGTTTAGCTCTAAGATTTCCATTTGGTTTTGTCTTCTGTTTCTTTGCGGAAAGTTTCCTGCAGAGTCATTGTTCCAGGCGTGTTTCTGTTGCTTGCTGAGTCACTTTCTGACGGCTGCTTTCAGTCTTTGTCAGGCAGCGCTAACCTCTGTGGCATCTTGGTGGTGTCCTCTCTCGGTCGTCCTCTCCCATTCCACCTCAGACCTTCTGTGTGCTCGGTATGAGATGGGAGTTTTGATTGAAACCTGGATATCTGGGCATCAGGTGACGAGACTCTGGATCTTCCTTAAACTCCGTGTTTTAACAGGCCTCGTCTGACAAAGTCCCAGCAGGGAAGCGGGGCGTTACTGCCAGGTAGCGGTGCAAGCCGAGCTTCTCCACTTAGCCCCCGGTGACGCCCGAGGAGGGGCGCCTCCTTCCTGGTGGGCTGGGGGGGAGCTCCAGCTCCCGCAGCCTTTGGTGATGTCACCCTGGCTGGGAGGGCCGGGGGCGCCTCACTGCTGCGTCCTGCCTGGACTCCAGTGACACCGTGACTCGTGGGGAGAGGGTGACCTCGTTCCGCTGAGGTGAACAGCTGACTCTCCGGCGGGCCTTGCTGACCCCGCGGGGAGAGGGGCAGGGCTGCCTCGACGTTGCCTCTGGGGGCTCCACGCATCTCTCCGCGGCTGGTGCTGCCAGTGAGGCCTCGTTGTCTGCGGCCGGGGGGCTCTGCTGCTCTGCTCGGCCTCTGCTGGGGAGTTTGCGGTGAGGGTGGAAATCCAGGCTGGTGTGGGCGGGGGACACAGTTTTTTTCTGTGGTATTTGGCTGAATTAGAGTTGTTATTGTCTAAAAGTATTTTGTCTTGGTTTGCTGCCTCTTTCCTTGTTGTTGTTTTTTTTATGTAAAAAGATCAGGCTTTGCTGGGCTTTTTTGTTTGCGCCCGTGGCTGTTTCAAGGTCGTCAGCTTTTTCAACTTCAAGTCTGGGACATATGAGTGTATTAGTTTGCCTGGGCCTTGTAACAAAATGTTACAAACTGTGTGGCGTGAACAACAGACCCAGAGTTCGCGGTGCCTTGTGTATCTAGCATAGTGGCTTCAATGGAATAAATGCATTCCTCCAAAATGCAGCTATATGTTTGGCTATTAAATCCTATATTTTCTTAAGTGCTTGTATCTTAATATGAAAAATAGTGACTGAATTATGTGTTTATTTTCCAAGCTCTGAGACTGCTCTTGACTCATGTTTGTTTTTTTAAACCACTGTATTGCGAATGATTGACATATAAAAGGCTGTCCATATTTATGTATACAACTTGATGAATTTGGACATTAATGAAACTAGCACCACAATCTATGCCATGAACATATCCCTTACCTCCAAAAGTTTCCTCCCTCCCTCTATTATTTTTATTGATAGTTATTTCAGAGCTTTGTGTGTGTGTGTGTGTATTTGTGTATGGATGTGTGTATATATATATACACACATATATGTATATTTGTTCTCCCAAAAATTCTTGGGTGTAACTCTTATTAATAGAAACCCTTGGTTATAAATTAAACTATGTATGTAGCAGACTTTATGTTTGAAGCTGAAGAAGTGTTTTAGTTTGGTTACTTATAATTTTAGTCATCAAAATCATTTGAGAATGACTATCAATTTGTCTTAGCCAAGAGATATGTTTGCGATCGAAAACGGTTTTAGCTCACACTACTTACTTTTGGAAGATTTTCCTCAAGCTGATGAAAATGAGAAATTTCAAAGCTGCAATATTCTTGCTTTCAGAAACAGAAAAACAAAAGAAATTTTACCAAATGGGAAGAATGTTAGCTCAGTTATTTTCTGTTTTATCATTTTAGTGTGTAAAATTTTCGCATGATGAGAGATCTGCTGTGCACAACTCAAGTGCAATGTGAAGGCTACTAAGCATGGGCCCTTTGGCCTCATTTTATATAATAATTTTTTAGGCAGTTCACCATACCTGATAAAAGACATATTGATCAGAAAACTTAAAAGCCTAATTCTTATTTTGTGTGAAGCACACAAAGCCAAATAAATTTTATCTCTGATGGGTTCATCCTGTTTGGGAAGCAACCGTATCATTTCGTTGTGAGTAAAAAACATTTCGGAGATCACACATCAGGCTCTTATCAGGCAGAGGTCTGGGTTATCAGCTGTCAGCTGCCAACGTCCAAACAAGTCTGTTCCATTCTAACGGCTTAGGTCCTTGGGCATTTGGGTTTTCCCCTCCTTGGCAGGCAAGAAAGCGTGCCAATTTAAATTAAGTGCAGCCACTGCTGTTAGGTGCCTTCCCAAGAGGGTTTGCCTGTGAACACCGTGCTGAGTTTGAAGGGAGAGACTCTTCATGGGGCTGTAAAGGAAGGAGAACCCTGGTCCGTGGGCAGCCTCCCTGCTCCCAGCAGCTCGGGCTCCAGGGCGGCACAGGCCTTTGAGGGGGAAAAACTTGGATGGACTGGGGCATACAAAAGAGGGTTGTTTTGAGTGGTGACTCTCGGGGGTGGTGGTGGTGGTGAGGGGTCACTTTAAAAAGCTGTTTAGAGGCAGTGTGGCCTAATGTGAGGAGCGTGGACTTTGGAGCCCCACAGATTGGCCATTTCCCACATATCTGACTTTGAGATGAATCACTCAGTCTTTTAGGTTTCAAATTGGGCTTAATTCTTACTTTGAAGGATTATTATAAATATTACATTGAATTTAAAATTCTCAAGTCGCCAAAACTAAGGAAGAAATAGAAAATATGAATAGGCCTATAACAAGGAAAGACACTGAATTAATAATTAAAAATTGCCATGAACAAAAGCCTAGGTCCAGATAGTGTCGCTGGTGATTTCCACCAGACATTTGAAGGAATGATGTTAGTTCTTTAAAAAATCTTTCAGAAAATAAAGGAGTAGCGGAAACTTCCCAGTTCATTCTGTGAGGCGACTAGTAACCCTAATGTCAAAGCCATACAAAAGCATGATAAGAAAATGACAGACCTCTGTCCTTCAGAAATATGGACACAAAAATCTTCAACAAAATACAAGGAAACCTATGGTGTCATTTGGGTACAGACTTACCAGGGGGATCACTTTGTAAGTTATGTAAATGTCTAACCACTGTGCTGTATGCTTGAAACTGATATAATACTGAATGTCAGCTGTAATTAAAAATAAAAATTTTTAAAATTAAAAGTAAAGAATATAGTGCATCTCTTATAAATAGCAAAAAACAAAGTAGTAAACCGAACCCAGCAACATATAAAAAGAATTGTACATCATGATCAAGTAGGATTTATCCCAAGAATGTGGGATCAGTTTATATAAAAAACAATGTCATATACTACAAAGGACAAAGGCCACATGATCATCTTAACAGATGCAGAAAGAGGGTTAGACAAAAGTCTAACACCCGATCATCAACGCTCTCAACAAACCAGGCATTGCAGACGGGAACTTCCTCAATCTGGTAAAAAGCATCTACGAAAAACCTGCAGCTAACATCTTACTTAATGGGGAAAGACTGAAACCTTTCCCTTAAGATCAGAAACATGGTTGCTGTCACTACTTCAATTTAACATTGTATTGGAGTTAACTAGTGCAATGAGGTAAGAAAAAGAAATAAGATGAACCCGGAGTGGAAAGGAAGAAGTCGAAGCTGTCGTTATTTAAAGATAACGTGACTCTATATGTAGAAAATTTTAAGAAACACACACTAGTAGCATCAATGAGCTTGACAAGGTCACAGAATACAAGAACAATATACAAAAATCAATTGAATTTCTATATATTAGGAATGAATAATACAATAATGAGATTAGGAAAGCAATTTCATGCCTAATAGCATCAGATAGGATAAAATACTTAGGAATAAATTTAGCAAAATAACTGCAAGACTTGCACATTGGAAGCTGTACAGCATCTCTAACAAGAAACTAAAGAAGATTCAAATAAATGGAGGGGATTTTACATTCACCAATTCATTGGAAGACTCAATATTGTTAAGATGGTAATTCTTCCAAAATTGAGGTTCAATTAGGAGAGAACTGCCATTTTAATTCCTATCAAATCCCAGCAGGTTTTTCTTTTTTTGTGTGTGTGGGGTTTTTTTGGGCAAAAATTGAGATGCTGACAAGCTAATCCTAAAACTTATGTGGAACTACAAAGGGCCCCCAAGTAGCCAAAACAATCTTGTACATTGGGGGAGTTACACTTCCCAATATCAAAACTTGCTGAAAAGCTATAGTAATTAAGACTCTGGGGTACTGGCATAAGGATAGACATACAAATCAATGGAACAGAATTAAGAGTCCAGAAATAAACCCTTATATTCATGGTCAATTGATTTTTTTAACAAAAGTACCAAGACAGTTCTGTAGGGAAAGAATAGTCTTTTCAAGAAATGGTCCTGTGACCATGGCATATCCACATGTAAAGCTGAATCTAGATTTGTGTTTTGTGCAAAAAGCTTAACTCAAAAATGGATCAACCTGATGTAAAACCTAAAACTATAAAACTTTCAGATGAAAATATAGGAGAAAATATTTGTGACCTTGACTCAGGGAAAAAATTCTTACATATTATGCCAAAAGCATGATCCATAAAATTAAAAAAAAAATGAATTCTACTATAGCAAAATTAAAATTGTATGGCTTCAAAAGATACTATTAAGAAAATGGAAGATAAGCCACAGACTGGGAGAAAACATATGCAAATCATACACCTGATAAAGGACTTACTTCAAAATGTTTAAAGAATTCTTTTAACTTAATAAAGAAGAAAAATTATTATAAAATGGGCTAAAGATTTGAATACACATTTCACCAAAAAAGCTATGTGAATGGTCAGTAAGCATGCAGAAGGATGCTCAACATTAGTCATTAGAGAAATGCAAACTAAAACCAGGATGAAATACCACTTCGTCCACACTGAAATGTTATAATAAAAAAGATAACAATAATAAGTGTGGGAGAGGATATGGGGAAATGAGAACACTTATACTTTTCTGGTGAGAATGTAAATGGTGCAGCTACTTAGGAATATAGTTTGGCAGTTTCTTTTAAAAGTTAAACATAAATTTACCATGTGACTCAGAAATTCTACTCCTAGGAATCTACTGGCAGAAGTAAAACATCCACACACAGACTTGAATGTGAATGTTCATGACAACTTTATTCATAATAGCTGCCAGACTGGAAACAAATGTCCATCAGCTGATGAAATGGCTACAGTGTCCTTTACTCATACAGCAGAATACTATTCAGCCATAAAAAGAACTATTTATACATGCTATAACGTGAACCACAAAACATATTAAATGAAAGAAGCCAGATGCAAAACCCCACATATTCTAGAACTCCATTTATATGAAACATCCAGTTAAATCACAGAGACAGAAAGTAGTTTAGCAGCTGCCTGGGGTTGGCATGGGAACAGGGAGTGACTGCAAGTGGGCACGAGGGGTCTTTTTGGGTGATGGAAATGTTCCAACGTTGAGTTGTGGCAGCGGTTGCACAATTTAGTAAATTTAGTAAAAATTATTGACGTAAACCCTTGAAATGGGTGAATTTTATGCTATGTCAGTATTTCTTAATAAAAGTGTTAATGATTAAACAAGTTTAATTTATATTACAGTGACTGGCACGTGGTCCTCAATAAATGATCGTGTTATTCTTTCAGGATGTGTTTCATCTTCTGAGCTCAGACCTGACGCCCCAGAGGGCAGGGATGGCACGAAACGCTGACAGCTGACACTTACCAAGCAGTCACCGTGTCCCAGACACCGTGCAAGTGCTCTGTGGGCATTACCTGCTCTAATCCGTACAACAGTCCTCTGACACTGGTCGTGTTATGATGCTTGTTCTACGGATAAGGAAATGGGACCTTTGTGAAGGTCGTGGGGCCGAGGCCTGGAGAACCCTTCGCCTCCAACTGATCTAACCTGTTCTAATGTATTGAGAACCATTAAGACCTAAGAGTTTCTAGTCTGGCCATGGGCCAGCTTGGTGGCTCTGAGCATCTCTTCATCCTGTGCTTGGCCCTGCTGAATCTTTCCCTGTTTGAAACCTTGCTGTTGGAGATTACTTGGCAGTTCAGCTTCGTGATGAGATTGTTGGTCACCGTAACAGTAGTTATCTGCCTAACGCAGACTCATGTTCATCCTGTTACAAGACTGTGACCTCTCTTGCCCCGTGTTGGGGAATGGTATGTGCGCCGTTTCTGCACACTGCCTGGTTGACTTCTGTGACTTGGGCCAAAGTTTCTGCCTGACCTCTGCCCTGGGAGGTCCCTGCAGGTCATGAAAACTTTCCCCCAGGCTTTTCCCTCAGCCGGGACTCAGGAGTCCCATGGTCCATTCATCATTATCTTTGGGCCACAGTGCAGCCTCACTGTAGGAGGAAAGAGTTGGGAATGTTTTATCGCTTAGGATTTAGCTCCCGGTGACTCTCTAGTCTGTGGGGTTCGAAGGGTTGGGCAGAGTTTCAGTTGCTAGTTGGGCTTGGGCCCAAATCCCTATCACACTTCCATGGCATTGCTCTAGCCCTGGGGTTCTCATGGTTTCATTGGCTCTAACCATTACGCACATAGCTAATGTTCTATTTTAGATTCCTACTAGACATTAGTTGAAACATATAAAAGGAGTGTGTAGATACCCAGAGGGTCCTATGTGAGGTCAGGCATGAGTGAAAACCTCCCCCATACCCACCAGCATTCAGACAAATTCAGAGTTTGTGCACTTTTCTGCAGCTGACCATTTGACACTTCTAGTATTTTGTCATAGTACCCTAGACGACCTCAAGCTTCTTGTACTCTTTGCCTTTGCTAAAGGCCTCCCCCATGTCTGGATTCAGTCCACTCACCAATCACTACTTATCCAATAGCTCCCATGACCAGGACCTGGGCTAGGTGCTCAGGGGAGGCAAAGACGCCTAAGAACACTTAATTTACATTAATTGGGGAGGCGCTAACTCCACATCATTGTTAAAACTGCAATTGCGTCTAGACTGCTGGGGTCAGATTAATCACAGTTGAGGTGTAGCTGGGACCTAGAAAAACTCATCTCCAGGGCAGGGCTCTCTAATTAGGCACGGAAGCTGCTAGCTCTGATTGCTGTCCCAGAGGGGGAGGAGACAGCCAGGGGCTGGGGTGGGCTGAGTGTCGGGACGATGGTAAGGGGGCTCTAAGATCCACTTAGCCAGAGCAGCTCTGTTGACAGGTAATAAGACTTATCTATCATTTTAACTGAAATTTGGGTTTATCTGTGATTTTCCAGCAGCCCTCCCTCCCCCAAATTTGCTTAATTCTCAACCAGTTAATATGCTCCTAGATAACTGAGAAGTAAAAGTATATATATAAGCCATTATGGGGCAAAGATTAACTCATGGCACACTTTCTCTTTGAATTGGCTTCCAGTGTTCACTGGCCTTACTGGGCATTCTCCTGTTCCCCTCCTCCGACTCCTTCCATCACGTTTTAGCTAAGTCATGTGCTAAATTGGCTGCTGTAATATGATGGAGGTTATGTGACATGGGTTTTGTGGGAAAATGAATTCTGTGCGGGTAACAGAGCAAATCGGCTTCGCCTTCAATCCCTCTCACTCCGGCATCTGGGGCACCGGCTCCGTGGAGTCCCTCTGGTCTGTGGAGGGCAGGAGAGGGGCGAGGAGGGCGATGGGGAGCGCATGGGCCTCGCCCCTCCTCTCCTCCTCGCAGCATTCAACAAGAGCTGCTTAATTTTTATCTTGATTATATGTTGGGCTTCAGCATAGGATTTCTTTTGAACACCAAATCCTGTTGTTAAGCAAAAATATTGAAAGTCGCTGCTGTAAGAAAGCTGGTATTAAGTGGAATCTAGTGACTTAAAAGAGGTCTGCTTATGGACTTGAAATAATCCAGAGGAGCAAATGCACTGTCCGTCTTGGACATCCTCTAGGTTCATGCTCTCTCGACTCAGCTAAGTCCTAAGAACATTGTAGCCCAGATCTTTATTTCACCACCCAGCTTTCAGTCTTGTCTTAATCCTGAGCATAGTGAAGTGGCATTCAGATTGAGGGGGTTATAAAGATATGCATAAAGTTTTGCATTGTTTATGTTTGCATTAGGGATGCAAAAGTTTTAGACTTTGTCTATGGAATACCCTTTCCCTAAACATGCTTTTTCTTCCTATCTTAAGATTATTTTCTTTTCTTTATGTCCAGGCTAGAAATTACTAAATAATTGAAAAGTACTGTGATTTTTATTATTTTTCTCAGGCGGGGCTCTTTTGAGCACACTAAAGGCTTTGTGCTCCTCTAATGTTCTGTCATGAAACAGGGCTTCTGTAGGCACAGCCTTGTTTGCCATCTGCTTGCTAGTAACAGCTGGAGCCAGGTGTTAGGAGCCAGGCATTTCTGCCTCCCTTGCTTACCACGATTCTAGGAAGTTTCATAACAGCTTGATTTCCAGGAATAAGGACACTAGCCTTGCAGACTTCACAGGCTTGTTTTGAGTTGAAATGAATAATGCTACGTGAAGGCTTTTTGCAGAGATCAAGAGCCATACAAATCCACATGGTTGAGTCCCTTAAAGTGATCAGGGCTCTGCAGTTTTCACACAACAAAGACACTTGTTATCTAAAGGCATCTTGACTTATTTTTCAGTACATTGAGGTTTACTTTTTTTCAAGAGAAAAAGAAACTATAAAAGCTATGGGACTTACTTTGAGTAACTACACAGGGATTTTTTCTGTAACCTTTATATAAGTGTCATTTTTAAAGAAAGAATAATGGATTATCAGGCGTGTATATTTGTGACGTGAATTTTATTGTGTGCTACCGTGCTATTACTGTTCTATACAGATTTGACATTTGTGTTTTAAGTCCATGGAATTTTGCATTCTTTTATTAAAAACAGAGGTATTACAAAGGAGAATGTAACAATAGCAATGCTTTATATTTTCTTTATCTTGTTTATATCCATGAAGTAATTAGTATTAACAGGAAGGCATTAATATTTGGCACCTATGTTGTGTGTGAACAGCACATTTCATTGTGTTGAAACAGACATTACAAAGATGAATGTACAAACAGAAAAGCTAGCCTTTTTTTTCCCTTCCTAAAAGAGGTTTTAGGATGTATGTAGCTCAAAACACTTAATATTTTTCACTTTTACAAATCCTTGAGGTTTCAAACTAGTATAACTGAGCTGCACTTGATTCATTTGTATTTGGAATATAGTGCTTCCTTTCCCTCATTTTGTGGTATTATAGAGGAAATGGGTTTTCAGTGTACATGATTCAAGTGGGGAAAAAACTGCATATTTAATTCCAAAATATTCCTAGACTGGAAAAAAAAAGCTCTTTTGGAGTAGTGATGTTTATTTTATAATAATTCTACAGCCAAACAATTTATTATGTTAATGAAGAAATATAAACAGCATTATCGAACAAAATACTTACTATTTTCTAGCTGCCTTGCAGAAATGATTTACTCAAGAAAACAGAACAAAAATTTCTCAGTTTCATTAATCAGCTTTGTAAATATTTTGTCAGAGCTTTTTTTCTCGGGATGGGGAAACATAAAAAAAGTTTGAAAGCTCATATGTGTCTATTTTGTTTTATCTTGGTGTATTTATTGAGAGTAAATTCTGTATGTCTTTGCAGTTCATCAATATGCGTATTTAGAAGTTTTTCAAGTTCTTTTGCTCGCTTCTCTTCCTCCAGAAGGAAATGCTGCGCGGCCAGGGAAGCCGGGAAGGATGTATCTGGGGGGGACTAAAGGAAGAAAGACAAATTAGCCGAGGAGCACAAAGCCTTTTTAAATCTTCATACTCCCAAGAATTCTTCAGCCCTGACATGTTGTCAAACGCTGCAGCCCTTAATGAAATCACATACCTTAAGCTGAATTCCCTCTACTAGTGTAATGCGGTCTCTAAGGAAACCCGCGAGGAGCTAAACCACCACAGCTCCATGACGATAGAAAGCTCTAGAAGTGAATCTTACAGTCGAAGCGCAGTGCAGGGGCAGCACAATTACCATGAAACTTACCTAAAACATACCCCACTGACTTGCAAAGCCAATGGTTTTCATCTGAAAGTAGGCAACTCTAAGAAGCTGAAGTAAAGATTCTAGAAGAACGGGGCAATGAAAGCTTATATAGGAAAATAATTAAGGATTGGCTTTGAAAGGGGGCTAACGGAGTTAGGTGAGGGGGCTGGCAGCACGATCCATCCCAGGGGGAAGGGTGGCTTCTAAGTGGGGAGGGCCACGTGCTGGGAGGGATCTCGTTTGTCCGATTACAGCTGAGAACGCCTCGGTGATGAGTGCCCAGTTCCACCCTTTACGCGATAAGGAAGCGCTCATTTAACTGTTTGTGACCTGTTTAGTGCTTACTTTTACACACACACACACACAATCTATGGCTGAGGAATAAAGGGTAATATTAGATAATTTTATAGCGCTTCATTTTTAAGTTTATTTAAAAAAATAAGTTGGGGAACTCTGTATCTAGTAGTTTGCTTGCTTCCATTTCATCTAGTTCTTTTTCTGGAGATTTCTTCTGTTCTTTCATTTGGGACATGTTTCTTTGTCTCCGCATTTTGGCTGCTTCCCTGTGTTTGTTTCTATGTATTAGGTAGAGCTGTTATGTCTCCTGGAATTGGTAGAGTAGAATCTTAAAAGCAGCAAGAGGAAAGCAGTTAGTTACCTACAAGGGAGCACCCATAGGACTGTCAGCTGATTTCTCAACAGAAACCTTGCAGGCCAGAAGGGAGTGGCAAGAAATATTCAAAATGATGAAAAGCAAGAACCTACGACCAAGATTACTCTACCCAGCAAAACTAAGATTTAGAATGGAAGGTCAGATAAAGAGCTTTCACAGACAAGAAAAAGCTAAAGGAGTTCATCACCACCAAACCAGTATTACATGAAATGTTGAAGGGTCTTCTTTAGGAAAAAGCTAATGAACAAAATAAACTGACACACAAAATAGACCCAGAGACATTGAAGCATGCAACAGACTGACATACTCCAGAGGGAAGGGGGAGGGGGAGATATTAACCAAAGAACTCATATGCATATATGCATAGTCCATGGACACAGACAATAGTGTGGTGAAGGCCTGGGGAAGGAGGCAAGAGTGGGGTGAAGGGGTTCAATGAGGAAAAAAGGGAGACATCTGTAATACTTTTAACAATAAAGATAAATTTAAAAAACAAGCCCCCCACCCCAAATAAGTTGGGAAAATTTGTACTTAAATTTTCTAGTTCTGTGGTCAACTTTTGTTTTATTAGGAAGAATGGGACTTTATAAAGGATTTGAATGCAGGTAAATTTTGTTACGGGAGATTTAGTTCACAAGTCGGGCCTCTGCCAAAAGTGTATGGATTATGCCAGATGATAGTGGAGTACTGCAAATTTATCCAAGAAGTAGCCCCAGCTGTAGCTGCTGTGCCAGATACAGCATCTACTGAAGTAGAATATCATAGCCTTGAGTACATGGTATGCTGCTGTTGATCTGGCAAATGCATTCTCTTTAATAGTAAGGAGCAGGCCAGAAGCAATTAGCATTCACATGGCCTAGAAAACAGTACACGCCCATGTTTTTGCCCCAATATTGTGTTATGTTAACACTGTCACAATAAATTCTGAAGGAACCTGGACCATCTGGACATTCCAAGGACTATAGACTATAAGACATCAATCGTATATTAACATTAACATCATGCTAAGACCTGATGAGCGCAAAGTGACAAGCATGTAGAAGGCTTGGCAAGACACGTGGACTCCAGAGAGTGAAAGACAAATGTCATAAATGATTCAGGGGATTGACATGGTGTTTTCAGGTGTCCAACTGTATGAAGCATATCAACATATCTCCTCTTTTTTATTTATTAATTAATTTATTTTTAAATACATCTTCATTGATTTCAGAGAGAGGAAAGGAGAGGGAGAGAGAGATAGTGACATCAATGATGAGAGAGTCATTGATCGGCTGCCTCCTGCACGCCCCTGACTAGGGATTGAGCCTGCAACCCGGGCATGTGCCCTGACAGGGAATCGAACCCCAATCGCCTGGATCCTAGTCTCACGGTCAACCACCGAGCCACGCCTGGCCAGGCTCAACATATCTCCTCTTAAGCACAAATTAATGCACCTTGTTTTTTTATCACTATGAAAGCAGCACAGAGCTTGCTAGGTCTCTTCAGGTTTTGGAGGTTGCATATTGCACTCTTGGGTGGAATAATCCAACTCATTTATTGAGTGACACAGAAGGCTATTTTTTTAGCAGGGCCCAGAGAAAGAAAGGGCACTGCAGTAGGTTGGGAAAGGGGTACAAGCAGTCCTGCTACTTAGGCCAAACAATTTACTAGAATAATCTTTGGTAGAGAAAGATGCCATGTGGAGCCTCTAGCAAGTTTCAGTAGGAAAGTGGCATAGCAGACCCTTAAGATTCTGGAGCAAGGCCATGCCACCTGCAGCAGAAAACTGGATACTATTTTCATAACATTTCTGTCATGCTATTGAGCCCAGTTGGGACAGAGCACCTCAGAAGATGATTTGATCTAGCTTCTGTCCTTGGCCATGCCAGTGGAAACTAGGCATGGGCTCAACAGCATGGTCTCCCTTTCACCAAAGTTAATCTACCTACTATTGCCATTGAATGTATGATCTGCTTGCAGTAAAGACCAAAGCTGACCTCCTGCTACGGCACCATCCCTCAAGGAGACCAACCAGTCTCTTGGTGGCAATTAGATGACATCAGGTCCCTTACATCTTGGAAAGGGCAATGTTTTATCCATACCAGACTGACATGCAGTCTGTAGGTTTGCCTTTCCTGCCTTGGCCAATACCACTATTGCTCACAGAGTGACTGATGTACTGACATGAGACCCTGATTAATACTAAAGAAGCGCACTTTCTAGCAGAGGAGAAGGGGCATGACCCTGCCGCACGCAGCAGCATCCAGAGGATGCAACCCCGAGAGGCTTCCTGAGGGCACAGCTGGCGCATCAGCTTGGAAATGACATCCTGCGAGCGTGGGTGCCATTCTTCAGGATATGGTAGAGACTTTAAACCAATGCTGCTACTGGCACTGTTTCTGACAGGTGGAAAACATGGATCTGGAAACAAAGGGAGAACGCAGGAATGGCTCCACGCGCTAGCACTTCTGTGGACCACCCTAGGGGACGGGTGCAGTCTGCCTCTGTACTTTTGGGCTGTCTATGGCTCAAGGGTCTCAGCGGGGGAGTGCCTCCACCGAGGGACCTGTAAGAGTCTCGGTGAACTTAGGCTTCAGCTGCACCCACTCACTTTGGGCTCCTTGCGCTGACGGGTCAGAGGCGCAGGGAAGAGGTTCTATCCTGGCAGAAGTAACTGACCCCAACCATCACAAAGAGCTCAGGCCACGACTGCATAATGCAGGCAGTGAGAAATATGCGTGGTACTTAGTAATCCACTGAGGTGGGCTTTTGGTACGTTCACGCCGAGTTTTAACTGTAAATGGCAAACCACATCCTGGTAAGGGTATGGAAACCAAGGTCTCACCCAACAAGGCAAACCACCTGGACCAACAGAAGGGGCAGGGGATCTAGAATGGGTGAGGAGACGGTGCGTATCAGTTAAGTCCTTGAGACCAAGTGTAGCATCAAAGGATGTGTTTGTCCCACTAACCCTCCTCTTATAAGTATTCCCCAAAATTATGACCGGTCAGAATCTTGGAAAAGTTATGCCTGAAAGGAATGAACCACATGAAAGGGACATAGATCTGAGCGGTTCAAAAGGTGGGCCATCGTGGATGCTGTTGGCGCCCTACCCAGATCCCATCACCAGGCTGGTGCACTGGCCTGCAGCGCTGTGGGGATCGACTGCTAATAGCTCACAGCTGCCCACTTCCCTGGAGACCTGCCCTTGGCTGAACTGGAGCCTCTTGCCCCATCTGGGAAGCAGCAGCCCCTCCTTCAGCCCATTCCCTCTCAGAGGCAAGACTGACTGACACAGGGGCACAAAAATGCCAGGCTTCTTGTACCCCCCCCCCCCCCCAAGGACCCAACTCTGTTGAGTAATCCATGCTCCAAGCTCCTGGTGAGCCCAGGCTAAACTAATCTTAACTGAGACTTCAGCCTTATTTAGCTCTCCCCCCCCCCCCCCCCCACACACACACACACTTCCCTCAGTCCTCTGCTGGGAATACTCCCTCAATAAATCACTTTCACAAGAATTTCCATCTCAGATTCTAGGGAACCTGACTGACCTCAGACAAATTCCTAGGTTGTTGCTTGAGTGACTGGGTGACATCAATGGCCATTTATTGAGAAAGGAAAACAGTAAAAAGAGCCCATTAAGGGAAGGTCTTATTTATTCTTGATTCCCCAGTTTCTAGCACAGAATCTGAATTCTTAATGAGTGGAAAAAAATACATTCAATTTTGAAGCCTGAGCTAGAGGTGACTTAGGACTCAAGACTGTCAAGTAGACAGTGGGATATATCAGTTCAGATCTCAGAAGATAGGTCTGAATCAGAGATATACATTTAGAAATTATAGTGATTAAAGTCATGAGTCCAATTGAAATCATCCAAGATATGCAAATAAAAGAAATTAAAAATATAGAAACCTGGGGAACACTTCATTTCAGGCACCCACTCCCATGGTCATGTTCTTGACTTTGTCATCAATGATAACTACATTATTTACTAATCAGTATTTTAAGCAAACTACCTATTATCCTTCTGGCTTACTTTAGTCTGTAGCAAATATCATAAACAATAGTGAAATATTGAAAACTTTCCCTCTGTAGTTGAGAATGAGAGAAGGATTCTGGAATACCAGTTTTATTACTCAACATTTACTGGAGGTCCTGGTTAGTACAATAAGGCAAGAAAAAGAAAAAAGGCATAAAAATTTGAAAGTAAGAAAACAAACTGTCATTATTTTGATTCTGAATGCAGAAAAACTCAAAAGAATCTATAGGACTGGAATACATGTGCAAGTTCAAGTGAGTTTTTCCGTGGGGAAAGAACTGGCAATCCTACCTTGCACCACATGCAAAAATTAATTCCAGATGTATATCTAAATATGGAAAGTAAAGAGCCAAAGCTTCCAAAAGAAAACATAGGATATTATTTTTATAACTTTGGGACAGGCAAAAGTTTTAAATAGGACACCTAAAAATATTAACCATAAAGGAAAAGATTCATAAGTTTGGATGCATTAAAATTAAGAACTGTGATCATCAAAAGATACCATTAAGTGAAAAGGCAAGAGTGGGAGAAGATATTTGCAATACATATAAACAACAAAGGGCTTATGTCCAGAATATATAAAGAACTTCTACAAATTAATAAGAATAAAAACAATCCAATAGAAACTTAGGCAAGAAAACTGAACAGACACTTTACAGTAGAGTGCATCAAAATGGCCAATAAATAAATGAAAAGGTGCTCAACCTCATGAGTCACCAGAGAAATAAGAATTAAAACCACAAGAAGTTGTTACTAATCATTGACCATAAGAGCTAAATTTAAAAAGACCAATCACTGTCAAGCGTTGGAAAAAATATAGAACAAAGAAAACACTCACACATTACCTGTTGGGGTGTTAACTTGCTCAGATAGTTAGGAAAGCAGCTTGGCAGTCCCTCCTAAGGCTGACCTTCTGCATACCCCATTACCTGGCAATTCTGCTCTTAGGTGTATGCCCAATGGAAATATACATATGTGCACCAAAAGACATGTATGTACAATGTTTTTAGCAGCATTACTGTTGCTGCTATACCCCAAACAGGATATAAATGTCTGTCAACAGTAGACTGGCGAAATTGTAGTATCATTGCATGTAGTATTTATATACAATGTAATACTATAGAGAAACAAAAATGGATTAACTACAGTTATATAAAACAATATGGATAATGAATCTGATAAACAGTGTTGAGCAAAAGAAGCCTGAAACAAAAGAACACATATAGTATGATACCATTTATATAAAATTTACAAATGGCTACAACTAACTTATGATGTTAGAAGTCAGGACAGTGGTTACCTTGGGAGCAAGCTGAAGGAGTGGCTGGAAGGGGACATGAGGGGAGCCTCTGAAGTGCTACAGCTGCTCTATTTATTACCTGGGAGGTAGTTACAGTGATTGTTCCGTTCATGATAATTCACCAAGCTGTCCAGTTCTGACTTGTGCATGTTTCTGTACGCATGTCACAGCAATAGAAAATATTTTTTTTTTTAAACAAGCACAAAAGATCACTTGTAGCTCTCTGGAATAGAGATCCTTGAGGGCTCATGGAATGTCCAGGGGTGAGTCCCAAGCACTTGCATTTTTTGAAAAGTCACAGTAATTCTGGCCTGCACTAGAGGTGAATACCACTGACTGAAATACTTCATGAAACATTGTGGATCTCCTTTCCTTTCCTAGGCAGGCATGGCCAAATGACTCAAGCAGCAACATTTTTTTTTAACAACTATGTACACATCAGTATATTGGTATCAGTGTAACAAAATCACCCCTTAAAGGGAAAAAAAAAATCCAGCAACCTTCAACTCACCAGTGGGAATACTTCTTCATCACTAACCAAAGGACTTGCCATTTCTTTCATTTGAAATGGCAAAGGTGGCAATGGAGGCGTTGCACTTCTGTTTGGATCACAGTCGTGGCTAAGTCTAAAAGACAAGGAATAGTTGTCATTGTCGCTACCAAGGACACCTGCTCGTTTATGTAGCTAAGGATTTTAACTTCTCTGATGTCTACCTGCGGGAAAATACACCAAACCTTTGGGCTTGTTATTGGGGTATTTCTTTGACAAAAGGTGAAGGGATTAAGCAAACAAAACAAAACAAAACTCATAGACCCAGACAGCAGCATGGTGATTACCAGAGGGTAAGGGGGGTGGGAGAAGGCAGACAAGGGTAAAAGGGGGAATGCATGATGATGGAAGACTTGACTTGGAGCGGTGAACACGCAATACTGTATACGGACGATGCATTCTAGAATTGCACACTTGAAACCTATATAACTTTATCGACCAGTGTTACCCCAATAAATTCAATATAAAAAAGGAATTCCCAACTGGGAACAGACAGTGGCCAAGGGAGAGATAAAGGGCTATAGAAGAAGTGTGGCACTGGAGGAAGGGGCCAAAGACGGGAGACAGACCTGGGAAGACCAGTAGGCTGCAGCAGATGGAAGGGAGGGGAGGGGAGGGGAGGGGAGGGGAGGGGAGGGGAGGGGAGGGGAGGGGAGGGGAGGGGAGGGGAGGGGAGGGGAGGGACTGCCAAGATCAGGGCCCAGTACAAACCAACCAACCAACAAACAAGGGCAATAAAAAAATATAAATAATAAAAAATATAAAAAGATATTTCTCTGAAAATAATTTTCCTGACAAATATTTCTACTTAAAAGACTTAGAATGATTAATAAAAAGCAGAAAACTTTGTACAGTAATTGTTAAAAATATCTGCTATCCTTACTGAGTACATTGCTTCCCTCTCTGTTTTACTTTTGTATCTCTTTGCCACTTAAATAACATGATATCAGTTTGAGAAAAATCTCAAAACAGTTAACGGTGCTGCCCTTGACAGTTCTAAATAGATACTTGTTTTTTAAAAATTTATCTTTATTGTTGAAAGTATTACAGATGTCCTCCCCCCGCCCTTATGTTTTTTATTTTCTATTGTACTTAACTTCACTGGCTTTCTTAACAGAATTATACTTTTTTAAAGTTGTAGAACAAGTCTTTCTCATTCCTAGAGGAATTAATAATTCATAACATATTTTTAATTTAAACCATCTCCTAAGCTCCTCCGCACTGTTGCCCTTGAGCAGGTGACTTTATCTTTGTTACCTTAATGTTTTCATGTTAAAAAAAAGGTTGTTATGAGAATTGAGCGCCACAATTCGGATGAAAGGCAGAGTACAGAATTTGTTGTTTGTGCTAAAATAGAGGGTAGAAAATGAGCCTGAATAAAATGCCAGTGAGGTTTTACAGTTTGGTATGCTGACTAAACAAATGAATTATAAAACAAAGAAACAAACCAACTTACCCTAAAATTTTACCCAAAAAGGTCCTAACAATATGGGCTGTTTGGGACTAAATAAATATCTTTCTGAGCATTAATTCATCAAAACGGCATTTAAGTTGAATAAAAATCATCAAGACCATGAAAACAAAAATCCTTTCAATTTAAAATTATTTATTTTTACTATTAATTCAAACTCTCCACAAACACTGATGAACCACTTTCAAAGCCTTCTTATTTTAATTTCACACAGTTCAAAAAAATGTACATTATTTTTCTCTGTTCTTATCCAAAGACTATCTATATAGGCTTGTTTCTTATGCAAACATTTCCAAAGCTATGCACACAAACAGCAATAAAAGTTAAGTGAGGCATCTGTAAATTAGTCCATAAAAACAAACACGACATGTGTTCCATTTTCCCTTATCTTGAAATATATCTTTTTTTAAAATTCATTCTCCCAGACCATAATTACCATGGAAACAAAACAACAAATGAAGCTGAAATAACAGGGTTTGTGATGTGCACAGATGAAACATCCCACAATCAAATAGAATTATAACAATTGCATAGTACATCTGCCTAGAACCTTCGGCCGGACCTTCTCATTTGACTGAGGCTACCATCTATCCTGCAAAGCACGCTGGCGAAAGTGAGATAATTATAGAAGTGATTCAAGAAATCTCTCTCTCTCTAATCTCAATTATGCAGAGATTTCGGGAAAAGCATTATTTGTCCTAAATTATCTAAATAATTATCTCAATTATCCATTTTCCTTTGGATGTAGAGATACAGTTTTACTGTCTTAATGACTAAAATTTATATAGGAACATTCTTTTTATTGTAAGATCAATAAAATGCAGAGATTGAGAGGAAAGACTACATTATGAAGTAAAGTACTTTTGCTTTAAATCATCTTTATATCTGACATGTTCTTCTGGAATCGGCCAGCTATTCAAATACTTCATAAAACCACCTTGCATAAAATGCTAAGTAGATCAATTTAATAGCCGTCTTAAAAATTATTTCAATTATCCTCTCCATGGGCCCTATTCCAAGGCCTCTGCCTGCCTCTGCCAGGAGGGCAGGATCTCATTGCTGTGCTGGGGAAAGCTGTACCTGCCTGGGGTTCGAGTCACCCCTTGGCGCGGTTTTCAGAGCTGCGGCTGCCGGTCCAGTCCTGGCCCTGCATGAATGTCCCCTGGCTCAGGGCAGCGGCCGGGCCGGGAGCAGGGTCCCTTCGCAGCTTGCCCCCAGCTCCCCCCTAACGCCCCGCACGGTGCTCCCCAGTCTGCAGACTGCCCGTTTCCTGGCCCAGGGTGGCTCTGCCTGCTAGGCCCTGCTTTCTGTGAGCAACGCCACGGCGCAGCATTTTCTCGGCGTGCTTCGTTTCCAGTGACTGTTCCTGTACAAGGGGTCCTGAGAGTGGCGATGACAGACCTGACTTTGTGGGTTTTTAGTATCAGAAGCTTTTAATTGATTCACTAGACTTGAAGGAATTTTAATGGTTTTATATTAGTCTGTGATTACTAAAATTTTCCCAGGATGTGATATAACTTTTAAAACCATAAATTCCCTTGTAAGTATGTATCTTAAGTAGGGATCAAATTCCACTTATTACAAAGTTGATTCGTCATTAAAATTAGTTACATATGAGTAGCTCTGGACACCCTACTCCAGATCAGCTTGGAAGCTATTCTGAGCCTCGAAGCTCTAACTTTAAAAAGTTTTAAAATATTCAGTACATCATCATCCAGTTCAACTACATTTCATTCAGAATTTTTTTAAAAAGTGCCAAGTCACTGTGTTATCGGGAAGCAAATCCTTTGGAATACCCTAAAATACTTCTTATTTCTAGTGGGTGAGCATGAAAACGCGCCGCTTCCAATGGGGTGAAGCCCGCAGCAGAAGCGGAGCTGCTCCTGAGCAGCCAGAGGTTATGTTCACAACGTGCCACGCAAGCCTTTCCCAGCGGGACGCGAGCAGCAGCGAAAAGCTGGGCTGCAGGCGTTAGACTTTTGTGGGACATTGTCTTCCCATATTTTTACCTAAAAGCTTTTCCTTTCTCAAATAGTTTAATAAGATGTTTCTGCATTAGCCATTGATATGTAAACATAACGTATATATTTGGATTTTTTTAATGTCTAACAAATATAAACACATAGCCCGCCTGGCTGTGGCTCAGCCTAGGATCCAGGCGATTGGGGTTTGATTCCCGGTCAGAGCACATGCCCAGGTTGCGGGCTCGATCCCCAGTTGGGGGGGTGCAAAGCCGATCCATGACTCTCTCATCACTGATGTTTCTCTCTCTCCCTCTCCCTTCCTCTCTCTGAAATCAATAAAGATATATTTAAAAATAAATATATATACATATATATATTTTACTGTTTGACTTTGTTGAGCTGTGCTGTGAGGAAAAGAAAGACACTTTCATGTTTCTCTTGCTAAATTTAATGGATATGTGCCGCACAGTTCTCCACTGGTGAGTTCAGTGTCCTTGCATCTCAACAACTCTTTCCCCATAGTGGCTTTTACATGGTAATAATTTATTCAGAGCATTTGAAATGCTGTTTCTGTTAAAAACCAGGTCACTGGAGAACACTGAAATCAGACAAGGCATTAAAACAAATTTAATGAAACTTTCAACAGGCGAGAGTGGCAGGACACAGGCTTGCAGCAGGAACACTAGCCTGTCTACACTGCTTATTAAGAGCGTCCCCTGCTGCGCGCCTGCCTCCCAGGCTGCTGTCTGAGTCCCCCACCGCCTTGTTTCCTTCCTCTGACACGTTCCGTGCTGCTCGGCAAAGAGAAAAAAGGGGGCAACCACACAATAAAATACTTTTAAAAAATAATAAAAGGCAGAGGGACTGTCTTTTTGCTTAAGTAACAACACCGGGTGCCTTCCTCTAAGGCTTTTGAAGTTATTTCCGACGAGCAAGGACAGGAAACAATGGTCTGCACCCAATGGGTGCTCTGTACAGGCCGGCGACTGACACACATGGGAAGCCCCTTTATCGTATCTTTCGGGGCTGCTTTTCTCTTACAGAGAGAAAACCATGGACATGGGGCCATGATCTGACCCGTGGAGAAATGGGTCCACGGAGTAGGAAAGCACTTAGTAAAGGGTTTATTCTATGTTAGAAAATACAGCCTTACACCCAAATCAAGATTAGACCCCTTTGGACAGATTTTCAGTTAGGGTGGCCAGTTAACAAGGACACGTTCACCAGAGGCTGGCCTGTGACCGTCTCCGTGGCCTCCTCCACCCTCCCATCCTGCCCCCCGCAGCTCCCACCACCAGTGCTTTGCAGGGTAGCAGCCAGCCTTCCCTCATTCCCTTCTTTAACCACTTGAAGAGGGGTTATTAATTTAGCATTTTTGAGTGGTTGCTGTTTCCTGCATCGGATTAGGATATATCCTAATACATACAGGGCTGAGGTGGTGAAGTCGGGGAGAGCTGTACTACAGCCACAAGAATGTTGAACAGGCATCTTTATTTAGTATGTCCCTTGGATTTATGGATTTATGTACCTGAAAACTAGACATGCTCAGCTGCAATCCCCTCCCCCACAGGGTTGTCTGAGGAAATGTCAGATTCAGCCATTTATCTATGCATCAAAACATACTTTTTAGGCAGAATGAGTTATGGGAGAAATATTAATATTATTATAAACATTAATAATTTTGTTAGTAATAATATCAATAATAATGGCCAACATTTATAGAACTGCTATATTTGTTTCACATGAAACTATGTTTTCTCCAATAATCCTCACAAAACCTGATAATTATTATCTTTATTTGTCAGATGGGAAACTGAGAGTTACAAAGGTTAGATAAATTTCCCAAGATTGTAAATATTATTTTATATGAAAACAGTATGTAAAGTTTTCATGCTAAGTATGCTAAGCTTCTGAGCAAAAGTAGTATTGAATTTGGGCCTGGACCTATCAATGCACCATTTCTCAGCATATGTGTCGTGGAATGTTAACAAATCTCATACCAAATAAGTTTGGGGAATGTTACACCCCGACCCTCTTGGAATCTCACAGTGTACATTAGCATATTAATGACTCAGAGGTTCTGTAGAAAGGAAACGTGTTTGTTTTACTGAGCATTTTCTAAGTTTAGAAAAACAGTGTAAAGCCTCCAGAGAGAGTTTTGACTCCATAAATATTTTATTAAAGTTGAATAAATTAGTCTAATTTTATGGTTATGCTTACTTAGATTTTGAACTAAGACATTTTAAAGAGCACGGGGATAATGTGGACAGCAGATAATGATCTTCCAGATGTTTCTTTTCCTCTCAGAAACCCTCTTTTAATAATCCATAATTCTTTCCCTATGAATAGCCAGTGGTTTGTTGCTAATGCTGGTATCAATATAAAGTGTATTGAAGTTAAGTCAGAAGGGAGCATGAAATTCCTATATTTTCTATTTGTTTGAACACTATATGTCGCATTAAAATATAGTTTTTCTATTCTTATGACATAAAAAATAAGATTACATATGTGTATGTTTTGTATGCCACATCAGCTAATAAGAAAAGTTCTGAAGTGATTAAAATTTACTGTAACACTCTACCCACTTCACTGTTATATTTTGAAAGCTATTGACAACACAGAATTTCATTATCTGCACTACTGTATTATCACTATAAAATAAAACTTAAACTGAAGAGAAAATGTGTAAAGTTATCATTTGAATTGTTTAAAGAAATTTCAATGAAATGTTTATACATTTATATCCTTATGCAATGGAGTCAGCATACCTAAATTCATTTTTTTCCATTTTTATTTGGTTTTGATCGGCATACCGTCCCACTTCTTCATAGGTATTGTGATTAGCCCACGCTGGTTTTCCATTGGCGTGAAGTTTTGCAAGGTCGTTTCGGAGCCTTTCATTTTCATACTCCAGTTTGTTAATAGATGTATACCTTGAATGTTCCCTGTTAGTGCAGTCCGCGCTCTAGAGAATAAAATAAACCATCACTGAGAACGCCGTCCCTCGTAAGTGACGCATATTTTCTGTGCATTTGGACCCTGTGTTGGAGAGGCCCTTCCATTTGAGTCGAGCGATGTGGCTCTGTCCTGTGTGCCTCCCGCATGCCGTGGCCCCCCCCACCTCCCTCAACACAGAGAGGCAGTGACAGCTGGGGCTGAGCGCACCACGACCCGTTTCCAGCACAGAGAAAGGCTCACTTATCACCGCGCCTCTGCATCTAGAACAAGTTGGTTAGATTGAAGAGGTTTTGGGTCTATAGGGTATGCCTTCTAGTGTTGATTAATAATGGAACCAGAATTAACACAGATTTCAATTGGAAATACATTTTTTTTTCTGATTAAAATAATACATGTCGTTATAGAAAATCCTATATTGATTCCCCGCTGTTGGGTGATACAACAGATTATATCAAAAGCCATACTGGCTGGGGTCCGATTCTGGCCCACTCGAAACCAGTGACCTAACAGTTGGGACTGTGCCAGGACCTCACAGTGTTGAGCAATGTAGCTTCATGATCAAGTTTTACTAAGTGGTATGGACCCCCCAATTTTAATGTGTCTTCAGAAGAGAATAAAAAACATGTTTAAATAACAATGAGAGGTTTAAAGAAAGAAAAAAATTATTTCTGATGCTGTTTGAATTAAATGCTGTAAGAAGTGTCCTAAGGAGAGTCTAAACTGCTCTTCTCACAAAGTTTTAAAAAAACATTGTATGTTCTCATATGAACATGCTTTAAATGACTCTACATAGCCCTTTTTAGTCCTATGATTCGAATATCTGTGAGTTGGCGTAGTTGCTGGTTAAACAATAGTTCTCTACCGTCAGAAGGGAAATATTTCAGCACACAGTGTACCGTGCATGAAATATCTTTTGAAGCTCCAAGTTCCCGTGGTTAAAAGCCTGTAGGACTAGAGATGATTATGCCTTAGAACTTTCATTCTGAAGTTTCTAAATTTAAGGCTTTCCATGCTATTTCACGGCACTACATCTTAGGTATTAAAACTCAATGCATGTTAGGTATCAAAAATGTTTACCGATTTGTTTTATTTTTTGTTTCAAAGGATAAGCCTTTCGACTACATTCTCTGTTTACTGCCTTATATGTTATAGAAATTTATAAATCTTTAGAAAGGTCTCATTGTTGAATGAAAGGACACACTCCAGGAAGGCAAACTTCCTGAAAACAGTAAGAAAGGGTTATGTGCTTATGTCTACTGCCTACGGCGCCTTTTGGAAAGGAAGGGCCATTGAAGGTGCTTCTCTGTTTGCTGAGCCCTTGCCTGTAGTATGTCTCAACAGCTGCTCATTTGAAGATACACCAGTGCAGCTAACGGAGGAGTCCGCGTCTGCTTTAAGAGAGAAAGGATTGTTTGTTCTAAAATTGGAGCAGATTTGCGATAAATATAAAGGAGGCAGAGTCTTATAAAATTTTGCCCTTCATAAGGAAAATATTCATGTGAGCATATCTGGTTGGAAAAGGTCATGGAAAGGATTCAGAATTTTACTTCTAAAAAGATATCTACTATTGAAAATGTATAATTCTTGATGGTCTGCTGCTCAATTATAATTTTATTCAAGCATTTTCTTATAAAATTAGATTTTATCTAAGACTCTTTTTGGCCCAATGTTAAAGTAATTAAGAATAATACTAATGATTTATTAAAAAGCTCACAATTTCTAAATGTACCATAATTAAGTAAGTGTTGTGAGCATGACCTGGAAGAATTACACAGTCAATGCATTTCCATGATTTATATTTAAAAGCATATTCCATTTTCCTTCACAACAATGTTTCTCGAGCTCTCTCATTTCATGTTTTTCTTAAATACTTCTCTGGCAATTTCAGGAATATATTTTCTGCTAGATGGCTATCATGTGAAGACACACATTCATTAAATTCTACCTCTATATTTCTGATGGGTTATTTTATAGGCCCCTTATCTCAATTTCTTTTTTTCTTCTTCAAAACTTTAGGGTTCCATAGTTTTAATCCATTTCTTTATTCCTTTTGAAAAAAATATGTTTTTACTGATTTTAGAGAGAGGAAGGGAAAGGGAGAGAGATAGAAACATCAATGATGAGAGTCATCGATCGGCTGCCTGCTGCACGCCCCCGGCTGGGGGGCCAAATGTGCCCTGACAGGGACTCAAACTGATCTCCTGGTTCCAGGGGTTGATGCTCAGCCACTGAACCATGACAGCTGGGTCATTTCTTTATTCTTGAAATGGCAAAACCTCTGGTGCCTATTTACCTGGACACACTAGCGTTAGGCCAGTTGAATTAATGAAGTGCATGAATAATAGTATTTTGAATGTGCACTTATTCTTTTAAATTCATGTTTGTTCAACAATAATAGGCTAACAAAGTATTTCTACAGAGCTGGCTTAAATCATGTTTTGTGGTTAGTATGCTGATTTTCAGTATGTAAATTGCTGTTTTAGATACTTGTGAGGGTACTAATTTTTATGCTATTACTTTATTTAGCAAACTTTATGGATAACAAAAGGCAAATTAGTCTTAAAAAGGACCATAAATTCTGAGTTCTGATTAAGTCTGATTTTATGACACTTTCTTTAAATGAAAGAAAATTTAATAACTATAAATACAGGTCTACTACGTAAACAAGGAATCACAAAAGTTACCATGACAGAGTTGACTCTTCCTTAGCTACCCAGGAGCAGACTAAAGCTCACCCCTCACTTTTCTCCATGCAGTTAAGTTTTTGCACAAATTCGAAAACTCTCTCTGAGACCTGAGGAACCCTTACACACCGGGTGGTCAGTGCCATCAGTACGCCTGCAGAGGAGAAGCGGAGCTGCCGCAGCCCCCAGCATGCCCTGGACAGGGCCCCGTGCAGGGCTGCTGCTCCTGCCACTGGTGAGTGCCTTTTAAAGTCATCTTTCCCTAAGTATAAATTAGCAGGGAGCTTCACAGTTAGTCAAGCAGAAAAGTTCTCAAAGCTCTAGCTGTTTAGAAATAACTTACCTTAATATCAGTAACTTCACTTGTCTAGAAAGGAAAAAAATAATTGTTATTTTAATATTATCCAAATAGCACATATTTTAGAAGATCTAAAAATAATGATGTAAATATTTTGTTTCTTCTTGTCTGACGTAAAATTTCAGCACCAGTGATTTAATTCTGTATTTATCTGTCCATTCCAATTATTTCAAAAGGAATTAACTAATTATCTAAACATGTAATAAATTTAACACATAACAAATAGGAGTTTTCTTCATGAAATCTTTAAACTGAGTGCTAAATAAATGACATCATAGATTGTAAACTCTTAAAGAGCAACGAATTATACTAAACTCTTTTCTATTTAATAGACATGAGATTTTTCTCTTTAGGGAGTAGCGTGGCTATTTTAATTATCAGTCAATTTTAAGTCTTCAAATACAAAATATAGAAAGCAGTTATAAAGTCAACTTCCTAAGAGTGCTAAAGAAAGTCAAAGAAAGGAGAAATAAATGGGCCTAGAGTAGCTGGAGATAAATTCATGGAGGAGATAAAATTTAATCTAGGTTTAGAAATCAAAAGACAATACTTTTAAATACTAATAAAAATAAATAATCTCCTTACATGTCAAACTTAAAGAAAGAGAGTGAGAGACCTAAACTATACAAGCTTAGGAATAAGAAAGGAACATAAACCACAGAATGTAGAAGAGATGAAAAGAACTGTAGGATCTTACTACCTTTGATAAGAAGGAAGCAAATTGGAATGGGTAAAGATTTCCTAGAAAAATACAAATTAGCAACAACAAAAAGAAACTAAGGAGAAGGGAAATTTGAGTACATCAAGTACTGTAAAAGAGAATGGAAAGGTAATTGAGTATTTACTTCATTGAAACTTCAGTATCCAGATGATTTCACAGCTAAATTCTTTCTAACCTTAAAGAACTGATATTTCCAATATTATTTAAACTCTTTGAGCCCACTCATATAAAGATGGAAAGCTCCCAATTTATATTATAAAGTCAGCATAAGGTTAAAACAAGTAGGCAAAAGAGAACTGTATACAAATATCATTTATATATACAGATCTTAATTTTGAAATAAAATACTATCACATAGAATCCAGTAATATATAAAAATTATTCAAGTATGGCTGTTGTCGGTTGAAATTTGCCACCCCGTCCCCATGAAGATATGTTGAAGTCCTAACCCTAGTACTTCAGAATGTGACCTTATTGGAAATAGGATCTTTACAGAGGTAACCAAGTGAAAACGATGTCATTAGGGTAAGCCCTAATCCAATATGACAGGTGTTCTATAAAAAAGGGAAATTTGGATACAGAGACAGACATGCAAAGAGGGAAGATACAAAGAAATGGAAAGAAGACAGCCATGTGAAAACAGAGACACAGGGAGAATGCCATGTGAAGACAGAGGGTTGGAGTGACGCATCTGTGAGACAGGACTGCCCGAGATTGCTGGCAAATCACTGGAAGCCACAGCGAGGCGAGGAAGACCCCTCCCCCACAGGTCTCAGAGGGCACATGGCCCTGTTGACACCTTGGGCGTCTAGCTTCCAGAACTGTGCAATACGGTTGAAGCCACCCAGTTTGTGGGACTTTGTTACAGCAGCTCTAGCACTGAATACAATGACCAACAAGGTTTATTCCAGGAATTCAAAGGTGGATCAATATTAGGAAATATCTGCCAGCCACAGTCTATTACATATCAATGAATTAACGAACAAAAACCACACGATGTCATATATACTGAAAAGGCATTTAATAAAAACCAGTAGCAAATCTTTAATAAAGACCATAAATCAAGAACAAATATTATCCTAAACAGTAAAACACTAAAACAATCTCATCTAAAATCAGGAATTAGACAAATTTGTCAGTACTCACTATTATTTAATATTCTCTTGGAGAATATAATTTTTTTAAAAATATATCTTTATTGATCTCAGAGAGAGGAAAGGAGAGGGAGAGAGAGAGACAGAAACATCAATGATGAGAGAGTCATTGATTGAGCCCGCAACCGGGCATGTGCCCTGACCGGGAATCGAACCCTGATCACCTGGATCCCAGGTCGACGCTCAACCACTGAGCCATGCCCGGCCGGGCGAGAATATAATTTTTTAATACTCTCTTGCAATATGACAAACATAACTGATATGAACAATAAAAGAGATAAAATTTTTTGTTGATATAATTGTATGTATCTCAATAAAACTTAAGAATCTCAAGTAAAATACCTGCTAGAACTAACAGATAATTTGGCTTTTTCTCCCTATATTAGCAATAAGTTCTTACACATGGAAAAAGAAAAATGTTCCACTTACAACAGTGACAAGAATGATAAAATACTTGGGAATAAATTTAAAATAAAGGCACAGAACCTGTACAAAGAAAATTGTAGCATCTTAATGAAGAACATAAAATAAGAAATGAAGAAATGGAAAGCCATGTCATATTCTTGGATGGGAAAATATACTATCGTAAAAATACCAGTTCTTTCAAAATTAATATATAAACTTAATTCCAAACGGAATCCAACGGGAAATTACCAGGAGAAACTAGATAAATTGAGCTTCACATTGATATAAAAATTTAAATTGGGTTCCTGTTTTTTGTCACATGCAAAATTACAATTCAAATGGATTAAAGACTTAGACGAAAAATGTAGATATCTTAGAAGAAACACTAAGAATTATATATGCTGTCTGGGCATTGGGAGAACCTTGCTATTCAAGCAAGGAAATTCAGAAGTTAGAAACCAAAAGATACACATGTTTGACATATAAAAGTTTCAAACTTTTTGTATGGATTTACAAAAAGGATTTGTAAATAAAACTACAAACAATAAACTTAGAAAAGTGCTGTTATAAATTGACTAGAAAAAGACAGCCCAACAGAAGAATGAGTAAAGAATATAACTAATTCACAGCACATGGCCAGATAAATATAAAAAATATGCACACTGTAGTCAGGGAAATGCAAATTAAAGTTCTATTGAGAAGTCACTTTACACCTATCAGACTGACAAAAATTTAAAAGAGCTATAACATATACTGCTGGTAACGATGAAAGATTAAGGTAAAAAATGATTTGACAACAAATGTTTTAAAATTAAAATATACAAATCCTTTTACTCAGCAATTCCAGTTTTAGGGAGTTATTCCAAGATATATACATAAGGATTTTTTTACATTGCTAATTTGTGCAAAAACACAGAAATAGAGTTGAATTAATTATGAGTGAATTCATTCTGAAAAATAGTTGAGTAAATTTTGATACATTCCCATCATGAGATATTATTAAGCCATTACACAGAATGACATAGAGCTAAACCAGCTGACTTGCAAGGATTTGCAAAGGATATTATTGAGTGAACAAAAACAAGACACAGAAAAGTGTGTATAATGTAATCCACTTTTTAAAAAAAGTTAAACTTAAAAACCCTAAATAGGTATATATGACTATATACATATATGTGTATATGACATATATGTGTGTGTATGTATATATATGTATATATATTCACACACAAATATGAATTCAAATATATGAAAAAGTATAAAATGATTCAAACTGAATAGTTAACATGTGTTACCTGGTAGATGGGGTATGAGGTGGCATAGAGAAATGGAAGGAAGGACAACGGGAGAAGCAAGAAAAAAGGCTGCACTAAAACTGTGAGTATGTAAGTTATGATTCACTTTATTAAAAATAATATAGATTTTACATAAGTATGTATTTTTCCTAAGAAGTTAGGAAAAATCAAACGATGTTTTTCTACTGATTTGTAGAGGTTTAGGACATGTTGTAAAAAGGCAGTTTAAAATAATGTATACTATACATTTATTTCTGTGAAAGAACACTTGACTCATCCCCTGTATATGTGTGCACGAGCAAAGAAAACGTATAGAACGCTACTTTGGATCTCTTAGGAGTCCAAACTAGGACTGGGGATAGAAGTAGGGATAATTAGCTTCTTCTTTACACATCTTTGTTTTTCTCTTGAAAAAACAAATAAATGAACAAAGCTAAATGCCTACAGAAGCCAGAGTGAAGCAGGCTCGGTGGGGCTGTGAAGATGCAGAATACACACCTAAAGACCTTTAAAAATAACACAAACCATTTTGTGAAAGAAAAAAAACACTCAAGGGGGCAGGATGCAATTTAACTTTCTGTGTGTCCAGTGTTTAGAAATTAAAGTCCTGGGTGTCAAGAAGATTTTATGCAACAGACAGGGAAACCACATATATTTTACTTTTTATCCATCTGTAGTACTCCAATCACAGGACCCTAACCAGGCCCCAAAAGAGGGCAGAATGCTTCCAGCCTGCTTCTACTCTTTGACGCTAGAATATGGACTATTATGAGAACAAGTACATACTGCTACAGAGATATAGTACCATGGTGGAAGGAGGGACCGTGGGGAATGCCTCACCCAACGCCCTCATTTCACAGCTGAGAAACTGAGGCCAGGGTAAGCAAGCACCATACTCATCTCTTATTCTCTCCATTCCCTGAACAGTGGAAAAAATATTTTATTTCATAATTTTCATTCAGAGCAAATAAGTGGTAAGCAAGTAACAATGATATTTCATTAGTTCAATAAATAAGCGTTATCCTATTTACATATAAAAACCAGCCCTCAACTGTTATATTAAAACAGTTGAAATGAAAGACACAGAGGCTGTTTAAGTTGCCTTGGGTAAACCTGTAGAGCCACTGGTTAAAACCACTAGGTCAACTCACTGGTTAAAACTACAAGGTTAATTCACTTGTTAAAACCACAAGGTCAACTCGCTGGTTAAAACTATGAGGTTAACTCACTAGTTAAAATCACAAGGTTGAATTTTTATTCAACCAACATTCCCTGAAAACTCAGTACACCGCTGACGCGGTGAGGTGCTGGAGATACAAACATTAATGAGACATGGTCCCCGCTCACCATCCAGTGGGGAGTGAGAAGCTGCAAACAAGTCGGACGGAAATGCAAACCGAGTGTGGATGGCACAGTTCATTCTGACTGGAGTGTCGAGCGGGGGCTTCACTGGGGGCGGCTGACGTGTGGATCAGGCCACGCAGGTGTGGGGCTGCGGAGGCAACGGCAAGAGCGAAAGCGAGGGGGTGGCATGTCTGAGGAGATGATCAGAATGGCGCCCCCTCCAAGAAAAGAACGAGGGAGAAGCCAGAAGTTTAAATGTTTTAGCCTGAAGACAAAAGTTTAACCCGTGTGCAAGGATATTTGATATTTGTCACCCTGCAGGAAGTGCTCAGTAAATAATGTCTGAGTAAATCCTGACCAACTAAGGCATCTCTGTTCAATTTACTGAATGATTTCAGCACATTACCATGTACCGTCCAGGGTCTAAGTCTCCCATCATTCCTTTTAGATGTGTGTTTTCAGATCTGACAGCTTTATATCTCATATCTGACACCTGAAAGGAGATTAGTAGGTAAAAGTGAATGTAAAATTCATAATAAAAGCTCATGATTCTATTACAATTCATTTTACTTTGTTAATATAAATATTTTCTAAGTGGAGTGAAGGGAATACTTCTTCGGCACCATGAGCATAAATCAGGTATTCTCATTCAGTTCTCCTATTTTAGGTAGGCTCCACTTTGCCCTGCTTTTCCGATCAGTGCTAAGCTAAAAATAGATAACTTACAATAGTGATTCATTTACATTTTTCTTTCCAATTCCCAAGTTCCTTCTCTCACTTCTATTTTCTATTGTATGCAAATTATCACCAGAAACATTACAATTTAAAAAACATGTTTGAATAATACTGTCCATTAAATGTCTTCAGTACCTGATTAATTTCTACAATATGCAAATATAACTTTCATGTTAAATTTTGTTCTGATATTTCTGCCAAATTTCCTTTTTTTTTTTTGGTGACTACTTCATTTTGTCTCCTAATTTATGCCCCCCACCAGATTTCCTCTACTTGATAGTACTTAGAACACAATATCTGAACTTTTATTTATCTAGGGCTCATTTCTATATAAAACACTTCCCTTAAAAGCACTTACTTTTGTAAATTACAAAATATATTCTCCTTGACAAAACCTGAAAGTATGTCAGAATATAATGGTGACAAAAAATTCATAATTCAACCACCCAGGTCACTGTTAACATGTAAAATGCCCTTTCCTATACAGGTACAACCAATGCCACTGTCCCATCTACGCCATTTTCCTGTGTATTGAACAAATTAGTCAGTTTAAGGCTTCTAATTGAGCAGAGGCTGAATCTTTTCTTGTTTTTATAACACACAGATTTAAATAGCCACGTTATTTCTGAAGTGGCCCTCAAATGCCTTGAAAGTTATTGAGTGGTTCTCTCAAATCCTCTAGACTTGGGGTAAAAAAAAAGCAGATAAATCCTATGCTTTGATGATGAATAAGGGAGTAAGGGAATTTCAAAATAAACAGGAAGGAAGGAAGGGATGGAGGAAGGGAGAGAGGACTTAGAAGTTACTTGCAGTATTTTAACAGTAGAATCTAATTGCTGTTTCCCCCCATGAACCATGGTGTGCATTGAGTGAATGTTTAGTAAATATGAATTAAGTTTCATTTTTTCAACATTCATTTTTTTAAAAATCCTAAAATAAATATATAAAATGGGGGTGAGAAGTATCCAGGAAAAACTGGAATGGAGGCTTTTTAGGAAGATAAAAAATGTTAATGGAAGGAAACTGTAGAAAACAAATTCAGGAAGGAATCTTTGACTAGAGCATACTGTAGGAGGTGATCAAACTGTGGGTCATAAGAAAACTTTAGGATGAGGTCTCATGAAATTATCTTGTGCTGTCACTTATTTCCCTGGCTCTTCTTTTGATGACACTTTGTGTTATCTCTCAAAGGTTTTATGTGACTCCACGAAGCATTTATATGATGCTAGTCTGAGAGACAACAGAGAAATGCGATGCTTTTATCAGTCAATAATGAGGGCTGCTATCTGCACTGAGCAAGAGTGACGGGGCAGGTGCTGTCCTGCCCGCTTCCATACCTGTTGTTTCGCTAACATTTTTTCTTTTATTTCTAACTCCATTTTTAGCTGCCTCTCCAGAAGGGCAGCTTTCCTCATGATAGTTGCTATAGTGATCTCCTTCTGATGAAGCTCCTCTGTGAGGTCAGAGATTTCATTCCTCATTCTTTCCTGCTCACAGCCATGGTGCTCTTCCTCCTGACAGAGGTGGCTTCTTATCTGCGGCAGATGGAGTCCAGAAAAGATTAACACGGCTTTTTATTTAGAAAGCAGCTTACAGCCTTTATTGGCCGCGTTCAGTCTTCTTATTCTACCTGAAAACTTAGGCCCCATCTACCCTCCTTTTCTGATCACTGCTAAATTATAAACAGATACATCGGCGATTCGTTTACTTTTTTCCTTCCAATTCCAAATGTTCATTTCTGACTTCTGTTTTCTATTGTACATAAATCATCACCTACTACTGACACGACTTTGACAGGAAGGTGAAAAAAGTATTATCAAACATTTCCCTCCGGCCTTACAAAAAACAGCACATGGTTAATGTACACAGTTTTGTGAGTCTGGACCTACGCTTGTGCTACCGTCACCACAAGCAAGGTAATGATCATATCCATTACCTCCACAAGTTTCCTGTGGCCCTGTTGCTTCATTTGTGTGTGTGTGTGTGTGTGTGTGGTAAGAACACAATATGAGATCTACCCTCTTAAATGCTTACGTGCACAGCACCTTCCTGCTAACGGCAGGCACTGGCTGAGCGGTGGATTCTGGGATTTCCTCGTCCTGTATAACCTAACCCCGTTCCCACTGCACAGCCACTCCAGAGCACTGTGGAAGAGGAGCACCGAGCCCACCACCCACAGCAAGCATTTTTTAGGGGGAAAAATTGGCTTAGAGGAGGTAAGCGACTTGCCCAAAGTCATAAAGCTACTAACTGGACTAGAACCTAGGATTCTTGGCTTTAAATCCAGTGCTTTCTTTTCTTTTCTCTAAACACTAAATTATGCTGCACTTTCAATGACTAAACACTATGTTTTTCAGAATCATGTTATAATAATAAATTTCAAACTTAATATGTCCATGAAAAAATATCACCTCTCCACAGTCTGTGGAGTCTCATATTCTTTTTTTTATTTTTTAAAAAATATATCTTTATTGACTTCAGAGAGAGGAAGGGGGAGAGAGAGAGTTGAAACATCAATGATGAGAGTCATTGATCGGCTGCCTCCTGCACGCCCCCGGCTGGGGATCGAGCCCGCAACCCGGGCAGGTGCCCTGACTGGGAATCGAACCGCAATCTCCTGGATCCCAGGTCGATGCTCAGCCGCCGAGCCACACCGGCCAGGCGAGTCTCATATTCTTAACGTCAGCTCCGGACACCTTGGAGCCCTCCCCGCCCTCGTCCTCCCACACCCAGGCAGGCAGCACGCTGGCTCCTGTTTCGGTCCCTCGGAGCTCGCTGCTGCTCTCCATGCCTGCTACCACTGCCTTCGTCCAGCCTCTCACCGTCTTTCTAAAAACCACTCCCTGGCTCTGATTCTTGAGGTTTGGAGATAAAGTACACAGTCACTGATCTCAAAAAAATCACAGTCCACTGGGGGAAAGAGAAAAATTCAGTTACAACGCCGTGTAGCGATTGATGTCAGCGACAGGGAGTGGAGGCGGAGCAGAGGGGAGGGGTAGTCCCCCCAGCTGGGGATGCCAGGGGGGGGCTCCCGGGGGGCGTCGGGCCGAATACTGAAGGGTAAACCGAGGCGGGATGGAGTCAGAGATGCAGCAGGGCTCCCCGGCAAGGAGTGCAGCCCCGGCGCCGGGCGGACGCACACTCAGTGAACCGAAAGGGCTTTGGAGTGGCTGAGAAATAAGGCTGGCGGGTTTCAGGAGGCCGTCCTCAAGGAGAGGTATACGAATTTACCCCGGGGCACTTACTTTTCAAGGAGGCTTTTTTTCATTTAATTAGTAAACATTTCAGATATATTTCTAAAAGAACAAGGGCATCCTCTCTCTCTTTTAAACTTGGCCAGAAAGCCATTGTAATGTCTTAAAAATATTAACATACCCAGGAAGTATTCAAATTAAAAACTGTATCGGAAGTGCAGTGAATGTTTTTTAAGTTTATTTGAATTGAGGTCTAAATATAGGCCATGCATTGTGGCTAGGTGGTACCTTTTTAAAGCCACTCCTCTGGTACGTGTTCGTGTGTGTTCTAAGTACTCTACATACATCATCTCACTTAATCCCCACCAATCTCTCCACTCTGCAGATTAGAAAATTAAGTTCTCATAACCACTCACAGCCACATCCCGGTGACGGGCAGGTGACTCAGGACCTGACGCGGCGCTGGGTAACCTCCGCGAGCAGAGCCCCGCGGGCGGTTCACACCTCGGGAGGAGCTGGGGGCCCGGTGTGGAAACAGGCCCGCCGGCAGGCAAGCCTGAGCCATCCTCCGGGTGATGCCACCACACCCTCACCTGATTCTAGTCGCTAACCCTCGGAGAGCGTCAGAGTGGGACATGACTTAGAAATCAGGGTCTAACCCCGCCACTGAACAGAAACCACCACCAGAGACTCGCAGGCAGGGAGCAGGCTGAGTCTAGGCAATCCCGCTCCCAAGAGCGAGAGAGGAGGCGAGGCAAGCGAAGGACAAGCCCCTCACCCCAGGACGACGTTAACCGTCTCCTTGCATCTCCAACCTTCTCTCTCCGCATCTTTCCTTATAGTTTTTTTCACTGGGTTGTTCTGTAGTTGGTCCCAGTTTGAACTTTGCTGTTTGCCTCCTTTGGGTGTAGTTTACATGTTTTCTTAAAATGGAACTTTTAAAATGTTAGAAAATGAATATGCTGCTGTGAAACTGGAGTAAACTATTTTTGCTATTTTCACAACATTTAGTTATTAAAATAACATGCTGTACTGCAAAACTCCCTTCTAGATGAGATTAACTTGTTTAGCTGTAAATAACTTTTGGCTTTATTAAAAATGTCAATTTTATCACAGATAAATGACTAAAACTAGTTCTATGTTAACAAGTGAAGATACATAATATATGGCTCTTGTTGGCTTATTGCAAGTGAATGAAAATGTTCTCCACAAACACTTCCTGGAAGCTACAGCTATTTATACACAGCTCGTTTGTTACCTTTCCTGCACAGCAATGTGTTATCTACAGGTCTCTTAGAGCCTGTAAAGAGACCTGTGCCTTGTATTCTCTCCTTCCATATCAAAATTGTGCAATATCAGGATATTACTCAAAGTTTATTACTCTTTCTAAATCTACGAGGTTAAGAACAGTGTAACTGCACTTTAGATGGCTTTAATCAACATTTTATCATAACGCATTCACTAGGGACACCAGAAAGAACAGTGTTTTAAAGTTATAGTTTTATATATCAGTAAAATCGGTTTTATGGGATTATGTGAAAAATATAAGGAAAATGTCATTACTTCACAACATCTTTTCTACACTTCATAGTTGCCTGACAGTCAACTCTTTGGGAGACCAGATTTCTCTTTCATATCACCGTACTTCCTACAGAAATGAGCAGAATAGCTCATAGTCCTACTTGATGCTCAATAAATGTTTGTTGAATTTATATAAATAATAACTTAAGTTATGACCCCATACAATTATGGGAGAACTTAATATTAATTAATTAATTCTCTAAAGAGTTATTTTCACTTATTGAGTGTCAGGCACTGTGCTGGGCACTAGATGGTGATTCAAAGCCACACCCAGGTTTTCCCTACTTTTAGCAATTGTTTAGATTATACAGCACTGAATATTCTTTGTGACAGACAAACCTAAAGGACAGAGAAGTGGGTAGTAGCCAGGATAAACTCATAGAAAGAAAGCCACCACTGGGTTTTCCTAGAGGGAGAGGAGAATGTACTTTTTGTAGAAATCGAGAGCCACAGTGCCCAGGTCTTATTCATTGTTGTATTTCTAGCTCCTGGAAGAGCACTTGGCACATGTTAGGTGTAACCCATAACAGCAGCAGTCAGTGTTTACTAGGTGCTTCCTCCGAGCTGGGCAGGCCCTGTTCTAAGCACTTCACATACAGTATTTTATGGATTTTAACCTAAGGAGGAGTATTGAACTCTGGAGCCAGATCGCCTGGATTCAAATCTGGCCTCTGCCAGGTTAGTTGTGTAATATAGGGAAAAACTACCTAACTTCTCTGTGCCTCCGTTTCCTCAAGTATTAAAAGAGAATAATATTAGTACCTACCTTATAAGACGGTTGTGAGGAATGAATGAATTAGGATTTGTTAAGCGTTCAGAACAGCTCCTGGCACACGGTAAGTGCTACGGAGCAGCTATTATTACTCATTTGACGCTCATCGCAACCTTAGGGGGTGTAGGTCCTGATGACCCCATCCCCATCCTAGAGAGGGGACCCTAAGCAACTTGCGTACCCAACTGCCCCAGCTTCTGCACCTAACAAGTGGGCGAGCACCCGTCCGCGGCCTCGTACTTCTTGCTGTCAGCTCCCTGTCCTGGAGCCACAGGCCCCCCGCGCTTCACAGGCAGTCCCCCGTGGCAGAGCGAGGTCCTAGGGCTTGTGGTTTTTATAGCATCACACAGAGCAGTGTCAGTTTTAGCAGCTTGGAGAAAATATAGAAGGAAAAAGGAAGGAGTGAGAAGGAAGATTTTTTTGCCCCTTTGTATTGAAAGACTCCAGATCTG